>NC_142371.1:3733125-4057500 GCF_059441005.1 Hippichthys cyanospilos | reverse complement strand
ATGTTAAGATTTTAAAGTTTTTTACTTTCGAATTTCAAAGTTTTTAAGCCTTGCTACTGTCTGATAAAGAAGAAAACAACAACGGATTTTAAACTATACACAGAATGAAGGTTGTTCAAGTATTAATTCTTCTAACCTTTTCAGGTTTGCGTCGAACAGATGGCACACGATGTGAGCCAGATTTCCGATGCCGGATCTCATCATCTGATATATCTCCCAAAAATCCATCCAGTGAAACAAAATCTTTACAGGGGAGTAATAAAAATGTAAGGGTTAACAATGCATCAAACTATAAATGTGAGTCTTGTTCAAACTGTATATTGTAAATAATTGTGCAACATGCCAACAAGCCAGTGATAGCTCAGGATTGATCCGCTGTTTTACTTCACCTGGACTCACGCGAGACCCGTTGCCTCTCCTTCTGGCGGGTGAGGCTGAGCTTAGGTCCTTTTCATCCAGTTCAGAGTCATAGTCCACCAGGTCAAAGTAAACGCGTGGTTTTACAACACGTTTCGGCTGCTTTCTCACAGACGGACTGTTGCCGTCTGCCTGGAGGCTAGCAGGCGAGTCAGCCGGACCCTCTATCCCTTCATCGTTGCTTGAGTGTCCTCCACTGAAAGATCGCCGTCGTTTTGAACCTTAAAAAAGAGAGAGCGGAAAAAAAGGGGTGCAAAACTCATTACCACAATAGCTTTTTTTTTTTTTTTTTTTTTTTTAAATATGGACAGGAGTAAGAAATCACCTTTAGGTGCCGTTCTTCCACTTAGTCTTCGGGCTTTTCTCTCTTCAATTTGATCACATCTTTTAAACCTTGAAGGGGTAAAAGTAAGGATTATTAATAGCAATCCACTTCCAATTCCAACATAACTTGTAATATTTAACCACTTACACACAACACTGTCGTTTAGTGTTGGGACCACCAAACTTGGGTTTATCTAGGCAGTTGATGCATCTCCCACAATCCTCTTCATGGTTGCAACCCTTGCATACGCCGCACCTCCGAGATCGGTACCCAAAAGGCCCAAGTCCTTTTCTTTTCACAAAGCTGGAAGTCTTCCTGACCTTAGTGACTTTTGAATCTGAGAAATCAGGACCGTCAGATTCTGATAGCGAGCCATCTGCAACATCTGCGACACATGAAAGCAATGGAGATTGGGAATAAGGGATACAGTATAATATTTATTTAAGTGAATTGATAGAACAGGGGTCTTTTCCCCTTTTCAAATAAACTATGGGATATTGGCTGAATTTATATTGAAATGTTAATTTTCAAACAAATACTAGGGGTGCAGTACGTCACAGAAATAATATAAGAAAAGAAACTGAAGTGTCTGATCATCGTTTGGTTTTCCTACCCTTTGCGACAGCTGAAGGAGAGATGCCTGTTCTTTCATGCAGAGGCAGTGCACTGAGCCTGGGAATGTCATCTGGTACCAATGCCCGAGGCTGCCCGAGCACTACAGAAGCGGCGCGGCAAACGTGCTTGATGCGTGGACCTCCTGCTTGGCGGAACTCTTGGCAGAGTGGCGAGATGAGTTGCAGCTAGAGGTGTGACAAAACAAAAGAAATGCTCAACTGCTGAGAGAGGTACACCAAGATGAGAGAACTGTCAGGAAGAAATTGGAATAATTGCTCAAGCATTAAATATGACACAACTTCATTGCAGTAAATAAAATGTGTGTCCCGTAGGGACATCTTTAAACATAACCCAAATGAAAATGTATTTGTAATCTTGAGCACCCAACAGATAAAGGTAATGGAGAAAGATGTAAGATATTTAGTTAATCAATTGTTCTGCACAAGACTTATTGATTTGCGCACTTACTTGTCCTTGAGATGGCTCCGCTTTGATTGGAACCTCAGTCTCGAGCTGCACTCTCTGCTTCCTCCTTTGTCTCTTAGAGGTCAAATTTCTTGATCGGACACTCGCACTTCCAGATAACAGCTTCAGGGGAAAAAAGCATTAATGTAAGCTTTAATTATGTTTTTGAAGCATCGCTTCTTTCTTAAGAATCTCTTCTTTCTTAAGATTCGTTTTAAATTTTTACTCTTTAGTTTTAATCACTTTTTGTTTTTTTATCTACAATCACCTCTCAACTCCATTTCTACCTCAAGTCCAAAAATCTTAATGAACAATTCCTGTCTGTTTTCCTCCCCATCTGTTGTAGTACTGAAAGAGCAGTCATTAGTATCGCCAACAACCAACTCTAGCAGCGATCGTCTATTTACTATCCTGAAACTCCATGATCTGGCTGTAGCTTCTGACAATATCTCAGACACATTCAAAATCTACCATAAATTCAATCTACACTTCCAATGTTATATTGATCATACAGTTATCTGAACATCAATGAAAATAATCTGCCAATAAAGTTTCACTTAGTGCCATCGACTTTATTTCTTGCCACTAATATTAAAACTAGCAGTGGTAGGGGGAAACATCATTAGCTTTCGACTTATTTTGGACTTTGTCTGATAGCTTCCACATTGTGTCACCAGACAGACCAGCAATATGTACTTATGATGAAAACAAGTCTGTATGACTTCTTTTTTGCAAAAGAAGTCTCGATATGACTTCTTTTCACCTGTGAAGCCCTTCGAGACTTCAGTGAGTCAGGGCTGTACAAATAAAATTTGATTTGATTTGTTAAAAAACAATGGACAACAATTACCTACTAAGTATTTTTGCTTCATCGGTCCCATATCATTTGCCATTTCAATTGATGTTTAATGTTTTGTTTATTTTACTGCGTGTTTGGTTTCACCATATTTGCATAGTATTAAATGCCTGAAAAAACATCTAAAAAAATATTATAAATCATTGTTATAAATTATGTGTTTGAGAACATTTATTTACCCCGGAGGACTTCATCTGTTTCTGCTGGTCAATCTTCATGAGCTGAACTTTAGCTTTTTTGAGCAGGTTGAACATTCTTTTATTCGCTCCAGTTAGACGCGCTCTCTGTGAAGCTCCTTTTCCCATAGATGGAGGATGCTCGTCTTCAATTGACTCCTTTCCTGACTGCGGCTTGGCTATGAAGGAACATTTTGAAGTTTGCAAATCATTAAATATTGTTATATGTAAACAACAGATTTGATCCTTACACATAACATAGGTGAATAATGGTTTCTTGTACCTGAATGAAGCTTGATTTCATCCTTCCCTGCTGGATCCTCTTTTTCACAGTTCCCAACAGCAAGCAACTTGGACTTTGTGGTCTTAATACAAACTTTTCGCACAACTCCTGGTGTTCCTAAGTCTTCTATCTTGAGCTTGGACTTTTCCATACCAGTGTCCGTGTTGCGCTGCCGCAGACTAATGCTCATGACCTCATCATCAAGACCTTCAGCTAAATCAACAGGTGGCTGAAGAGATTTGCTACTTTCCATATCTGTTGCACTTTTGCTTTGGGGTAGTCCTTTTTGCAGCTTGTTCAGTCTTTGATATATCTTAAAGTGAGCAGCTTGCTTACCAAACTTTAGAGGTTTGGTCTTTTTCTGAGCATCCAGAAGGCCAGGAGAAATTACTTCTTGTGGTTTTTCATTAGGAGGAGATAAGAACAGATCTTCACATTGGTCTGCTGGAGTTTTATCCAGAGTAAAAATTTCTTCTGTCAACTCTGCAGGAAGATCCCACCTAGAAGTTGAATCTTTCTCAAGTGAGCCCTTCTTTTCCATTTTGATGCTTTTTGTCACAGGAAACAAATTGGCTGTTATATCTGCTGTATCATCCAAATCATCGGATGAAAACAGGTCCAGATCCAATTGAGCTTCTCGCAATATGTCCTCCTCATCAACGGGTAGGATTGGGGAAATGGCTTGTCCAATCACTTCATCTCGCCTCTTTCCTGTTCGTATTTGTAAGCCCAGTTGCAAACCTTTTTTGGGGGAGTTTCGACGCGGCAACATGGACATTCCAACATCATCCATAAATCTTTGTGGGGTCTTGATCACTCGAGAGGATCTGGCACTTACAACAGGCATGATGAAGTGTTTGATGTTTTTGACAAACTTTGTTTTGCCAGACGGCACATCAACTGCATCTGCTCGTGGCCCATCCACAACGGAGTCTGTTTCTTCTTCTTTCAAATCACTGCCCTCTTTGTCAAGCCCAAATTCTATCAACGTAGAAAGAATAGACTCAGCTTGTGGCCTTTTGGGGTCGAGCTTGATGCGGGAAGCTTTCCTTTTGTACTTTTTCTGCACACCAACGAGTTTCGGACCAGGGGCTGGAGTGCCACTTTCTGACTGGCTGGAAATGACCTCTTCAAACGTTCCCTGCTTTTCTGATGAGTTGAGAGGAGCAAACTTTCCATCTGTGTTCCTGTGTTTGTGCTTCTGACGCTGCCCAATTAGAGTTTTACGCCTCTTTTTTCCTTTCTTGTGGGATTTCTTCTTCGAGCATTGTGATGTGTTTGGATCACTTACTTGACTTTCCAAATCCAACGGTGGCTGAAAATCTATCAAGTGAATGTCCGTTTCTTCTTTTACTGGGGGCTGACTTGGCTCTTCCTCCACAGATATCATGACCTGATTTTCTTCAGGCTCTGCGCTTTCTTTTGCCTCGGGCTGACTTGCTTCTATTTCTACAGCCTTGCCTTCCTTTTGTGGAGTATCTGTGTTTGCAGGTTCCACAACAACCAATTCTGTCCTGACCACACTTTCTTGAGGTGCAACAGCTTTTTTCCTTTGAATAGACCTCTTTTTTCCTAATTTGTTATTGTGACGTCGCTTAGGTTTAGAAGGAGCTGGCAACGGTTTGGCCTCAATAATTTGTGGTTCAGCCTCATTCTCCATCTTCTGTGTCAAAGCTTCAACAGGCACCGTGAGAGCAGCATCCGTTATCTGTGCAGACTCCTCAAGAATTTCAGAAACTATGCAAGATTCCTGCGGAGATTTTATAATTGTTTCGTGTGAGGTGTTTTCTGGAAGAACTTGTGTGCTTGACTCTTCTGTTAAAATGTGAGCAGGTGCCTCAATACTCAACTGCGGTGTATTTTCAACTTGTGGACTCGTTCTCAAACGTCGCTTTGGCATAGCCATGACAGGTTTACGACTGACCGACTTTTTTGGAGGTAAATCAAGACTTAATGTTCTCCTCCGTAATTTCCTGGGTGGTAGAATGTCCGGCTTGGGAGAATGGGCAATTTCCTCTTGAACACTGTCTACCTCTTTAGTGGCATCATCTGATTTTTCAAACACAGGGCTAACCTGCTGAACCAAAAATGACATCTTGGATTTTTTATGTTTGCCGGGAGATGAGAGTTTCTTTATTTGAAAAGGTGGGACAACTTTTCCACAGTTTGGCTGAGAGGCTTCTTGCAGAGAGCTTTCATTTCCATCCTTGTTGACTTCAACTTGTAAAGCAGACGTTTTGGGGCATGTTCCAGCTGGCTTGTTTTGGTAGTTTTTCTCTTCACTGCCTGCTGTGATGCTGTCCTGTGGGGCCAAATTGTCCAATTTTAACGGCTTCTCTAACCCCATCAAACTCTTGTCAACATGACTGTCATTTAGAGTGGACAGATCCACTTCAGAACTTTCTCTAACACTCTCTGTCAGCTTGACAGTGTTTTCAGCAGGCTGGAGCTTACTCACTAACTTAACTAATGATAAAGTCCAGATGAACTTTTTCCGCTTCTTTTTTCGAGCTGACTTCCCGCTGGACTGTGCATCATATTTGGGGTTTCTCATTTTTATCAATTTCAAACTTGGGACCCGCCCTTCCTTGTTTGAAGGCAAACTATCGTTGGGATGCACGCCTAATGGATCAGTCTCTGTGGATGATGGAATGTGGTTTTCTGGGACTGGAACATCCTTGTTTAGTCTTTTACTTTGTCTTTGTCTGACCCTCACCATGGACCCTTTTGGCTCAGCTTTTCTGGACACTTTTGACTTTGATAAAACTGTATCGCTTTTCAACGTATCTTTAGGTTCAGCAGCAGATGCAGCAGCAGCAGCAGCATCGACAACAGGTTGCGAGAGCGGGTTGGTAACTCTATTGCTCCGTCGAACAGCTTGTTGATTACGCTTCGACTGCTTTGCAGTTGTTTTCTGCTCAACAGTCTCTTTTACAGTGTCAGGTTGATCCATTGATGTTGTCTCTTGCGATTCCTGGTCGTCAGCCACAATTTCAGTATCAGGCTTGTCAAGTGATACGGTCCCTTTTGAAGCAGATCGCCCACGTCTTCTAGCAGGTAAAGCCACCACACTTTTACCATCTTCAACGTTCTCATGTGGTTCAAGTTTTAATTTAACATGAGCATTAGAAATATTGTCAGCCTGAATGTTCACGGATTGGGGCTTTACCGCACTGCCTTTTTGCTTCATCTTCTTGGCAGACTTTTCATGAGGTTCCTTTACTGTTTTAATTTTCTTTTTCGCCACCAACTTTATAGTAATCCTTGGAGCTGGTGATAAGACTTCGCCTTTGGTCAACTCCTGATCCACGGTGTTCTTGACTTTAGAACGTTTTCTGGAACCTTTAGCGTGCTCAGATTTGGAAGATGCAGTATGTTTCTCCTCGAACAAATGTTCATCATCAACAGGGTCAATAGGACAAATAGCTACCTCCTCAGCTGGCGTAACAGGCGCAACCTTCTTACTTTGTCGTTTAGATTTTGTGTTGACATCACCTACAAAACATATAATGTATTGTAAATATCCAGCAACTTGTAAAACAAACATTTGAGGTAAGAAGCATGTCTGTATATACTGGTGAGTTTACATTCTAACTTTTTCATAAGTAATTAAAACATGCATATGATGTGTTTTCTACCTTTGGAAGCATTTTGCCGAGACCGTAGAGCTCCTTTAGAGCTTTTTCTAAAAGCCTCAAAACCTTGAAAGTCATCGCCCTTCAAAAGAAAAACAATGATTAACATGTGCAAAAACGTTATGGAATAAAACTCAGCAAAATCAATGTCCAAACACAAATGCACACAAATTCATGCACACACAATATTGACAGCAGGTGGTTATAAAAAGGAGTAATATTGCCAAAAAATATTAATATAACTTGAGAGATGCCATGAGTGAATATATGCCCCAATTGCACATTCACTTGTTTTAACGAATTAATACTTATTTAAGGATCCAATACAAATTCTTTTACACAACGTTTTTGTAGACAACAGAGATGACATTGACTGCAATTGACAATTTAACTGAAGTTACTAGATCGACAAAGATTATTTTCTGGGAACTAATTTGAGCTGCTGATGAAATAATCATACAGTAATAAGTTCAATTTAAATGACATAGGAATAGTGTAACTATTATCAAAGAACGACAACTCGAGATGAAGTAACCAAACTAAACATGCAAGATAAGTTTATAATGACGTTTCCTTCAAAGTACCGCATCTATGACGTATTGAGACAGGAACAGCGTGAATAAGAACTTAACTTGATTACTGAAGCTTTTCTAATTTGGTTACATTTTTCAAAAAGTATGTTTGTACGTAAAAAAAAGTTGTTTCTTGTGCTTGTAAACATGTAGCCTTTGTGCGGGACATTATAAGTTGGATAAAATTCACTTCATGCGGGTCCATAACACAGTAGTATTTAAAGATAAGCACTGTGGTTACGCACGATATTGCGTATTTACTTTTAAAAATGACAAGCGCGTTAGTGAAACACAAGTTAGCATTACGGCTAGCTGCTGAGCGGGGCACGAGTGCTAGCTTCCCCGTTCTTTGTGTTCGCTACGATTAGCTACCAGCTACTTTGGCCCGATAAGGAGTGGGCCACTGGAGGGCTAATTGCGTTTGCTGTTTACAAATTGGCGTACTCACTCACTAGCTTTCATTAAATATTCAAGAGCAAAGTATCGCGCGGTGACATTTACAACGTGTGTAACGGTCGCAGCAGCACCAGCGTTAATGTTACTGCACTATCCCCCTATCATGTTGTGTTTTACGGTGCCACTCACGAAATGTCACGAAAAGCCCCGCTAACATTGATTAGCATTTCATGTTAGCATGGGGGGTGGCGCGCTAACAGGTTAGCCTAGCACAGGGATGTTGACATTTCTCCATGGCACCAATAGACACTCAGTTGGAGACAACATTCATTTAGACACATTTATCTGTATTGTAGTGAGTGGAAAAAATAAAATAAGGATACTAACTCCTGAGTCGGTTTGGGACCTCACCTCTTCACTCCCACTAGAGCTGTACCCAGCCTGGCCAAGGGTCTTGTGGCTCGCCTCTATTCCAAGTAAGCGCAAGTGAGACTGGTCTTCGTTTAACGATACAACCAGGTTTGCGGGCCTTGGCCCTCCGTAAGTCACATCATCAGCTTCTAAGCCCGAGCGTCCGAGTTGCCAGCGCTTCTCGGAGCGCAAACGACTACGAGATGACCAAGGCCGACCGGGAAAACGACCTCTGGCCGTAGCGGTTCCACCTTGGCCTCCTCCGGCAGCCGCGGTTGCTGATCCGCATCCCGCTGCCGCCATCATTGCTTCGACAACAACACACACCGACGGCTAGCAGGCTCGAGCGACGAGACAAGAGGGAAGGCGCGAGATGGGAGGGGGTATGCGCGAGGCTCTGTGGGAAATTGAGTTTTCCCCTCAGACCAGAAAGGCGAGGTTACGTTTGGTAGATTTTGGTGGCGCTTGTTGCAAACTGTGAAATAAATAAACAAATAAACAAACAAATAAATAAACAAGACACTTAAAATACAGTTTATGTTTATTCTTTTAAAAATTAGGTCATTATACTTCTCATTATACTACTATCAAGGTAGCTCTATATTCCTCCCGGTCGTATTGGGATTTGTTGAATTTCGGCTCGAGGGAGAATAATAGTTATGATGAATTATCCATCAATCCATTATTTTTCATAGCCGCTTATCCTCACTATAGGGTCGCTAGTTTGCTGGTGCCTGCCCCAGTTGCCAGCCAATTGCAGGGCACACGCGAACAAACAGCCAGTCACGCAACCAATCACACCTAAGGACAATTAAGCTGTCAAATACACCTACCATGCATATTTTTGGAAAGTTTGGAGGAAGCCGGAGTGCCCGTACAGAACCCATGTGGGCGCGGGGAGAACATGCAAACTCCACCCAGGAATGCCGGAGCGAGGTCGAATTGAACTGGGGACTGAACTGTGAGGCGGACGTGCTAATGAATTAGGTGGAATTAGGAGGCATTGAATTAAAAACTGAAAAAAATCCGCAAAAGCAGCCTATGTTTGATTTCAATATCACAACATTCAAAGTTATAAATCTCTAAGTAGGTTGCTGAATATTGATTATCTAGGCAAGTGGCGAACTCAAGGCGAAGGAGGCAAATCTGAGCCACTTCATTCGTGTATGTAGTGCACAAAAAACTACTACCGTACACACAGTCATGCAAAGTGCCATCGAGCTGTAATATGCATGTACACTACTAGATGGCGCTTTTGTACCTTGAGTTGCAGAGCGCGGCAAAGAAGAAGTGACGACTCAAACAAGTCGGCAGACAAAGGCACGCGGAAGTAACTTGAGTTTAAACGTCTATTTCGCTTTGCTTCACAATCAGCATTTTCCCTCGAAAAGAACCACTGGTACGTTGTTCTTATTATTGTAAGAAATGTGAGTATGTGTTAGCATGCCAATAAGTGGTTCAAGGGATTTGATGATTGTCGACGAAGATGATGTTGCTTTATCTAGCTAGCGGTCTAGCCTCTGAAGCTACATAGTCCACGAATTCACCACTCATTTTACATTAGAAGCTCCACCATTATAGTATTTTTTTGCATAAATCTCGGCGTCATGTTGTCTTAAGATTTGTTTTTCTCTGCATTTATCACAGGAGCGGCCGCACAGCCACAATGAATCTGGAAAGACTGCCAAATGAGGAGAAACTTGGCTTATGCAGAAAATATTATCTCGGTGAGAGCAATAGACAGTTATTTTTTAATGAAACGTCACCGTGCTGTTGATGACAACGCCACAGAGGAGATCTAAATATGGCTTTGTTGTTGTGCGTGCGAAACTTGGAATTGTTTACATTCCTAATGTGTTTAGGGAGAAGGTTAGGCATACAATTGGCAAATTTGTGCAATTAATGGATACTGTGTTGGCACTGGGCCATTTTGTTGATCAATGGGACACCTGATGGCTCGTGTTTCGATTACATCCAACCTATAAACGTTTTTCTTAATTGTATTGTTTTGTCTTGTAGAGCCAATAATTATCTGTGTCATATCCATTAGCCCTAAACGATTCATTTTTTCCAAATAATTTTACGAACTTTCCAATTAACATTTAAGTCACCCTTTATTGTTACATGTGGGGGGGAAAAAAACCTTTGTTTATGACAAAACGTGTGATGTCACAGATTTTAAAGAATTTATTAAAAAAAAAAGAAAATAACTTAAAAGTTCTAATAAATGAAACCCATCAATCTAATTTGACAGTAAACTAGTATTTTTGGGAACCCACATTGGTTATATACATGTTTATTTCAGCGCAACATGTTAACCATTGCTCTAAATGTCTTCAAATATGTTTGTGAAATGCGCCAAAGTAAAGGCAAAGGATGAGAAACTAAATTACTGAGATTTGCCAATATGAGATCAAAATGGGCCCTCAAGCTGGAATATTTAATCTTCATTGCGGATAAAGACGCAACCCACAAACATGTGCATTTCCTATTAACTTTGGCGCCTCAGTTATTGGTATTGATTGACCGATACAGCGATTGTATTGGTCGCGTGATCCAATACAAGTTGCTGTCTTGGTCATGTGATTCAATATGAGCAGCATCGTTGGTCACCTGGTTTTTCTTAAAGCAATATGCGCACAGACATGGGATTTCGCTCTGTGAGCTTGACATGTGCCAATGCATCAGTGTTGCTGGGCCAATCATAACTGTGCAGTGCTTTGGCATACTCACCACCAAGAGTCCAGTAAGCGTGGACTTTGTTTTTTGGACTTGGATTTTACTCAAGATTATGGTAATATAAATGAGTACACACAAGCACAAGTTAAACATGTGATAATTGTAAGTTGCTGTTCTTACAAATTGTTAATAACACATTAAAATAACGAGATGATGACTGAGCAATAGTGGTCAACGAAGACCAATTCTGTACAGAAGTGGAGTGGGAGGGAAATCTCGACCAAGGACAGGACAGTCCAATTGGCCAGTGAGTGTAGTTATTTAAGCTCACCAAAGTGTCAGCAGAGTGAGTTATATGCTTCAGGTGCTAGAAAGGCCAACCTAAACACAGCACAAATACTCTTTGTATTATTTATACTTTGTGTTTTTCTCAGGTGGATTTGCTTTCCTGCCATTCCTGTGGCTCGTCAACGTTGTTTGGTTTTTCCGAGAAGCGTTTGTAAAACCAGCCTATACTGAACAACTGCAGATAAAAACATGTGAGTGCAGACTGGTAATGCTTTTCTGTAAATTAAATGCTTATGAAGAAAAACATTATATAAGGTTGTATTTTATTATAATTGTCGGTATGTCTTACAGTCAACCTTATTCTGAATGCAAAACGTTAAATACCTCTAAATTTTCCCATTGTGGTCACCTGGTTGCCTGCAAGCGCCACATTCGTAGCCTGCAGGCCTGTCCCTAAAAATATCTTATCACTTATGAGATATTTCCTAATTTTCTAGGAATATTGTCAAAGTGATCAATTTAAAAATGAATTCTGTCAGGATCATCAAATCTGTTGCATGGTAATGTTAATCTGTTTCATAATTATAGATTAGCATGACCAGTGTCTTCACATACAGTAAATACCCTTAACTAAAATGGTAAATACAGAGGATAAAGAACATATTGGCTGTTTACTTGTGGCCAAATATTCATTGCTTAACTCTTTCAGTGCCATGGACGAGAATTCCCATCTTTCAAAATAGTAACAAAAAAAATAAAGTTCTCGTCAAATAATTTTTTTTTAGGAAGGGTAGCTGGCACCTTTGACTAGTGTTTATCTAAAACTAAGCCAATTGAGCACTGTAGTGAGAACTATGACCATTGGATGGCAGTGTTGCCATATATACAACACATTACATACTTGCAAGTAAGGAATGGAGATCAATCTTTCATATACCACCCATGTTTACATAGACATAGTACACATTCTGTCAGCCATGATGAGTGAAAATGCTCTATATACTGGCACTCTAAAGGTTCCCTTTTCAAATAACGATTGTCACTGAAAAGAGTTAATGCGTTGTAACGCCACCATTCAGATTATTATTAGCCCGCCTGTGGCATTTCCCATTATATGTTAGCATTTGCAATAAAGCTTGCAAATTTAAAGGCTAGACTGTGTAAATACACATATAATATTTTGATTTATTGTATGTTCAGCAATTGACAATTGGAGGCCTCTACGAATTGCTTGCTTATTCCATCTGCCAAATTAATGCTGGATATGAAATGAGTTGATTTCACTGCCAGTATACAAATATTTTATCTCAAGTTTGTGCTCGCAACTCAAAAGAATCGGCTGAATGATGGTTCGTGATTGGAAAAATTCGAAAGTCACTCAAATGTCAAGGCACCAGTGTGAGTGTGTCTGACAACTGACAATGTGTCATTTTGTGTTTGGTTTCAATTCCACGTAGATGTGAAGCGCTCGGCAGTGGGATTGCTGTTATGGGTTGCAGTCCTCACCACTTGGATCACCATTTATCAACATTACAGAGCTCAGTGGGGGGAAGTGGGGGACCTCATCTCCTTCACAATTCCACTGGGAATTCCTTGAAGGGCCTGTATCAAAGCCTATGACAGTGTCACATTGTCAATTACTTTCCCTAACCACCCTTAGTTATTTTACTTCCTGAACCTATGGCTGATTATCCTTGCTCGTTCATGTGCTCCCAGCACCGGCCTCACCGGCAGATAACGTTGTCGAATCTCTCTATGTAACGTCACAGTGAGGATGAACAGTGTCGTACTGCCTCTACACCCCCCGCACTGCCGTTAAAACGTTGACATTTCACTTGCTGTTTAGAAATGTCTCTTTTAAAAAACATGCACATTTCACAAAAATCTTAAATCACGAATGTGCCAAGGGTAAGATTTCATGATTTATATGTATAAATCTAACTGGGAAGTTTAAAATGCCAAAATATAAGTCCTTTAAAGTCTTTTTGTTTTGCATTAAACATGCTCAACAAGTATGTCCCCAAGTATGTTTGCATTTGTAAATGTGAAAAACAATGTAACGTTCAGGTTTAATGTTATTGCAGGTAGATTGTGTTGAGCCTGGTCTTTGAAAGCCCCCATCTAGGCTATTTTTGATGTTTCCCTCAACAACACGTTTGGAACAATCGCAGCAGAAGCCTGATAACGATCCTGATTATTTCAATCAGGTGTGTTGTAGCAGGGAATTATAAACATCAGGCTGGAGAGGGCTTCTCAAGATAGATCCTGAGCACTACTGTGCTAGACTATTGGTTCTTAACAAAATATCATTTGAGCCCCGGGGCTTGGTGATGGGTGTATGTGCTGAGTGTGTGGGACCATAGAATGCTGGAAGCGACATCATGAACTTTGCAGGGCTCATTAGTTCCGACAAAGTTAAAAACCACTTGTAAATGATGAATCCATGCTTACCTTTACCTTTTTTTTTCTTCTTCTTTGTGTATGAGTACCATTTTACTGAAATAAAACTTCTGAACAATCCGTATGTTGTACATTCCTGCATGAAACAGTAACAGATGCCAACATAAAGCAGTGTAGCACAATAATACTGTATGACATGTGGATAGACAGATATGTTCTTTTGACTCATCTGTGAGGTATGTTGTGGACATGCATAATCTGAAGTGCAGTAGAGGTCCCCTAAAGTCTGGACCATTATTGGCGCCTGTTGTGAAACCCAATACCTTAATCCCCTTAAAATGTGCCCTCACTTCCCTGTCATCCTTTTGAGTCATAACATACTCAGTGCCATATTTAGACAGTGCAGTCAAAACTAAGGTGACAGGTTCTACTTACTGTGTCACTCCAATGTGACTAGATGTGTCAGAACATTCTGTTCTTTTCAGAGGGTAGAGACAGACTTATAATAGGGAATAAATTAGGTCCTTTATGAATTTATTTTTGTTAGAGTGGATGAGGTACAGTCTCTCAAAATTTTAACGATGACACTGGTCTTACCTGTTGACATTTTATAATGGTAATCCTATAAATTCAGTTACAAACCCAAAGGTTTTCATAAAAAGCAAGCTGACCCAGTGGTAGAGTGCTTTTCTCCCAACTGAGAGGATGTTGGTTTGATCCTCTTAACATTGTGACTGTTATCATTATCAAGAAGATACTAGTTCTTCATGATGCTGCAAAATCAGTAGGTAAATAAGTTTTTAGTTTAAAACATAGGTGTCAAACTCTAGTCCTCGAGGGCCGGTATCCTGCATGTTTTCCAGTTTTTTCTCCAAAAAAAAAAGGGCAAAATGTTTATTTGCTGTTGTTAGTATCTACTAAAGCAGAGATGAATGTGGCAGCAGCAGACAACAGATTGAGTATTCACAATGCGTTCACAAGACGGACATATGCTCATTATTTTCAGTTCGTCAGAGATAGAGAATAATACTATCATTAAGTGCACGTTGTGCGCAACACTCAAAGAGCTGTCCACTTAGTGAAATGGGACAATTGATTTGACAAACCATTTAAAGTGGTGCCACAGTAACGTAAAGTTAGCAAATAGAAAACACATGGAGGATTGCGCTCTCTCACTGAGGGATGCCACTTTGACCTCAAAAGGTTAGGAGATTCATGGACTATGTCGTACGTAGAAGAGATGCTGCCGCTTCCTACAGTGGATTCACCAGCATTTGAAAACTTTGTTTCGTCCCACCGAAACCATCTATTTTTTTAAACATCTGTCCCTAACCCAGCTGACTGAACTTGAATTTGAATATTAATGTTGAAATTGTAAAATGCAGTTTTTGCCTACAGCATAAACAATGCATCACTATGCGGTGAGGCTAAGTGGATTAAAATACAAAAAAAAAAATTATAGCTTGTCCTTAAAGGTTTACAATACAATACAGATGAAATGATTTGTACTGGTTTTAGATTTAAGCCAAACTTTCACCGGATGTGTAATGAGCATAATGAAGTGCATTTAAATGGCTGATCCATATTTCCAGTTGTGGTGAGAGTAATATAAAAGTAATGCAATAGTAGTGTAATGCATTACATTTTAAATACAGTATTTGAAATGACAGTAATAAGTATTCGTTTTGCATTCGTTTTGAAGTAATTTGTCCAACACTGTCCTCAAACACACGTGATTCAAATGATTAGTTTAGAAAGTTCTGCAGGAGCTTGAAAATGATCCTAATCATTTGAATCCGGTGTGTTTGACAGAAAGGGTTTGAAAACATGCAGGATACTGGCCCTCGAGGACTGGAGTTCGCGAAGCAATTTGAGTATCTAAGGTAGAAACGCACTTAGACAAAGTCTATTTACCATTTTAACATGAATTACATTGTAGTTGAAACAACATGATGTCAACAAACCATGTTTTGTGTAGCTTGGACCATGATCCATGTACATTAAAAAAGAGAAAACACGAGCTTATCTTAAAAATATTGAGGTAGTCCTTCGTAGCCAATATTCAGGCAGTTAAGGACTGATCGCTTGACATTCAATCTGCAAATTGTTTGCCTTTAAATGGCAAAAATAATGATAATAATGTACCTGCAATCTCTGATCGAGCCCGTTACAACTGACAGTCTTTCAAGGATCCATTATAGGTTGTTATTAGTTTTTGAAGAGATCTGAAGAAAAACTCATCACAAAAATATGTGATGTCCTCCATCCATCAACAAAATAGGACATCCGTTACCAATGATGACTGGTCCAAATTGTCAGCCTCATAAGTACATTTAAACTCCATAAGCCACTTTCAAGTTAAGATAATAAAGTGGGATTTTTACTAATCGTAGGAGAATGTTTTGACTTGGTACACTGACTTAATTGAGCGGCAAACTACTGGCAGCCTACACGCAGTGGCATGTGTTTGAAGCACTCGTGCCGTCTGTCGCCGTCTCTCAGGCTTTCAACCACAACGGCTTTTGAACTTATTTTTAGATATGCTTATCTTGAAAACCTACATTTCGTGCATGTTCGGTTTGATGACAATGACAGCAGTTAGTTCATGACGACGGTGCCATTATCCACCCTGAACAAACAGTTGGTGGATACAATCTAGATAACAATGATCCCATTAATTCACTAATAAGCCTATGACAGCTGCTTCAGTCCCAAAACAAACTGTCCTGTTGCACGAACAGAATCCCAAGGGTACACATGCTCAGAACATAAGAGAAGCAAGGTGTCCCTATGAATTCCCAACTCATTATGCAACTCCAGTATATAACCCAGCTATGCTCAGTGGTCTGAGTCACACAGCCACTCTAAAGTCACGCTCAGCAGAAGGAATCCTTGATTCTGAAACGCATCCTGACGAGAACGGTAGGATGACTTGTCCTCTGATATTCAGCTGCCACAACTGACTTTTTCCAATTTTTTTTTTTTCTCAGATCTGACATGGATTTTATCCTACCAACCACACTTCCAGTTGGTGGCATCCAATGGGATAAGGTTCTACCGCCACTTTTTCCCCGTCTCCATGGGACCTCTGACCTATATAGCTGGACACCCAAACTGCTAATTCCAGAGATTGATAGTACTACTGCTGCAGAGGTAATTAATTATGTTTGATGTGAAACCAAAGTAACTGTAAATATAGTTGGACAAAATAAACAATGAGTCTAATTCTGTGCGGGCTTTAACAATGCTCACTAAATGCAACTTAATACCTATTAAGAGGAGAGTAAAGCTCTATCTCAAATCTACATGTGTAAAGATAAAAAAAAAGTGCTGTGGTGTGATTCATATGATTTTATTCCAATGATATAATTGTGCTAATATATGTTGACAGGCAACCTGCGATGATAGCGGATTGACAATTCAAGTGGATGTCAAACATTTTAACCCCAAGGATCTGCTGGTCAAAGTGATAGGGGATTTCATCGAGGTACAAGGAAAGCACGAAGAAAAAAAGGTTGGTGTTGTGTATGGTTAGTTGCAGTATTATGAGTGATGAACGATGGAACATGTCACGGAGCATAATATTCCGTTGCTGTGTTCTTTTAGAAAGATAGTCCCAGGATGACAACACGCCAGTTTAACCGTCGCTATCGAATTCCAAAGGGAGTGGACACTATGGCTTTGGAATCAGCTGTTTCTCCAGATGGTGTCCTTATCATATCTGCACCCATGCTGCCAACAGAGATGTCCACGTCTCAGCCATTCTCATAAAACCCATGTTTGTTAGGTTCTAACATGGCCTAGTCTCTAAGATTTGTAAATAATGCTTTTAAAGGGTTAGGGTTAGCCTTCCACCCTTCCATTGTATTTCAAGAATGCACACTGTAAATACTGGGTCCACAATTTAAAAGCTGTTTCTATTTTCAGCAACCAAGTTTTGATGATGAACTTTTTAATGTATTGTATTTCCTCCTTAAATGTCAATAAATTACATACAAATTCAAATCAAAAAAAGTTCCTGAGTCAACTTGGGGTATCTTCTTGCTTATCCAGGAAATTGTGCAACATGAAGTCCACTTGACTGGAAAGAATTAAGAGAACAGATTAGCCCTCACGAAAGGAAACAAAATAAACTAATGGGTCTCACACAAGGATATGATATGGTCAAATGAAAAAGTGTTATTTGAGTTACGATATTACCCGATTTGCTCCTTGACCCATTTTCTTTGTGCGCGAAGCACTCGTAGTAAAGTGTCGTCTTCAAATTCTTTCTCATCCGAATCTGACAACAATGAATAATAATGGGATTTTCAATCAAATTTGTTCCATCTATTTTATATTCCACACAGAATACAACATCAAGTACTTGCGGGAGCTTTGACACAAGATGTTTAGAAATGTGGAGGGATGACAGCCGAACAAAATGCAGTGCTCAAAATTAAGAGCGGGATAACGGTTGAGTACCCCCTTAGCTCACCTTCGGCTTCTTGCAGCAGCTGAGACGCGACCTCCAGTGAGGTGTGTGCGTTGCAAGGAGGAAGTGAGGATTGTGGAGGCTCAAATGGCGATGGGACAGCTGCATCTTGAAGAGAAGAATCATCTTCTGGGAACAGGACCTCTGAAACAACCTGACAGATTCAATAAAAAAAAAAAAAAAAAAAAACACTGATTACATCCATCCATAGCCACTTATCCTCACTGGGGTCGCTGGCTAGTTGGTACCTATCCCAGCTTTCTTCGGGCAGTAGGCAAGAAACACCCTCGAATGGGTGGCAACCAATTGCAGGGCACGTACAGATAAACAACCATGCAAAATCACACCTAAGGGCAATTTGGAGCATCCAATACAACTACCATACATGTTTTTTGACTGTGCCCGGAGAAGACCCACACAAGACCTGATGACCTAACTAGAATATTAATAAAATAATGAGAAAAATCATCGCTCTCCGTCGCTATTTCACCCCTCTGATTTTATTATAATTAGCATTTTAAAATACACCACACCTTGATAAGAATTGTATTATTAGAAACCATAGAGACAGAAGGCGTGGCCAAGGGGTTTTGTAGGCACACACTGCCGCCACGCAGGAACACCCATCAGCCTTGGTGTCCATTGTACATTCCAGGAATGACAACATAAAAATTGTAACATTTAGCTTTTTACAACATTCCACCACGAGTAAATTATGCTAGCAATGAGGCACTGTGGCTAAAATTGGCTTATGAACATGCACAATTACGTCGGTGACAGGCATGGCTTGGATCAAACACGCAGCAGGGGAAGACTGAAAGTGAGGCTACATTCAAAATCTTGCAAGCAGTTTTAAAGCCACTAACTCCACCTGTCATACATTATACATAATTTACATAATGCTGTGTATGAGGCATGTAATAACTTTAGGACGAGTGATGATGTTGCTTAAACGCTGACCTGTTTTAAGGCACGATGGACTGGAGATGGTGATGCATGATTGCCTGAATCTTTGCGCCTTTCCTGATGCTGGGAATCTGCCCGCGTCTTGGTCTTTTTTGGAAGCTTCTGATGGACAGACCTAGTTTTGTTTGGTGCATCAGCATGCTCATTACATCCAGTACACCTGCAGGAATGTCACATCACATATTTTTTTCAATTTCAGGCCGTGCTCATGCAGCAGGGCTAAATGCTCAATTCAGATTTTTTTTTTGTGAAATACGATTTTTTTTTTGTGAGTTCAATCATGTTTCAAAATAAACGTGACCTGTACTTGACCTGTGTGTGAACTATAAAATACCCCAAAATGCCATGCATGCACCTAGAGGATACCATAGTCACACACAGCAGGTGCGCTTAATGTTAGTGTTTACGAAAGTACCACAATGGATGACCTAATTGAGTAGCTAGCAATGTTGGAATGGCTGTCAAACCGGGGACCTTGGCATTTTGTGGCAAAGTGGCAGCGATGTGTGTAGAGAAGCTTGTGGGTGAGGAGTCGAAGCAAAGCGTGGTTGAGAGAGATGTGCTTTGTTTCGCTGACAGCATGGTTATTCACATTAGAATGTGCGGGTCGGATGAAGGCGCATGACAAATGGATATGGATCAGTTTCAGGACCACAAACCCAAATGGCATGGGTTGCATTTGAAAATGTGTGTCGTTCAAACTGCCATTAAATAATCAGATACAGGCTGCATAATCGCATAAAAATCGGAATTGAGTCACTTCAAACAGCTGGCAAAATGTAGCCTAAGGGTCAAGGGGAATCATGACTTGAGTTTTACCTTGTTGATTTCTTCTGCTTTCTGATAACCCTCTCCCCCTTCTCACTTTCTCCAACTTGCTCTGCTTGATCTTTTTCCGTTTTAGCCGTCTCATTTATCATTCTGGGTGTCGCTTGATGACCTTCTTCTCCAGGTCTTGACGGACTCCTTTTCTCCTTGGGTTTCAAAGGATCGCTGACTTTGACTTCTGTACATCTGGAACTACAGTGCGCTTCCAAAGGTCTAGATGAACTTCTACCTTCTCTAGGCTTCAAAAGATCGCCATCTGTAGGTCTAAAATGACAACCTACATCTGTAGGTCTATAAGGAGGAAGTGGTGGTGATGGAATGTGTCTGTGAGGAGGCTCATCCATGTAACTCTGCTTTAAATTTCCAGAGACTTTGGTTTCTTTACTTAAAGTCTCTTCCGGTTTGTGTGAATTTCCTTGGAACACGTTAGAATTAGGTGATTGAGCGGGGCAGGGTAGAATATCGCAAAGGAGATGCATGTGTGCAGGAACATGCGCAAGAGCCTGTGGTTGAGCAACCGATGTGTCAGTGACAGCACTGGCAAGGTTCGTGGAATTTGATTGTAGCTGTCCATGGACTTCTTTGTGCTCAGGAAACGCTCCTTGTAATGGTTCGGTGTATTGAATACATGGCTGTTGCTTTAGACGATACAATAAAATTAAAATTAATGACTGTTAGGGTTCAGTATTTAAAGAATGTTGCAACTATGACTCCTACCTTGTAGGGATGTGAAATTACTGAGGAGGAGTGAAGACTGGGGCCAAGATTCCCATAAGTGGGCATACAGAGTCTGGAGTTTTGCCCGAACAGTCTTTGTTCACTAGCCTGCTCCATCTTTCTTCTCAAACGCCACTGGGAGAGGATGTCGTCTTCCAGGAATACTGGTGGTGCCATTACTGAAGGGACAGAGTATTGATGGAGGGGCACTGCTGGTGTTGAGTCTAACGCGGCCATTGCTGCAAAGGCCACAATACACATAAGAGCAGCAAGTTTAAATTGGAAGAACACAGTAAATAAAAATAATGTGAATAAATACTGAGAAGACTCATCTCTTACTGGCTGTAGATTTTATTGAAGTATGAATCACTGGTGTCTTATTTATATTGACTGGAGAAGAACAATCTGAGCATCCCAGGCCCTCTGAACTGACAGGAATCGATCCATTGCTGAGAATACTCTCACTGTGAGGAAAGAAACCAAATTATAATCTGTGCGGGATTCAAGTAATGCGACATCATTGTTGGACGCTATATGCATTGCAAACCCTCTCTGCAGAAGTCTACTGGCCCTTTCTTGAAGGTGACGTATCTCTGTGTCCTCAAATTCACTCTGAGATGTGTCTGACAGAATCTGGGTTAAAAATAAAAGATATTGAAGGAAAACAGGAGACATTTTTAAAAGAACACCACAAAGCTTTGGACTGCATTTGGGAAAGAAAAAAAAAAGGCCTGCCTCCATGTTTCTGAGAGGAGCTTCAAAAATATGGAGATGCATCTCTAAAAATTGCACTGGAAACTTTACGATGAACTAATTCATGTCAGTAGTTCAATTCAAAAAGTGAAGCTCATATCACAAACTGTATAGAGTCATTAAACACTGTGAACATTTTCTTTTGAATATCCATCCATCCATTTTCTATAGCCGCTCACTAGGGTCACTGACTCGCTGGTGCCGATCCCACCTGTCTTTGGGCAGTAGACAGGGGACACCCTGAACTGGTTGCCAGCCAATTGGAGGGCACATAGGGACAAACCACCATTCACGCATCCAAGCACACCTAAGGACAATATAGAGTCTATATATTGTCCTTAGGTGTGCTTGCTTAAGAGTGTCCATTGGACACTCTATATTATAGTGTCCAATACACCTGCCATGCATGTTTTTGGAGTGTGGGAAAAAGCTGGAGTGCCTGGAGAGAACACATGCGGGTTCAGGGAGAACATGCAAAACCCAAACGAGAAGGTCGGAGCCAGCTGAAATCAAACTCGGGACTTTGAACTGTGAGGCGGACCGGCTAATTACTACAACACCGAGCCACCTTCTTCCAAATAATTTGGATGATTTTGGCATGCAGCTAAAGAAAACAGAAAATTCACACTCAAACATGCTGTATTACATACGATACTCAGTATTGCAGTATTGAGTTTCACTTTTTAAAAGGAATTACAAAACTGAAATAAAATAACTTTTCTATGATAGTCTAGTTCATCAATATTCATTTGTAAATGCTAATAAATGGCAACAAAAAAACAAAAGTCCCTAAACTACAAACATTACTACAAACATCATTCAGTACCATACTGCTAAAATGTTAATTCTAAGGGCACAGCTGTGCTTTCTTTTTCTCTATCGTTTTCCTCAGGTGACATAAAAACAACCACATGCCCAGTGAACTCACATGTGTATTTGTGTTATAGTCTCCTCTGCATGGTGAAGAATTAAGGTCCTCATCAAGTGGATGTCTTGCTGGACTAGAGCTAGCTTGGCTATTATAGTCTTTTGGATACAGCAGAAAAAATACAATTAAAAAAAACTATTTTAATATTTTAGAAACATGACCATTTGATCAAAATGTTGAACTTTACCTTTGTGTGATGTTTTAGTTGGAGTGGAACTAGGAGGTAAAGATGACGAAGACATCCACCACAAAGGCACCATCTCCTCTTCAAATTCAGG
The DNA here is from genome assembly GCF_059441005.1 of Hippichthys cyanospilos. NCBI lineage: Eukaryota > Metazoa > Chordata > Actinopteri > Syngnathiformes > Syngnathidae > Hippichthys > Hippichthys cyanospilos. The sequence continues at coordinate 4,035,038 of NC_142371.1, read as the reverse complement.
GGACTTCAGTTGGCGCTCTTCTCGACTCAGTGGTTGTCCGTAGCGAAAACGATCAATGTACCTGCAATGTACCCATGAGAACATACAATTTTACATACTAAGGTAGCATGATTTCATTTGGCTTTTAAATTGGAATCATACTTTGAAACTACTGAATCTTGATGAACTTCTGGCTGAGAGGAAACAGTCGATTTTGGAGCTCTGAAAGATAATGGAGGTCTTTCCACGTCAGTTAAGGTAGGAGAAGAAACTCGAGCAATGGAACCTTCAGAATGTGCGATGAAAGATGATCCATATTTGTCAGCCAAATGATTCTCATTTTTGTCAGCCGTGAGTACTTTTGGATGACTTCGCTGGTGTGAGCGTACAGGAACCAAACTCTAAAAAGTGAAAAACATGCTTCTGTAAACAAAAACATGTAGTTTAACGTCCATATGTTTGTTACATGTTAACCCAGTTATACCTGTTTGTTCCTTTTGTTCACTAAGTCCTTGGTGAGGGACTGGCTGAAGGATGGCTTCGTCATTGGAAAAGTTGCAGGCTCAGATGAGTGGTGCCTTGTCGCACAGTTTCTAAAAGATGCAAAATGTCAACAGCTTATTGGTGAGAAGCTACTTTGACTTTGAGCAAGGCACCCCAGATCAGAAAACGAACAAGAACAATTAGTTTGGGGCATAAAACGAGGTTCTCGATCTTACCTCGATTTAATAATAGATGATGGTGTCAAATAAAAACCAGAACACGTCGTCAACCAAATGCGGACAACAAAGGACGTTTAGCGCGCATTAAAGTTTCTTACGGCAATTTACAACAGTTTTACAAAAAGATCTACTATGGGTTACGCACTCAACATATACAAATTCTACGCTGGCCAGCATAGAAATCTGCTACTTGTACTCCTTTGAATAACTGCAATAAATTTGGTTAAATTCCAAGACTACAGTGGCAATTCTAGTCCTGCTGTTGACAATCGAACAATTGTCTGAAACTACCGGTCGTTTTTTACGTAAACGCGATTATCCAATACACGCGGCCTTGTAATGACTGACATAGCAGTTGGCCAATCAGGATGATCATTATTGATACCAAAACACCAATCGGCAAATAGGAAAAGGGCAGCGCGCGGAAGAGGAAAGTCTGTTTAGAAAGCTGTAATGCTATCCCTTAGCTACACAACATCCACTTCATAAATTGAACTACTTCTTTAACACACATTTGAATGAAATATACGGAACCCGTTTTGGTTTTTTTATTGTTGTTTTTTTGCCGCATTTGGATTCAAGGTGAAATAGCCGAGTAGCCAACCGCTGTTGTCGACTGAAGCTAATGTTAAGACTTGCTAGCTGCTTGAATACATACGGTCCACTGTACAGTCCTTTATTCTGTTTACTCTAATCGAAGGACAGTGCTACTTTTAGGCTTATAATGCATCACATCAAGATCAAAGTCGAAAGACCAGGTAAGCTTTTTTGCTCCTATTACACTTTCTTTCCTCGAACTATCGCAGGTACACGTGAAGTTATATCTGCAACTGTTAAATGTTGGGCTGGAGCGATTTTGTTGAATGGCGCTTGTGACATCACCCGAAGATGAAAACCAAGTAACGGTGGAACATTTTAAATGTAGACTGGGTCTTTTAATCGTGCACGTTGGTTCAACTCTGGGAGCCCGGGAGAGCTAGTCTGTGTGAGGAGGGCTCGGCGTGAGTTGTGGCTGATAGCGATTCTCGGTTGAAAATATTCTATTACCTCTCATGGTATTATGGCAACTGAAGCGCATCGGGACTCTGTCCTCCTTGACCACATATGGTGATAAATGTATTTGTATCAAATAAATAACACTTTCTCTGCAGATGTGGAGGGGGCCACAGCACGCAACAGACTAGACTCTATTTTGAAGGGACTGGTAGAGAAGACTGAAAATGAAAGGTTAGTATTTTAATTAATTTTAAATCAACTGATAATAATCCGACTGCCTCAACTGATATGCTGCTGCGTTTGAAACAGGGAGCAAAATGAAAGTGAGGCTGGAAAAATATCAGTTGACCCAATGAACAAGTAAGTACAAGATGTATACAGTTCACTGTAGCCTATATCATACATGGCACTGTGGTGAGAGTAAATGTTAGAATAATGTTTCAGTGTACATACCCCAAAATGTGTGTCATCTTATTATAAGTTTCTGTTTCATAGGGAATTGTCCCCATTGTCTGCTGGAAAACGGTAAAATATCTACATGTTGTTTGTTTGGGTTTCATTTTTCAGTAAAAAGACAGATATGCATATCATGCTTATTGCCCTATTTGAATTCTTAGGCCTTCTGCAAGATTCCCGCTGCATCGTCGCAAAAAGCGCAAAGAGATGGATGAAAGCATAACAGAGAGCAACACTCAAAAACAAAGTCAGAAAATACACTTTTCAAAGATTTTTTTTTTTTTGACGTTTTATCCTGACTTTTTCCTCACTGTGTCTGTTTTTCCAGATGCTTACATTATTAAGTTGTTTGACCGAAGTGTAGATTTGGCACAGTTTAATGCCAGCACCCCCCTTTATCCTATTTGTCGTGCATGGATGAGAAATAATCCGTCCGTCCGAGAGCCTAGTGAAGAATCCCCAAGATCTCCTCAAGTCATGCTTGAGGAAGAGGTAAGAGCCACCTATTTGAAATCAGTATTGACCTGAGATAATGAGAAAAGCTTCACTGAACTTGTGTTTGCAGGTCACAGACATGATCAACGGCAAAGAGCAAATTGTATACAGACTACCTCCTCCAACCGCTTCTCCCATCAGCCCTTCTGGTGAACCCATCAACCTCAGGATCCCACCAACTGAAAAGCCCACAGTCACCACGGTTCTCTACATAAGTTTTTTTTTTTTTTTTAATCAGTCACAAATTGCAGTTTTTAAATCTGTATAAAGAGAAAAAAAAAAAAGTTAAACTGAATTTCTACTATAGCTCCAAGATACACCGTTTGCACAGCCCTAATTTTTACACATGCTAATGATAGTAAATTAATAAATCATGTTTTATCTTCTTTCCAGTTAACAGATTTTGCGCCTGGGCCCAACTCCTTCATATGTGATCACATGGAACGATGGAAAAAAATCAGGCAGAAGTATGTGACTCATATTATTATCATATATTATATGAAGTGTATATACAGTTTTTAATGATGCTATCAGCAACATACTGTATTGTATACTGCAGTTTATTTACAATGTCTAAGAGTTTGCAGCAAACAAAGCCAGTTTATTCAAATGTGCATTTGTTGAAAACTTAAATATTACTCAATGTTTATTAATTAAAAAAATATTGATCGGGGTATTAAATTATAACTTAGTTATATTAGTTTAACTACAGTAGTCACAGGTGTTCACCTTACCAAATATGGCCGTCTTGGAAAATAGTTTGGACACACCTGCTCTAGACACACATGCTATTGATGAAAATCTAAGTTATGAGACACTATTAAAATCTTAAAAAAATGTAAAGGTTGTAGAATGTGATGAATTCTACTGTCCATATTTTTGTACAATGTGGATCAAGTGTTGATATCAGTAAAATGTACTTTTTCTTTTTCCTCAGGTGGAAGGAATGTTCAAACAAAAACCAGTTGCGATACAGTGAGAGCATCAAGATCCTGAAAGAAATGAAGGACTTTTATGACCACTAGTTGAAGACTTTGCAAGTTCTTATTCTTTCCCTTTCAAAAATATTGTAAAAGCAAAGCAATTTTTTTTGGTTTTTCTTTGGACTTAGAACATTTGGGTCTGACATCAAGAGATGAATGAGACAAGAGATCAACATATTTCTTGGTTGCAGATTTCAAGACCTAAGTATCTAAAATGCACTGCCAGTAAGAACATCAAAAGTATGTCTGGGCAATATGGCTGAAAATAAAGCACTTTGAGCAACATACGGTGTTGATAAAAGCGCTTTATAAGTGTGTAAGATTTAACACAAAGCAGTTGGATGGATCTGGTTGGAAGAGTCCACCAGCCTATTTTAGCCCAGACGCAGAGCCTTTACTCCTAATGTGTCTGGATGTAGATGACAGTTAATACCAAATGCAATGCCTAACCTGTCTTAACCACAAGGAGCTTACATGCCCATGACTGAGACGCGAAAGTCTCGAGGTGCCGAACACATATCTGGATCATGCCGCTTGTTCCGCAGCCGCGCCTACGAGGGACATTTGGCTACCAAATTTGCAACGGAAGAAACAAACAACACTAAGGCAGAAATACAATGAGGCTCTTAATAGTAGACACTCTTTTGCTCAACATTGGCATAGAGATACTAAAAGAAGTTGGCACCTCCCCCTTACTATCTTGTTTTACCATACACATCTTTTGATCTCAAAACATCTACAGCAAAAATAAAGAAATTGGCCTCACTGTTCTAATGCTTCTGGAGTGCAGTGCATTGATACTGTGATTGGTGCACCAGTCAGTGCTAAAATTCCACCCCATCTCCATTTACAAAGTATAAAAGAACCTTAAAGTGTACTTGTGGTGATGAGGAGGAAGCATAGTACAGTGTATGAAAAAAATTAAAAATCTGCATCCAACCACGTTCTTGCTTTTACGGGTTTAAAAGTAAGCTTATAAAATTCGAGGCAGCATGCGGACAGCCATACTTGCCAGTAGGGGGCAGAGACATGTCATGGCAATCGTTGACAGTGTTTCCTTACATCGTTCATTACACCACATTTTCTTCCTCATAGTCTGACAAATCTGACTCACTCTTGCAATTTTTCAGTCAGTGCTGCTGGATTCAAGGACCTTCCGTCGAAAATTGAAAGTCTGATATTTGCCAGAGTATTGTCAAGAAAATGACATGCATTGAACGGGAAGCAGTGGCGGGAAAGACTGGTTGTCAACAATGCCATGTCTCGTCTGCGTCCCCTGCTGGTAAGGACCACTGGCAGGTGTGCGCTTGATGTCTCAAAATGGGTTTCCCAAGATTTGATAAGTTTGCTTCAATACAACAGACGAAAAAAAAACATGTTTTGGTGCACTTTTTTGGGGGGAATAAACCATGTTTACTTATTAGCACTACATATACACTTTAAGCAACAGATGGACCAGATATTCTATGCAGCGCAAACACAATTTCTTGAATTGAGGTATTTTATATTGAATACATTGCTAACGTTAAGGTCTAAATAAATAACATGATTCACTTTTGGCAAGTTTGTTCTTGAGACTTTTTTTAGATGATTATTTTTTTCAATCAATCAGAAAAAAAGTACTCTCCTGAATTAAATTAACACTGTGGACGTGCTAACCAATCTTCCACCATGCCAATTTCAAATTAACTATACCATCTGATTAAAAATATGCTGCTTAATCTACTTAGGATTTGGGTTTCACTCTTCAAATAATTAAGCAGACAGGAATGCAAGACCCATGTGAAACTTCAAACGTTATATTTTATGCACCGATTAGATGGACAGAAATAGTTGCAAGAATTCCAGTTCTATTGAAATAGGAATGACCATAGAAGGCCACTTAGATGACATATGAACGGACACATTATGTCGTCAGTTTACAGGAATGGTTCACAACTTAATTGGAGGCGATGGTCCTGTCAATCCAGCTGCGCAGGTAGGAGACACGGGCGTACACAGCAGGTGTCCGCACGTTGCAGTTGGAGGTGCCCCAGGACACGATACCCACAAGGCTCCAAGCTCCACCATTCTGGCACACCAGTGGACCGCCAGAATCACCCTATGAAACCCACAACCATTGTTCCGTTAAATATGCGAAAGACGATATGAAATAACATTTTGTCAGTTTATCCATCAGTCCTTTTTGGGTAGTGCATATTCTAAAAAGCAAAAACACAGAAGGTAAACTTCCACTTAATTATGAATGACCAACTTTATGTTTTGATATTTATATCTTTTGAAAACTTTTGTAAATTAAACTCAGATTTAAGATAACGTGAATTTTAGTCACCGGGATAAAGTGATGTCAGAACCACATAACACCCATTTGAGGCAGCCTGGGATGTTTAAACAGTGATCAGTAGGAACTGCAATTGTGTCAGGCTTTCCCTATCAAAGGAGAGTCATTGACTTCTATGTACCCAACTGCCTTTGAAAAGTTTTCGACTTCTCCCGCCAGATGATATGAAGCACCTGAGCACTGCCAGTTAGTGGCTAATTTATGAAGACACTGAGATTAAAAAAAAAAATGGCAACAAGGCACCATAACAATAAAACATCAAGGTAAGTAAGTTTTTTTTTTTTTTTTTTTTTTTTTTTTTACACCCCGAACTTGAGAACGAACACGATTTCAGAATATTGAGCTGTTTCTATTGGTTTTTGCGGCTCAATCCAGGAGCAACATTTTGTGCTGTAGAAAGATCAAGTCAGCCATTGTCATGACCTGCTGCCAGAAACAGCTTCAAATTAAAAGCACACCAAGGTATTGGTGACCGTACAGTATTTGCTATGGTGAGATTTATTTTTACGTTGGCTGACCTTCTTACCATGTTACGCAGTGTATTTTACTGTTGTGCAGAGCAGTAACAAGCAGTGCATATATATATATATATATATATATATATATATATATATATATATATATATATATATATATATATATATATATATATATATATATAACTTTTTTTTTTCTCTTACCTGGCAAGAGGAGACTCCAGAAGCACCAGCACAGATCATAGCATCAGTGATTCTGTTGAAACCCCAGTACTGCTTGCACTGAGCTGGGCTGAGCATAGGCAAGGAAGTCTGCTGCAGGTAGCGAGGGCTTGCTGTAAACCCAAAGCACAGAGGGGTGTGTTTCATCTCATCTTCCGCAGTGCCTTTCACCATTTTACATAGGTATTCATGACTAACAGGTTTGTCCGGTCCTGCCCCATCCAGTGGTGACACATCTGGTTCCGGTTGGGATGCTGGTGCTGGAGCTGGCCAGGCACACGGGAGCCACAGTCCTGGTGATCTGAACTGGAGAGGACAGCTTCAGAAGGGTAATGTCATTGTTGAAGTTCTGGGAGTTGTAGTAGGGATGTGAGATGGCCTGAACAGAAACATCAAATTCAACATCGTCGTCGTGCGAGCAAAGTTCTCAGTACTGTAAATGCACGTGAAATGTTGGCGCCACTTACCCTGGAGATGGTCTTGACCTGAAGTTGCTCGCTGTTGGATTGACGATCGTGCTCACCCAGGATCACACGATGGCTTCTGGGACTGCACAAAATTCAGAATCATAGCTTCATCCTTTTTTCCAAAGACATAGCCTCTGTGATTTTTTTTTTCAGTCAAGTAATCCATAACAAGCACAAACCATTTTTGTACTGGGGGAAAAAAAAGATTTTAAAGAGTACCATGCCATCTGTGTCTGATTTATAGAGAGAGATTTTGTAGAAATATAAAGGCATTCTTTATTCAGTAACTCCAGGAGAAGTTATTGAATTATAAATTCAAAAAAATTACAAGAAATGTCAGTTTAATTTCTGATTCTGACTGATGATGAATAGAAAAATTTAACCAGGAAGAGTCAACATTAGTAATAATAAAATACTAGTGTACAAGTCATTAAACCTCAAAAAGTGAAATGACCAGTGGATTGTGAAAATGCCTCTCCAGATTTTGTTTCTCTTTCTAATGCTGTATTGTTTCCAAAACCTATTTAAAAAATGAACGTGTTTAATGATAAGGACACCTGTGCTGATTTACAATCAAGATAATGATACCTAACATTTTCGACAATTACTAATGAAAATAAAAGCAGACAAACATTGGCTACAAATTTGGCATCAGCCAAGTGTTTGGGAAAAAAAAACAAAAAAAAAACAGAAGGGTGGTGCTTACGACACACGGCAGTGAGCTGCAGTAACAACCCAGTTCTGGTTAATCAGAGATCCGCCACAGAAGTGGAATCCCCTGCCATCCTAGGAAAGAGAGATTCTTTACATTTAACTTTTTTCTTTTATTGACAATGGTATTTATGAGTGAATGTGCAATGGATTGGGGGTACCTGAAGTGAGACCTGCCAAGGCCAGGACCCAGGCACAGCATTCTCTCCGTTTACAATCTTGTTGTAGCCGCTGACTTGGGGAGTGATTGAAGGCCTTCCACATCCTGACACCCGATCACAATATTATATATATAATATAACAAAAAGTCTCAAATAAACCGTTAAAGGTTTTTAGGTTTTATAAATGTGCACCGCCGAACCTTTGGATTAATAACCACAGCAAGAGTAAATGAGTGCATGTGACTCACCCAGTGCGGAGGCAACAAGTGCAAAACAAGTGATGAACAACAACATGGCTTTGTCCGGGCTGTGAATCACGTCCGTGAGCTTCTGACGCGTGGGACACTTGCTTTTATAAGAGCCTGACCTACACTGACCATGAGCACCATATGTTCATTTGTGATAGGTGTGGGAATGGAACAAGTGCAGATAAGCACTTGGAATGTATTCAAATCGGTTTGGTATTTTACTTAAACAGCATAAAATTGCATCCATTTCTCCATTCATTTTCTATGCCGCAGTGCTCTCGCTTGCCTGCGTCCAAGACACATACAGGTCAATTTTACGCATACTGTGATATCACTGTGAATGAGGAGATATTATCTTAATATATTTTGGTCTATTTGCAACACTTGTTATTGGGATATCAACAATAGCTCCTTACAAAGATTCTGGGATTTTTTTTTTTTTTTAAAGCTCCCACATCCTCCCTTCTAAAATGCCTTCTAAAAGGTGCTATCTTTAGGCCTGAAACAAAATAAATACTGCAATTTTTTGTTAGTATAAGTATATTGCTATTTGCAGTATCACAAGTCAAAATAATACACAATCAGGTGATAACGAGCCAGAAAGTAAAGAAGCGAAAATTAAATGCTTCGGAAGCCGAAGAAGAGGAACAAAACAAACATGTTGAGACCAAACAAATCAACACATATAAGATAAAAAGCAGCCTTTTGTACCAAAATGGACCACGTTATATCAGTGGTTGCAATATTAAGAAGATGATGATAGATGCTGCATGTAAGTTCATTCCATTATTATAATAAATTTTTACTATTATATTTGTTAATATCTGTTGTTGAAAACCCCTTTCAGGTAACTACCTCTTGAAGCTCATTGAGAGTGTGCAAAGCAGTAATCAGAGCAAAGGATGGCTATTTTGAAGAAACTAGAATACCAAACATGTCTTGAGTTGACCTTTATTTGTTAAGTATGTGCCTCTAGTTGTTCATTCATAGTGTTGAAACCTTCCATGACAACCTTATATATAAATACTCATGAAAATGCAGAAACACATTGAATGAGGTGTGTCCATACAATTGGTGATTATGGTATACAGTTGTGGCACAATTATAGAAACACCTCTTTTGTGCTCATAAATTAGATAATCTAGGGGAATGTGAACATGAGCACAATGGTATTTTTGCCATTTGATGGTGAATTCTTATAATCCTGCAAACATTTGTGCTCGTATGTTTGCATGCCACTAAGGTATGTTAAATGCATAAAGCATTTTCTTTGAGTGTGGAGCTTTTCAACAAAACAGTTTAAGAGAAGAAAAGCACAGGTGTTGCCATCAATCTTTATTGATATACAGTATTTTAATTCAGGAAATATTACTTCAGTTCAATATTACTCCATCTCATCAATGGATGAATCAAAATTGAGACATTTATCATTTGTCTGATACTTTAATCTTTGGTAAAATAAATAAATATTTGGATGCCCTTTATTATAAAGATTATTTCTTGAAATTGTATGCTGTTTAGTTTTTGCGAGATACAATTGTTTTTGTTTACCCGTTTTTCTTTTTATTCAATTAGCCTTCTGAAAAAAACCTTGAAAGAGTCATGACAGGACATGAAATTCCAGCAGTGCAAAGAGCGAGTGTTTAGTCAACCTCCTCAATAGTCGGGCCAGCGGAGCCTCCTTCAGCTCCACCAGGGAAACCACCAGGCATGCCTCCTGGCATCCCACCAGGCATGCCTCCTTGGTAAAGCTTGGACATTATGGGGTTGCAAACTTTCTCTAGTTCCTTCTGCTGGTGCTCGTACTCGTCCTTCTCTGCAGTCTAAAGAACAGAAGAAGCAAAGAGAGCAAGCATTTGAGTAGCTTGTCTGAAAGCTAAGAGTATTATGAGACAGTATTTTGAAAATAACCAGTGCTTCTCTTGGACTTCAGTTACCTGGTTCCTGTCCAGCCAGGAAATAACCTCGTTGCACTTGTCTATGATGGCCTTTTTGTCCTCTGGGCTGATCTTGTCCTTGAGCTTCTCGTCCTCCACGGTGTTCTTCAAGTTGAAGGCCAGGGACTCAAGGGAGTTCTTGGCTGTCACCTTTTCTCTCTGGGCTTCATCTTCACTCTTGAACTGCTCGGCCTCCTGCACCATCCTCTCGATGTCCTCCTTGCTCAGTCGCCCTGATAGGATAAGAAACCTCTTTGAGTTAGGGTCAGGGTTAGAGGTTCGGATTAGGGTTAGCCCTAAACCCATCCTCTCACGAGGTGTAAAAATACCAAGGAAAAAAATCAATGCACCTTTGTCATTGGTGATGGTTATTTTGTTCTCTTTTCCGGTGCTTTTGTCCACAGCAGACACATTGAGAATACCATTAGCATCAATGTCAAAAGTCACTTCAATCTGGGGGACGCCCCTGGGAGCAGGTGGAATTCCGGTAAGCTCAAATTTGCCCAGGATGTTATTATCCTTGGTCATGGCTCGCTCGCCTTCAAAAACCTGAAATACAATGCCTACTCTTATTCTGTGGTGCCACAGGAGTAATAAATTGGGAATATGGTCTTGGCGCTACCTGAATGAGCACACCAGGCTGGTTGTCAGAGTAAGTGGTAAAAGTCTGAGTTTGCTTTGTGGGAATTGTTGTGTTCCTTTTGATAAGCACAGTCATTACTCCTCCAGCGGTCTCAATTCCCAGGGACAGGGGGGTGACATCCAGCAGGAGCAGGTCCTGTACGTTCTCAGACTTATCACCGGCCAAGATGGCAGCCTGCACAGCTGGAAAGAGTTTCCACATTCAACACATGCATTTTTAAAAGTTCAAGTATATTCGCAGTAGAAATATTTACCAGCTCCATAGGCCACAGCCTCATCAGGGTTGATGCTCTTATTGAGGTCACGGCCATTGAAGAAGTCCTGCAGAAGCTTTTGGATCTTGGGGATACGCGTGGAGCCACCCACCAGGACAATATCATGGATCTGGGACTTGTCCATCTTCGCGTCTCTGAGGGCCTTTTCCACGGGCTCCAGGGTTCCGCGGAACAGGTCGGCATTGAGTTCCTCAAAACGGGCTCTCGTGATGGAAGTGTAGAAGTCGGTTCCCTCGTAGAGTGAATCGATCTCAATGCTGGCCTGGGTGCTGCTGGAGAGGGTGCGCTTGGCGCGCTCGCAGGCGGTGCGCAGGCGACGCACGGCTCGTTTGTTGGTGTTGATTTCCTTTTTGAACTTCCGTTTGAATTCGCCAATGAAGTGATTCACCATTCTGTTGTCAAAATCTTCACCACCCAAGTGAGTGTCACCTGCAGTGGACTTCACCTCAAAGATGCCATCCTCAATGGTCAGGATGGAAACATCGAAAGTGCCTCCTCCAAGGTCAAAGATAAGCACATTGCGCTCACTTCCAACCTAAAATAAATGTAAATCACAGTTGATCTCACTGGATGTTCTGATCTACTGCGGCCATCTTATTTTATGGCTCCAAACTGGTAGCAGCCCTGTAACATAGTAGTGTGCTACGCCTACATTTAAATAACAATTGGTTCGCGTTATACCACGGCCAAACTCAAGTGAATTAGGCTATTGCTCACCCATCATCCTGTATAGGTTATGGATTGTGAAAAAAAATGGAATTAAGGGTTTCTACTTTTTTGGTTACCTTTTTGTCCAAGCCATAGGCAATGGCTGCTGCAGTGGGTTCATTGATGATGCGCAGTACATTAAGACCTGAAATGGCTCCTGCGTCCTTGGTGGCTTGGCGCTGGGAGTCGTTGAAGTAAGCAGGAACGGTGATGACTGCGTTGGTCACAGACTAGACGATAGAAAGATTTGTCTTGGTAAACATTTATTGCTGCCCTATGAAGCTCTCTTTTGCCTTACTGTATGTGTTCTTACCTTGCCAAGATAGGCTTCAGAGATCTCCTTCATCTTGGTAAGGACCATTGAGGAAATCTCTTCGGGGTAGAAAGTCTTGATCTCACCCTTGTACTCAACCTCCACCTTAGGTTTAGTTGAGTCATTGACAACCTTGAAGGGCCAGTGCTTCATGTCTGCCTGGACAACAGAGTCGTCAAACTTACGGCCGATCAAACGCTTAGCATCTGCAGACAGACCAATACAAGATATCAGCCAATTATTCTCAACTGACTTTGGAGAATTTTAAAGCCGTATCACTGTGCCGTGTTTACCAAACACTGTATTAGATGGGTTCATGGCCACTTGGTTCTTGGCCGCGTCTCCAATCAGTCTCTCAGTGTCTGTAAAAGCCACATAGCTAGGTGTGGTCCTGTTTCCTTGGTCATTGGCAATGATCTCCACTTTCCCATGCTGGAAGATCCCCACACAGGAATACGTGGTACCAAGATCAATGCCTACTGCTGGTCCTTTAGACATCCCGAAATCCTGAATTAAACAAAGACGGATACAGAAGGATAGTTACAGGGATATTTATTTATTGGTATGATCACATATATGTATATATATATATATATATATATATATATATATATATATATATATATATATATATATATATATATATATATATATATATATATATATATATATATAATAAATTATGCAAACAGTGTTAGTTTAACATTTCTGTATTCATTTTTTTTTAACGATAATTCTGATCACTTTTAAGTGACGCCTACGCCAGATTCATTTCCCTCTCTGTACTTTGGTTTGCCACACCTCCCTCATGATCATAGCACTATCATGTGACGGTAACACTGATCCCAGAGCAGTAATTGGTGTTTGCCTGTGTGTGTATGAATGCAGGGTGCGTGCGTGCTTGTGTTTTCCAACAGCTGACTCTAAATACTTTGCTGTTACTATAATAAGCGTCATCGTATCTATATGAAAATGATTAGTGTGTAAAAAAAAAAAAAAAAAAAAAAACATGAATCATTGGAAATGTGAAACTCTTATTCAAGTAAAAGGCAATGAAATACACACACTGATTTCAGATAAATGTATATATTTATATTATCATATATTTCAAGATAACATATTTTGTACATGCCAGGTTATTTGCTCACTTTCTGGGGCCACACTCATAGCAGCAAACAGATGGGACAGACCCTCTCAATTAGCTAGCTAATGAAGCTGACAATCATATTTTTGCTTGATATTTTCTTTTCCTCTAATTATAATTGCTGTGAAAGCTTGTTGCCAGGACTTACTTTTAGAGGGTGCTACAGAATATTGAATTTTCACTTGTTATCTTGTTTTGCAACACCAAAAAGAGATTGCTGACACAGCTCAGTTGCTTCTCCAGCTACAAAAGATCATCATCATCACCAAAAACACACTGTAATATTGATATGTAAGCTATATAATTATTTAGTCCCCACTTTACATTTATTTGCCTTTTTTCAAGCTTTTCCTGCTGGATAATTCAATTAACCTACTTTCAATGTAGACTTAGTGGGCTGGACCTTCCAGACCTAAAATGCAGCTTATTGATTCTATTTGCGCCTGCAGTCAATAGTCCATGCAAGCACAGTGATTAAACTAAAAACCTCTCACACGTAGCAGTTAAGCTTTTCAATGTAGCAATGAAGCGAGACAAACTATGAAGCCAGGCTTGATGCAGCACAGCTAGAAGTCGTGTTACCTTGTTGTGTCAGCTGTTCAACCTTAACTGAGATTAGTTTGTGCTAGCGACCCCTGACTTCCTCTCCAGTGCTCCTTTCCGCGTCCTGGTAGGCAGCGTAAGAGGCCGAGTGCATGTGCTCACCCAGTGTTTATAGAGCGCTATGCAGGGGGAGCCCTACTGGGTATCAGGTGACCCTCCACAGAAAGTTCTAGAACCTTCTGACCCACCTAAATAAGCTTGTTGGTCTTCTAATAAGTGGACGAAACTATCGGGACAGCTGACCTTTAGACATCCAGTGCGAGGAACAGAAACGGCCCCTCCTTTTGCTGCTATGACAGCTTCTATTCTGGGAAGACTTTCTCCATGATTCTCTCTGAAGTCTCACAATATCTGTTCTAGTTCATTCCAAATCTGTTTGAACTCATGAACTTTGCTTTGTGCACCGAGGCACAACCACGCTGGAAATGAAAAGGGGCTTTCCCAAACTGCTCTCACAAATTCCAAACAAAATTGTCCAAATATTTCTAAAAAAAAGTCACTCAAAATTCAAGCACAATTGATGGCTCCTACCTTGAAATAGTATTCTACTGTATTCCTGACAAATGTCGCTAAAGAATAAATTTTAGGTTTGATATGAAGAGAATTTTGACTTGTGTTTTTTTTGTTTTTTTTTTCCAAATGAAAGACCATTTGCAGTACAGTACCTTGTATCCAGAGTTAAACTGATGGCTGATGGTTTCTTCTTTGTAATTGTCATTGATGGAAATGATTTGACAACTGTAAGAATTGTCCTCCAAAAATGTCACCACATTGTTTCAAGTTATTTATACATCCTTTCATAAAATTATCAATGAAAAATGTTGTTTGCACAAGTACAGGTAACATTAATAGTGTGTGTTAATGATTTGAAATGTTGATTTTTTTTCTTTTTATTTCACAACAAAAACCAGAGATAAGTAGACTTGAAATCCACTGTGTAGTTACTCTGACAATTAACTTCTTTCAACTTTTTATCACATTACAGTTGATCACGTTGCAATATAATTCATCATTTGCACATGATATGGATAATTAACATTAATATAACTTAGGCTCATATTTTTTTTTCTTTCCATCCTTTAAATTTGCCTCACTACCCCATTCTTTCTGTCAGTGTCTAAAACGTGGATATACACACTTGTTACATAAGTCATTATAAATATAACCGGAGTACGTTACTCACACCACCTGTTGTCTGTCACCTTCCAATAGCTAAATATTGCATGAACCCTTTGTAACAAGTCTTAAAAAGGCCGATGTTAAGTTACAAACTAAAAAAAAAAAATCACATTGTGTTCATCTATGTTCTCATTAGTGATCAAATAAACAATCAACACTAAAACTAATACTGTATATCATTTTACCTTAGGAAAATTAAGGCAAAAAAAAAAAACGAATGTGTTCCTTTAAACATGTTTGGTCTTTTATACTAACAGTGTGATAGGGACTGAAGTAGTCATCTTAAAGTAAATAAACTGCGAAGTTGAAATAAAAAGTCTTCTTCTTTGCTTTTGTGTGCTCTACAGCGCCAGTTCATGGAGTCCCAAGCACAGCGTTTGCAGTAGTTAAAGAAATGATGCTCTGCTTTCTTCAGCGTGCTGTTCAAATCCAGTGTTCCCTGGAGGCTGTGAAACGTCAAAGGGTACACATTACCGGTACTTGCCTTTAATAACACCTACATAGTATTAGAAACATCTACTGTATAAGTACAGTGCTGTAAAGTTTACACTATTAGAAACTGCCAGTGTCAATCGGAACTAAGCCAACTGACACTGTTTTAAACTCAGGTTGCATCACTTTGTGTACTCCATGCTATGGCCAGTTATTATAACACAAACCTGCTGGTGAACTGGATCAGCTGCACTTCATCTTGACATTGCAGCAGAGTGTCTCTGTGGTCTAAAAGGATGGCTGCACAGATGAACAGCTCAAATGTAAAGTCAGTGTTGACCGCCTGCAGCTCCGATTCGCATTCGTCGTCTGCAGACAAGGCAAAGATCTGTGTAAATCGAGTGTGTTTATTTGTACTTCAACTCTTACTCAAAGGGCTGTGTTTTCATGACTGACATAGAATCCTGCAGGGCAGCTTAGATCTGGTGCTAATGTTGCGCCGCTGTGGATGTGGTCACGGTAAATTTCAATCATGGCTACTCAAACCACTTCCTTTCATCCACTTTCAAAGTGACATGGTGGCTGCTTACTAGAGATGCTGTTGTGTACCTTACACCGAAAAGATGCCTCTGTATGACTTGTTTTTTCGAAAGAAGTCTCCACATGACCTATTTTCATCTGTGAAGCCCTTTGAGACTTTGGTGATTTAGGTCTATACAAATAAAATTTGATTGATTGATTGATTGAAAACAGACTGAATTGTGGACCGGACTTGGCCACCCCTGTCAGAAGAACAACACCTGTGCATTGAAATGGGCAGTCAGAGAACCCCCATTGAAAAGAAACGTTCTTCCAAATTGGCAAAGACGCATTATGAGCCTTGCTGAGATTAAAAAAAAATTATAAAAAAATATGTAAATCAGGATTTGTTGGCATGTTGACATGCTAAGTGCAAAAATGGAGCACAAGGTCTCACCTGTACAACACTTTTGAGCCAACCTTTCCTGATAACGGGCTCTGTCTACTTGCTGGGAAATGAGCTCTAGGTGGTCACAGCTCAGTATCTCAAACAAACGTAGTGCATCACTGTACTCAAATTCTCTCTGGAAGCCTAACAGCAGCCATCTGTTGTGCCCCCGAAACAGGAAAGAAATGTTGGTTAAACAAAGAAAATCACAATGATCTGAATGACCAAATATTATAATGTGCGCCCTCAAGGCTGACAACTGAATCTAGTGTTCTGCTTTTAAATGTTACCTGTGACAAAAGGTGAAGCTCTCCATGCTATCCGTAACCAAGTGGACATGAAGTTGAGGGTCCAATTCCTTTAACAGGGCTGCCTCCAACTCTTAAAGACATTCAACCAAACTCTATTTCACAATATAGAACCACCAGGTACTTCAAAGAACTCACAGTCGACCTCACCTATTTTTCTGTGCAGGCCATCTTCACGAAAATCTTTGGCAAATTTCTCCATGTAGCACGAAAAACTCCAGAAACTGTCAACCTCGCAGTCCATGACCTCCAGGAATCGGCTGCAAAGATCGTTCATTCCTTGGGCGTAACTCACCTCTGCCATATTAACAGATCAAAAGCTGCAGCTGCAGTCAAGGCCGCGCTAAAAAAAACAAGTTCTTCCGTTTCGGTTTACCTGGATGGAAAGCAGCATAGGTGATGAGGATGTCTCTCAGCACCAGCAGATTTCCTAAACCTTCTCCTCTGAGAAAAAAAAAAACAGAAGAAAGTTAATAAGGCTACTCAAAGAATTAGTGAGTAAATATTCCAACTTAATTTCCACTGTATCAAAGATGAATACCTACTCATCCTAACCACTGAAAATTTCCAAATGCACAAACATAACTTATTTCAAATTAGTGTAGTTGTGAAATTCCAATTAAAATACTATAAAAATGAAAATATACAAAACGTCTGTTAATACATACTGGTAGAAGCTCAAGTCTCTGTTAGTTCTTGGGACATCTTTGTTAATAATTCGGATAGCTTCCTGCAGCTCCTCTTGGTCAAATGTGATACGCTCAAACAATATCTGAAGACACGCAGAGAACAATTTTATGACATATCACTCCGATGATTCATCGAATAATTAACAATGTATCAAATAAACAATGCCATTTCTGATGATCGAATAATTGTTTTGAGACTTTAATTTAAATTGTTCAAGTCCTCTGTACATTTGTGTTCCACCAGTAAATATTCAGCTATTTCTGTAGTGCTCCATGTAAGCAGCCATGTTCTTGTTGTGCTGAATAAAAAAATAAAACATTGTAGCACATTTAATTATACATTTATGTTATTTCACTGCCAATTTGAAATAAAACTTGTTTCTTTTACTCCTATATTTGAGGATTAATCAACAAAATAATCCGCAGATTAATCAATATTAAAATGATCCTGAGTTGTAGCCCTATGAATCACACTTTCTATATTAAAGCGACATTCACATTATTTTACTAAAATTGTCCAAACTGCTACGTCAAACTGACAACAAGGCTTTTATTTATTTATTTATTTTTTGACCAGATACTGGAAGACTTTTTTGTTTAGTTTAGGTAGGTTTTTGTGCAACCAGCAGCGCATGCTCTGCCAAGAACGAAGCAGTAAATTGCAATGAATGGCCTTGATCCTAGAAAGTCTTGCTGTTAGTTCACAACATAAAGAGGTTGCTCCAAGAAAGATAAATCAAGGAGTTTACAAATATTATTTTGAAAAAGTGTTATCTTCATCGAACCAAAAATTATGCTCATCAAACAAACCTGTGCTTGCAGCTCCAAAAACACAAACCTCTCTCGGACCTCGTCCCTCAAGTTGTCAGCCTGTTGCTGGATAAGAGCCTGCCTCTGGTTAAAATATTCGACTGCGGCCACCAGCTCGGCTGTCGAGCACAAAAGGTAGGCAATCGGAATTGTGATTGAGACTTCCTTCTGGGTGACAGAATATTTTGGGTGTTTACCATCGGTGCCATTGAGGTGTATCCGCACAGCCGAGGGGAGGAAGCTCTGCCACTTGGCCTTCATAACCTGGTAACGCACAGCTAGCTGCTCCTGAAGCAGAGGACGCTCCGAAGCCGTCGAGCCACAAGGATACATTCCGAACAGGAAGCGCCATGCCAGGCCACGCTCAGAGGGGGAGACGCCTCCTAGACAGGGATTGAAATTGGCCAGACTTTTGATGGGGGATAAGGCTGCAAAAGGTCATGATTTCTTTTGCATTAAAATCCATGGAAAATACAGTTACTTGTGGGTCCCATAACATCAAAAATCATGTTATATTTATGTTTAATACTGTTCTTAAACTTCTTAATCAATGTGGGACGTATAATAATAATTTTCCATCTTAACTTCTCATTGAACAATTCCAAAAGACTGCACATTTTTAAGAAATCATCCTCAAAGCAGGTCATAAGGAAATCAATGAAGTGGAACACAATAATGTAGTGACCTTTGCTCTGCTTCCAGAGGATTTGAGATGCTGTTACGCAATGTTTTTCACTGCTGCTTTAATCACTTTCCTTGAATATCTACATCAATTGTTATTGTTCCAATTTACCCAGGAAAACAATAATTGTAATTCCACATTGATGGCTTCTGTAAGTAATATTCACATCACAAATTCCGGGTTCTGAAATGTTAGTGCCAATGCAGCCTCTTTTTTAGCTTTTACACTTCACTGAACATCTCTGTTCAAACTCATGTGATTTTGTATAAGCCTTGCCCTCTTTTGAAATGCCTTTTTACTTTCCCAGAAACTCTTGCTTGAGGCCTGGTTGACTGTGCATGTCCATGTCTGACAGCCACTAAAACACTGAGGGCAAAGCATCACTTGACTACTTTTAGGAACAAGCACTTCAACCGCTGTGCATGTGACCACAACCAATACTTTGTTTAGGTAGCCACAGGACTTATGTGAGTTTTCTAACAAGCACGTTCATGTTCTGACTGACAATAAATTCAGTTTTGATCATCAGTGTTAATACCTTTGTATTATTTTGTTGTTCTGAGGGCAGGGATCGACTGTCTCCCTCACATTCATATATTGACACAAATAAAATATTTTTAAAAAATACAATGTATGTCTCTCTTTAGTAAGCGTTTTAATTGATTTATGTATTGGTGTATTTATTTATTTAACAAATATTAGCATGCAAACAATGCAAACATTAATTCCAGTATATTTGGTGTTGCAAACTGTATCTACTATATTTGGTGTTGCAAATTGTATCATAATAAGAAAATAAGCATAATTTCTACTATTTATCAGTAATTATTTAGTGTCACAGGCATGGTAAATTGTTTATTACTGGAATAAACCACATCAGAACCTTTATAAATATTAGTATAGTTAAACAACAAAGTCTTTAATTGTCCATTTGTGGGGGAGATGATATAAAAAAAAAATTGTATAACTATTATTAATATTGCTTTAACAAGGGTTCAAAATCACATGCATGTTCCAACAAATTACATTAACTGATATAATAGCTAAATTGTTGTTATTTGTGATTTTAGACCAGTTTTAGGTGAGTTGTAAGCTTGTTTTTGTCATAATATTAAAATGTTGTATTTTTTTTTATTTTGGTCACAAAAACTATGGAATTTATTGTTTTGGGGTCAGTTTTTAAGGAAATTGTATAAAACAATGTATAATTGTTAATTAATTATCATTCAGGATCAGGAACATGCTAACAATAGAATCCAGTAATGGAATTATACCTTGCAAAACGGTAATGGCTAAATGCGGTTGTAGGAAACATCATTATGATCATATATTCTTTTGTCATGACAGAGTGAAGAATCAATACCGTTTTGGAAAATGTGCATTCTCAGTCGTGACTCATCCACCCTCCCCTCGGCGTCCATGACCCCCGGCAGGGTGAGCCGTGCGGCTGCCAGAGCGGGTGAGCCGACGTCGGCCAGCCTCCTCCTGGAACCGACGCGCAGCTGCTGCTGCTGCGGGCGTCCTTCTTGGCTGCTCTCATCCGCTGAAGTCAGACGCTCCATCTGCGTGCTCTTCGCACACTGCCAGACAGCCGCTGAACCGCACCGGAACACATCCCGTCATCCATCGTCAACAACAAGCCTCTCGGACTTCATTCTGGGTTCTTTTGGAATTCTTCTGCAAACTGCACTCATGCGTCATGAGACTGAAGGGTTCCACTGACTCCACTGTTTTCCGGATGGAGTCTGGACTCAAGTTCACTCTCCTTTTGTCAATATCGCGCTTCACCTAGTGGCGCATTAACCACAAAACACCCGTTAAAAGAAAGCTTGCTTTCTTTCTTTCTTTCTTTCTTTCTTTCTTTCTTTCTTTCTTTCTTTCTTTCTTTCTTTCTTTCTTTCGTTTTTACATACATTTTACATGTACAGTATGTATGTATGTATGTATGTATGTATGTATGTATGTATGTATGTATGTATGTATGTATGTATGTATGTACGTATGTTACATAAATGCACACTCAGTAGTTGTGTACATATATGTATACACGCAATCGCACAAATGGAAAATGTGTGGGTGTTAAGCCCTTTTCGAGTCAGCGTTGTTGAAACCACCACAGTTGAGTCAACCTTGAAACACAAATATTTTGTTGTCACCAAGTGACTGCCCCCCAGAGATACAATATTTTGACTTTTTACAGTAAAATGCCATAAGTAATAATTAGGAATGGGAGATACCAATTCTCTATAACGGTCTGGTACCTGTCCTGATTTTAGGGTTTCAGTAATCACAATGACAGGCAATACTGAGACTAGCAACTCAGTTGGAGCAATTTTATGTTCACAAACTAGAAATGACAAAATATTCATAAAGTTTCTAGCCACTTATCCTCACAAGGGTTGCAAGCTTGCTGGTGCCGATCCCAACTGACTTCGGGCACCGGGCAGGGGACACCCTGAACTGGTTGCCAGCCAATTGCAGGGCACAGAGGGACGGCCGACCATTTACACACCTAATCACACCTAAGGACAATTTACCTAAGGATAATTTAGTATGTCCAATACACCTGTTTTTTTTTTTTGTTTTTTTTTGGAGTGTGGGAGGAAGCCAGCGTGCCCGAAGAGACCACGACCTTATGGCCACAACTCTGATTAGCTGCCTCAAAAATGGAGGTGCGGAACATGTGAAACCATTGATGTTTCAGTTATGATTGATATGAAAAAATATCAACAACTAAACTCCATTGAAATTCTTTCCTGATTTAAGAACCTAATTTTCTATTTACATCGAACCTCTTCTTGGGATTTCTCTCCCCTACTCCTTGCCTGACTCACACACACCTCATCACTCCACTTGCAAAACTGCTTTTGAACAAGCTATTTGATTGGCTGCCTTGTGTTATGCCGCAGGTGTCACATGTGTGCCCTCTTGACCTTCATTCACTCATTTATTCATTCATTCATTTGGATAGGACTGACAAGGCTCTAATTTTGTTCTCAATTCCCATAAGTGAGGCAGTGTCCATTTTGAATAATCACCATATATGCTTCCTTGTTCAACAATGGTCCACAAATGTAGATTTTCAAATTACGCAAAAAAAAAAAAGTTGTTTGACAGGATTCAATATTGAGGTGTTCTTAACCAATCTTACTTAAACTCACTGAGAGAAAATGAACATTCACTGCACTGTTCTGACTTCCTTTTTTTATTCACCACTGCAAAGCAACAGGAAACACACCCAAAAATTTCACATTACCGTCAGGATTCATGAGCAATGACCTCTCCTCTAAAGCATTAACACACAGTTAAATGAGCTGTCCTGTTGACTTCTGATTGTGCTCGCGCCAAAGTGGACACATGTAGCGGACCGTGCTCTCCAAAATCAACAAGACTGGAATCTGGACTCGGAATATCTGTAATGGATCGTCTGCAACCTTTGTTTGAGCTTGCCGTCGCTCTGATCCTGGCCGCTCATTCAAATGGTGGGTAGTATCGGGATTTGATTTGGATGTTGTCACATGGGCTCTGTACTATAGCACATTGAATTGTTGTTTTTTTTCGTCATCGCCAGGTGAAACATGGGGTGTGACTGTCAACCAAAGCATCACAGCAGTGAGAGGCCAAAGATTGACTATACCGTGTATGTTTAGTTACCCGCACAAATATCACACAGAAAACCTTCAGCTCTTTTGGAAACTGCGCCTGAAAAGCACATTTAATACCCACGACAGGGATGGCAACGCGTTCATTTATCACCCCAATGACACTTTTGTGGTGGCCAAGTACCAAGGAAAGACACAGATGCCGCGAGAGAAAAACAGTAGTTGCACCCTCAGGATTGCAAACCTAATGGACAGCCGACTGGTTATTTATTTAAGGATTATTGCCAAGGAGAACTATAGTTTTTACCGACAGCGCGTCACCATATCTGCATCAGGTAAGAAGTACGGCAAAATACCGTCATAGTTGTTTCAAATCGTTGTTGTATTATTGAGTATACTGTATTTCATTTCAATTTCCCATTTAGGCCCAGGTGCAGTACCAGTCACTCTGAATCCAGGTAAAAGCCTAGTCTTTAACATTCACTATTGATGCTTTAACCAATTCATTACAATAGGCGTCGTTTTGTTTTGTTTTTTCCAGAAATGATTTTCCCAACTTCAGCTATGCCAAGTGAGCTACAGCGTATGTGTATACCTCTAAATCAAATCCAAATAGCAAATTCCTTCATTGTTGACAATAATGTCTATTTTCTTGACAGATCTAATGAACAGGGACATGTTACAGACAATCTACATTGCTATCTTCGTCCCGCTTGCAGCGGCTGGGATCCTTTTAGCCGCGGGATTTCTTATTTGGAAAAAGCACACAAGGTGATATTGTATTGAAATGAAATCAATCAATGAATCCATCCACCCCTAACCCAGTGCTTCTCAGTTAGATTTTGCCTAGTCCCCCTAGAAATGAAAAAAATCTATCGCACTACTTGCCACGCCGTCCATAAATAAGATTATTATCTATAAAAATTGTAGACATATACCTAAACCTGTATCCTTTTTCACTTTAACAAAAGAAAAAAGTAATATTAATCAACTTTCAACAAATGTTAATTATTTTTTTACAGTACTTCTACAGCTCAGTTACAGCTTAGTCTAAAACAGAAAAAAATAACAAAGTGCGCCAAAGTACCTTAAAACAAAAGAAACAAACAAAAAAAGCTGAAAATTCCTATTTTATTGCAATAACACTTCACATAACAAAAAAAAACTCTGGCATACCCCCTGGGATCACTTCGCCCCACTATTGGAGAAGCACTGCCCAAACCCAATAGCTGCCCGCCCATCCATCCTTCTGTCTGTAGTTATCTATCCACTAATCAAATGGCTTGTCCGTCTGTCCGTCTGTAAATATCTATGTCTGCAACACAAAAATAAGAAAGTCATTATTTTTCACAGGTCACAATCGTTTGTGAGGGAGGGCTCTGGATATTATGCGAATTTTAGCAGGGCATCGCCAAACCAAGCCACAAGGTATGTACAGTATACCACCATTTCAGGGGTCTACATAAATAGTCTGCAAAAATGGTCAAACGCTAATCGCAATAATCCAGGGACCTAATAAGTCATCATCTCCCAAAAGTTCAAATTTTTGAGGAGTTTATTAACAATTTACATGATATATTTATTACAAATGTATTAAATAATCGGGTAGCCAATTTAATTGATTACTGACACTGATATTTGTGTTTGAAGTTTTTTTTGTTTTGTTTTGTTTTGTTTTATAAAGAGACTATGTGTAAGATTTAGACTGTTTTTCATTCCAGACAGCAGGAGGTGCTGCATTTACCATTGTCTGTAGCTATAACAGACATGGCTGCCTCTGGAGGAGTGCCACCCCACATGTAATATAATTTAATGATAACTAGACCTACAATTATATTTAAAACATACTGTTGGTCGTTAAGAACACATTTATTTCAAGTTTTTGAAATGTATAATCATTTAATTCATTCCTTTTTCATGAAAAGGTCTAAATCTTACACATTGTGTTAACACATTCCAACATTAGACACAGTTTTTTCACAAATAAAACAACAAAAAAAAACAGACAAAAAGGGGAAAGGATCAAACCACAACTCCAATTAAAGCCAAAAAGGTTCTGATTTTTCTCTTTGTTTTTCTAGAAAAGAAATTAGCAAGAAAGACAAGAAAACTCTCCCTGACAAGAAGGTTATAGAGGAGCCTATTTATGTTAATGTGCAGGTAGGAGACACCCCACGAAAATCATATTAATCCTGAATGGAGCTAATTTTGCCTTATGTCTTTGCAGCACGCTGCGGGTCAGACGGATGCACGAGGAGGGGATCAAAACATCTATGAAAATGTGACTCACGCTAAGTAGCGCAATCTAGCGTATATCTTGTTCGTCTATTGCTGAAAGTGCACAGTTAGAAAAACACAGCTAATAAATAAAGGTGCTTTATTATACATTTGTGAGCAAACAAACATTTATTTTTGTATTTGTGAAAAATAAAAACTCCTATATGATCACTGTACACTGTGAGATTTATCTTAAGGATTTAATTCAAGGGAAACTAAACTTACTGTATATTGCATTTTTATGTGTCTTTTTTTGTGTCCCAGCACCAGCTGGGTTTAAATGTTTGCTTAAACACACAAACAAACAAAACATACATTTGCAATTACTGAGATATGTTCATATGATTGGTTGAACCACAGATAAGACTATCGTGAAATCTAATTTGTTTAGTGTTTTTTGTGTTTGCTTTTATGTCATCACATATGACAGACCACGTTTCGCGTGGAATCACTGTTTTCACTTAATGTTTGCTTTGCCAGGTCTCGACCCAATAGCCGATTAGTTTATAGTCAACTATTATGTCACTTTTTTGGAATAAAAGTGATTCATCTCATCTTGAAGCAAATGAAACTAAATGAAATACTCCTGATTCAGTCTAACAGCATGATGTCACTTAGGGGAAGTTGAGCTGGATCCCCATCATGGCCACTCCCCTGAGTTGCATTAACCGCCTACAACAACGCTGGGTCAGCATGGTCTGACAGCGGTGACAATTCCAACGTCAGTTCTGGCCTTCCATTTCAGGGTGCCCAAAAGCCAGCCGAGATTGGCTCCAGCTTACCCAAGAATATGATGCGGACAAGCATAGAAAATGGATATACAATAGATATACTATACTATATATACTATATATATGGATATACAATAGACATCACTGGGATCAAAAGAGGTGTTCAGAACATTGAGAAACACTCTCCGAACTCATTAAATGTACAAGTTACTTAGTTTCTTAAGGAAGGATATTCAATCAAATGTCTGTCCATGGCATTTGCTCGAAGAAATGCAATACAGTATAACATACATCCGATTTTAGACAATCAAACAAGCGGGTAATGTATAAAAGTAAAAATGTAACAAATTGGGCTGTCCTGCTTTTCAAAATTGTCAGTAATCAAATTCATATCTGTAAGTTGATAACAGTTAAGTGGAATCGCCTTCTTTGCCTTGCACAATATGTCAATGGGTTTGCCAACTCACTTCCTGTGTTGTGAGCACTTATGAAACTTCTGTTCTGTTCCTTTCGAGGGATCTAAATTGTTCTCTAGTTTATATTTAGGTACAATTAGAATAATAAACACAGGCAACTGGTATATGTTAAACGCTTCTTGTACCACCATTGTTCTTTCGTAAAAAGTATTGCAAACCCAAATACCAACGCTTCCCAGAAAATCAAAACACACAGGGAACTAACTCATTCTGTAATGGTGTTGGCTATGCGAGACAAATGATAAATGTTTGAGATCCCAGCATAGACTTTAAGACATTTTCTTGACCAGAGTTTCAGGCCAAATACTTATTTGCATAGTTGTGCAATGTGTCCAGAGACACACGCACACAGTAACTTGACTATTGTGTAAGTATGTATATAGCTATGTGTATTTATGTATGTGTGGGCAGGAGATGTCTCATGACTGAGTGCTAGGGCCGTTAGCCTGTTAGCCCAATCCATGTACCAGCCACACAGTTTGTAACCTGCTCTGTTACAAGAATCACTTTCTTCTTGAAAGCTACTGTAATAAGACACGTGTGTGAACAAGGATAGACTCTGACGCTGGTTCAGTCTGCTTGCTTCTTTAGTTGAAAATTATGCTGTAACAACCTTGGCTAACATGAACAGCTTGTTAGCTGCAACAAACACAACCAACAGAGAGAGAGAGGGGGGGGGGGCGAGAGAGAGAGAGAGAGAGAGAGAGAGAGAGAGACACTTGGGGAACATGTATGCCTCCTTTAATTGATGCAGCTATGTCTTATCCACATTTGAACTGTTTGTGTTAATGTACAGTCAAAGAATTTGTGCAGTACAGTAATTACATGGTTATTCTCGAATACAAAAACATCACATAGACTTACTTCCACTGAAAATATTAAACAAAACCAGCATTTGTACAAACAAAAAGAATACAAAAAAAACTTGAAGTGATGGCGTACGAAGGCTCGAGCTTCCCTATGGAGGGGTTTCACGTCGCGTCATAAACCCGAAAGCTGCCATCTTGGAGGTACTAGGTCCCATATAACACAGGATGGGCACTACGTTTAGCTGTAACATCGTTAGGAAAAAAGGTAAATTGTTGCCGTGTTTCGGGTTGCACAAATCGGGCAGGCCGAAAAAAACATTTAGACGATTACAGGCTTCCAATTGTGATCAAATATCAAGGAGAGGAATGCCAGAAATTATCGGGGGAAGGAGACGCCTGTGGTTGGCAAAGCTCAACCAGGATCTGAGAGGAGAAAATCGGGACAACATCCGAATTTGTTCCGCTCATTTTTTTTCAGTTAAGAAAATTTTGATTGCAAGCAACTAAAAACAAAGTTTGTAATGCAATTATGACATTTTAATAGTAACTTGTAAAAACGTTTATTGCTTGTGGTGTTTTTCTGACTGTTTGCTTATTTTATTGTAAGGGACTTTGCTATGACATAAATAAAACTGATCTTGGCATATTTATTATTATCAAGCTACCACGTGTTGCATAAATGAGTTGTGTTGTTCTGATTCTTCGGAAAATGTTGCGTCTCCCTCACCCATCCGCACGCCATCTGGTAATAAGCCTCCAAACCTTTGTAGGATTTAAGATCTTCGGCTGTGTATGGGCTCGGTAAAAAAAAAAAAAAAAAAAAAAAAAAGTAGTTGACTATATCTGGAAATGTAATTGTGGGAAGAATAGTCGGATCGTCGTTTATCCAGGATGAGTCAGCCGATAAACTGTAATGTTTCCACATACCGGGCCTTCTCTTGTGTTCTGAGTCCTTCGATGTATGCCTTCGCATCGGCGACAGGCTTTGCTAAGTTTTTTTTTCTTGACATTGATAATTTTGTTTCATCCGTCCAAGAAACACATGATGGCATTGCACTCCGTTTGTCGAGTCCCTCCATAATGGCGGCGCATCTGGGTTACTCCCCACAATGTGACGTCAGTGAAAACCCTCTATACATTTGCATAAACTGGATCACAGTCTATAGTCCACTCATCCTGTGACAGAAATGAGATTGATTCATCCCGAGCAGATATTAAATGAAATAACTCACAGGACGCGTTAACACACCTCATTCGTGTTGTCATAGATATGATCATTCCACATGCTGCTTTCATCTTGATCAGCCTTGATGCTTTTCCTTGAAGGTAGCCAAGAAAGGAATTAGATTTTGTTTTTTAATTGCTTATGGGAAATATTTCCATGATAAAGACTGAAATGAGAATTCGAACCTTGCTGACGCGACAGTGTGAAGGGATTCAGGTTTCGGAATAGGTACGTCTCTTGGTCTACCCCTGGTGGCAAAACAACAGTATGTCAGCCTTTTGAGTTCATCAGAATGGCAGGTTTGTACATTGCTTTGTCAATGAGAGCAAGCTAGATTCAACACTTTAGATTGCCAATCATTTTTTAAAGTAGTACAAACGTGTGTGAACTGACCAATATACACTAATCAAAACGTGTGAAGCCATATGAGTTCATCATAAACAGCATGTGCGCTAAGCTGCGCGGAGGCAGGTCAGACCTGATGTTGGTAATATGGCAAACCCATGCAAGAACAGATCTAAAAGAGGAAGGGCTGTGCTAGTGTAGAAGTGGTCACAACCAGCTTAAGTCATTGTTAATCAATGCAGCTTCCATTTCTTTTAAATGTGCCATGCTAGTTGCACACCAGAACGTAACTACTGTACATATGTGCTGTGAAGTGGACACTTTGAAACCACCACACCTCCCTGATTAATCGTGTTTTCCCATAACAATTACGTCTAGTCATGAGTGGATGACTGAAAAAAAAAAGATTTGGAGAGTTTGATGTTCATTGTTCACATATTTCTGAATTAAATATGTAGCGCTTGACCAGTTTTGAAAATTTTGACAGTTTAACTTTCTTCCACAAAATTGTCACTTTTTCGACCTTGGTGTGGAGACTTTTGGGGCTGACTACTGCACATTTTTGGTGAACTACTTGAGTTGAAAGGTTGTCAGGGTTTATAGACTGTTATAGATGTTTGCATGTACTGTATATATTTAATACTGAGCATTTCAGATTGTCTTTATAATTTGCAAGAGTCACAATGAGTTCAGAATGAATAAAGTGAATATTTTCCAAAATGCACTTGCAGATGGGAAACATGGAAGCATGCTGCAATATTTGAAAATCTTAAATCGATGTTTTGACTTTTGGAGCATTCAATTTTCAAGGTTTCCTATAGTCTTGAGATAGCTTACCATTTTTTTATAATCACTACTAAAAGAATCACCAGCATCACAACAGCTCCAGCTGCAATAATCATATAAAAATGCAGCATATTGCCTGTAATTAAACAAAAAGCTGATGAAAAATTCAGAATTTATGTCATCTAACAAGTTAATTCAGATTATACACTTTCTTCCATACTTCGAACAGGTAAAGTGATATTGGCGCTGGTGCTGCCCATGGTGTTGTTAGCCACGCAGATGATGAACTCAGAAGAAGAAATCAAAGCTTGCAGTGTGCCGATAGTAATGGAATCATGTTGTTCTACGTTGGTTCTAGGAAGAACTGCGTCAGGCAGTAAGAAGTGGATCCTGCTGGGGGGTCTGGACTCTGCAATGCACACACACTTTACCATCTCCCCCTCGGAGGAGCAGGATGAGATGCTCTTAATCCCAGGGGCATCTATTAATAAAAAAAAAAAAAAAAAGTAGTGGTCGGGAGTGGCATTTTAACCCTTAAATACTGTTCATTTGTCATGCATACACCCCAAGATTGTTGTATTAAAACATATCCCTGTAAATAATTCTCCAACGTCAATAACAAAGAACTATACTACTAAACGTCAGGGACACTCAAGTCGCCAATCGCTATTGATTGAAAAGGGAGTATATGTAAATCTACATGACAGTTTCCAAGCGGCAAAAACTTAAATGAACTGGGAAAAAGAAGCTTAAATAAACGAACAGGTGTATAGAAAGAGATAAATAAATCAAACAAGCACAGGTTTATACAGCGGAGATCAAGGCTAACAGGACATGTTGATCAGTTAAACTTCCCGCAAGTAGTTATGTTTTTATATGCTATGATATTTGATCCCTAACTCTAAAGTACTCGCTGAAATCTCTAAAGAAATAACTATAAATTGTAGAGGTACTAACAAAGGGAACTCTGGTGTTTAACATAGTGAAATACATCCATCCATCCATATAAAAAAATCCATATGGTACTTTATATGTCAATTTCAATTCACTGAATGAAATCTGATTGGTTAAATATAATTAAAAAAAAGTTTATTGTTTACTTACATGTGACATCAAATTGCACAGGTGATGAAATAGCTTTTCCCATGATATTGATGGCGGTGCAGTACAGGGCGCCTGTGTGTCTGGACACATTTGCCAGGACAAAGACGCTGCCTTTGTGCAGCTCGCCACCGCTTTCATTATGCCACACGTAGCTGCTGGCAGGTGGGTTGGCGATGCAGCTGCACTTGAGACGTACGGCCTCGCCTTCCTGCACATTTGCTTTGTACTGAACGTCAACATTGAAAGGGGCATCTGTAGAAAAAAGTTCTCGGTCACCTCCATGACTAAGGTCCTTGTTTCCCAATTGCTCAGTTTAGATGGCCAGCACAAGAAAGAGTCCTGGTTTTTCCAAACGTCTTCCATTTATGAATAACGGAGACCCATGTGCTCATTGGGACCTTCAAAACAGCAAAATTGTTTTTGTGTCCCTCCCCGGATTTGTGCCTCAAGCCAAACTGTCCCGCAGGCCTAGACAATTCCTTCAACATCGTGCATGGTCAACCTTGTATAGACTGGTGTATGCCTTTCCAAATCATGTCTAATCAACTGAATTTACCACAGGTAAATTCTCACATTAAGATGGAGAATGATCTCAAGGATAATCAGTAGAAAAGGGATGCAACTGAGCTCAATTTTTAGCTTCGTGGCAATGGCTGTGAATGCTTATGTAAATGTGAGTTCTTCATTTACTATTTTTAATAAGTTAAAAAAAAAATCACATTGACAAAATGGGGTATTGTGTGGAAAAAGTAAAGTTCTTTGAATACTACAGTATTTGATTGGTGAACGGATTAACAACTACAAATTGCTTTGGGTGAGAGTTGAGAATAATTTTCATTAAAAACAAAAAAAGTCCAAAAGTTCCCAAAGTTTTGGGCACATTTTGACATTGAATATCTCAAAACCTATTACGGATGTAAAAATATGCCTGACATATGTATTCAAAAGCATTTCATCTCAAGTTTTACATGGATTTTTCAAAGCGCACCTTTGGGTCATATGGCACACATCAAAACAAATTCAAGGACGCAAAATACCTTTTCGGGTTGCGTGAGCATCATTACTGAATTTAGAAAAAAAAAAAAGTGAAAAAAATATATTAGCATTAGAAATTAATGTGGTTTTAAAATGGTACCAATTTCATCCTACGACAATTCATGAGGACTTGAAATGTGCCCGAGACTTCTAGATCACCATCTATATTCTTCATACATTTCGAAAAAAAAACGACGAAATGACTGAACATATAGAAGTTAAAATATTGAAACATGTACAATAAACATAGTTGGTTTGTAGCTTCCTCTTATGCACAATTTGACACATTTCATGTTTTTCCTACCCATCTATGGAATCTCCTGAGAATGACGCATGAAACGTCTGAGCTTAACACGAGTGTGCTGTTTGTGTGAGATGTTCACAGGGGAATGTCCGTAGATTATTTTAACTGCATTCGGGAATTTTTTTTTTTTTTTTTTAGATCATAATGATGACTTCTATGATGAGAGACTGGTGGTATTAAGAAGTCCCCACTGAAATCCAAGGTACCAAATGTACTAAGCAGGTTATAATGCTGGCACTTCCATAGCAATATGCATTCTACTTACAGTTCACATTTATGATCTTGGATGCCACTTGTTGCTGCCCCCCCTTGAATGTGACGTGGCACTGCAAATGTGTGTCGTTATTAGCGTAGGCAGGATGTAAGGTCAACGTGGAAGTAGCTTCCCATTGGCCGTTCTCTAGGGGTTTTGACACATAATGTTGATGTCCAGAGTGACTCCAGAGGATGACAGGAGGAGAGGTGGGGCATGAGTGAATGACAGAACAGGAAGCAGTCACAAATTGATTTGCCAAGTTCTGCATCACCGTCAAATCGACAGGACTTACTTCACCTGGATGTAACAGAAAAATGGTTGGTTGTAATAATGAGTTGAAAAAAAAACTACCTAAAACGACATCAGAAAATCTGGCAGTGGTACAGAGTTACAACGTCATTTTCGTTTACAAAATGCACTTCCATCGCTAGCAAAGTTAGTCAGTTTGCATGACTGATTCTCAAGGGTCTAATAAGATTCAGTTGACATTGAAGTACATGGGAGCTCAAATTATTTATTTAGATCAAAAGATCCACGTAAAATAAACAGCAAAGCAGGTACAGAGTACGCTAAATCTTAGTCACAACTTACCTTCTAAAGGCTTTATTATGCCCCCACAACAATTCTCATCAATTCTCGACGAATGGGATAAAGTGACATCAAACCACAGGCGCAAGGAATGGCAACAGAACTGTGTCAGATTGTCAGCGGCTGCATGCAGGGTCATTTATATTTATTAAACTGCCTTTGAAACATAACCTAACACTCTTGATAGCTTTGAGCTTCAAGATCTTCTCGATAGCCGCTAATTTATGCTAGACTCTGCACTAAACGCAGACAACAGGTGCCATACAAAGCAGTCAGCATAGTGAAATTTTCTTTTAGTTCCCCGAATTGGTGTTTGAATATCATTTCAGACCAATGTTGTTTTTGTTTACATCTGGAGTCACAACTCACTCCAGAAGCAACAGTTTGTGCAGTTGAAAGAGGAGTCCGTTTCACAAAAGCTGTTGGGAACAACTTTAAAATAAAAGCGTACCAAGGCATTGGTGTCTTTATATTATTTGTTATGGTGAGGTTTATTTTCAGCCAATATCTCGTCCCATCCTTGGTAATTATGCATGGTGTATACTTCATAGTAAACTACTTCACTTGACTATAAAATAGCTAATATACAGTACTCACAAACTAACTACTGCTAATACTTACTACTATTAAGATAGCCAAGTCATTACTAAATAATAACAACATTTCTAAATACAGTGTGTATACACAATACTATCATACAGGTATGCTATAATTAAAAGGTTTATACTTACGTATCATTTGTATGGCGACTGTCTTTCGTAAGTAAGAGAACTTTTCAAAATTTTTCATTTCGACCCTGAAATGAAAAGGCCCCTTGTCGCTTTCTTCAAGAGGATCGATCTTCAGCGAGCAATCCTTCTGCCCGACGTCTCCCACCAGCTCAGTTCGACCTTGATACAACTCGTTTATCTTTGAGCCATTGGGATGATAGGTTAGGTGATGTTCTGCATCCAGCCAAATTCCGATGAGTTTGTTGATGGCCTTCTGTGGAGTTGGGTAGTTAAATGAGCAAGGAATCACCACACAGGATCCAGGGAGTCCGTTCACTGAAGATGGCACCTCAATTGTCCAGGAAGATGCCATTACACATATGACTGGAACGGAATGTAACACGCCAATGTAATTATTCAGTAATGAGGCTGAAACACGTAAATGAAGTGGTGATGCCATTACCTTCGGAGAAAAAGCAAAGAAATAACAGAGAACTATTTACAATATTCATTGTATCCTCTTGCGATGTGATTTACAAAGTCCCAGAGATTTTTAGGCTGTGGCACAAGTACAACCTCCCTAAATGTGACATGATGACTACAATATGCCAGCAGGAAGCAACACATGCAACCACGTGTGAAAAAAAGACAACTGCAAAGATGACTGAATCTTTATCTTAACTTTTACTGCACCTACCTTTTTGTTTTTGTCATAAAAAACCATAGTAGTAGTAATACTATTACTACTAGTAGTACGAATAGTTGTAGTAGTGAGTAATGCGTATGTTCCTCCTGTTTTCATTTTACATAAAGTAACTCGAAGAAATGTAGACATTTTTAACTTCATTTAGGTTTTATTTGTGATTGCCAAATTATATCTTTTTAAGTGCCTGGGTGAACTTTGTTGGTATCGTTTCTACCTTTGTAAAAGGAAGATCTTTATTTTAGTCACCATGACTTCCCTATTTGTATTTTTATGCTTGCTTTGTGGATAATATTAATCATTGCCTTTGGTCAATGTATGGTATTACATTGTGGTTATGATACAGTACAATAATTATGTGTAGGTCTACCGAATCATTTTGTAATTCCTTATTTATTGTAAGTTTAGGCTTTATATGACGAGACATACATTAAGTAACATAACCAATTTGATTTGAGGAAGATCATATATGTTTCATAGTGTGCCATCGTTTTTTAATTTTGCCGAATTTTGAATCTAACTAAAATTCTGAAACTTGTGGTTTAGTGGTGAGCCAAAGCCCGTAGAGTGGCCAGTGGAGACATCTGCCCTGGGGGCATCAGACTTCATATCAGACTTCATATTTATTCTTCACAATGACAAGGAAACACACACAAAAGTGTACACAGATACACACACATTTAAGGGAACATATATTGCTTATAACATATATTGCTGTGGTTGAAACTGATTTAAATTATTTAACATTTTGATCAGGTCATATTAAACCTTGTGGCATTACATCCCAAATTATGGAATCTCCTTTGTTGTTTTTTGTTGTTGTTGTTTTTTTAGGACAGCGTAAAAGAATCGATGGGAAAGAAAAACACTAGGGAGCTGAAAATTGTAGCATGTGATTAACACGTTACTTTTTAAAATGCAACAATATTTCTATGTGATTGCAGCATGACGTGTGAGATTTTGTTTGAAAAAATATCCATTGTCCAAATTTTGGACCATATAAAACCATTCCAATTGCAATTTTTGAGATGCATTACAATAGGGTATATGACCTGAATTTTCCTGCGATTTTTGCAACATTCCTTTGAGCGGCGGTCAAACTATGTCAGCAGACAGAAAATTCTTTGTTGACTTGTGTTTCACCTCAAGACAGTAGGTGGCGATAGAGACCAGTTAATGGCTATGTATTAAATGTCATCATCACGTCACAGACTAGAAAGACAGACAATCGCATTTTTTTATTTTTTTGTGGGTGTAATACATTTAACCTACATATGAATGGATAGAACAAAAGCCACTGAACAATTTAAGTGGTTGAAAGAAAAAAAATCCTAAATAACTTGAAAAAAATGCAATAGTTTGCAAAGTGTGTGCACAAGGGTTAAACTTACATGATTGATGTAACTGTATGAATCAAATCAACTTAACAGTGGACATCTGAATTGATACATGCCAGCATGTAAGGTTCATCTCTGTGGCTTTACAACTATACCACCCCTTCAGAAAAAAAACTAAAAAGGTAATTGCTCTAAACTGCCTGTTAGCATTCAGATTTTTTTTGTGTGTAGTTTAATTATAACAAATTATGACTTATTCTTGTAAATTAAATTGTCTTAAAAGTAAGGTTATTTTCTTTCATTTGATGCATTCAACCTGAATCTTGTAAACATTTAAAATATACACCCTGTGTATCTCAATATATTAGAATGCGATATATAATAATAAAACACTGATATTTCAGTTTTATGTCTCACAAATGTCAAGACCAACGCTTGATAATATACGTGATACAGTGTTGTTGAAAACAGCAGCTCATTTTTAAATAATGTCTTTCAAACTGAGATGAATTCTCTACTAGCAGTACCTGAAGTCAGAGGTGTCATCACGACAGGATTTCCTATTCTCACATGGTGCACAAAAGACAGGAAGGCCTTGCTCCTGGGTCATTTTGCTCCAAAACAAATGTTGAAGCAACAAATTATCATAACAATATATTAAAACACACAAAAAAGATGAAGCCCAGTTTTCCATTTTTGCGCTGCCTTTCCACTGAGGTCTCTCGTCCCGTTGATTTCCTGACAAAACTCCATTTCGGAGCATCCCGTTGGTGACTGGAGCAAATCATGATTCCGCAACAAAAGCGGGGTTCAGAATTCCACTGCCGTTTGGATGACAAACGCCTTCTTCTTGAAGAGTTAAGTGGACATAACGAACGCTCTCGGTCAAATGCAATTTTTTCACAGAGTAGCTTTGCTTTTCTTTGATATTCCAGAGATCTTTTTCACTTTGGGTGAAGAAATCCTCCAGCTTGACGGTGTCTTCTTTGGGTCGCCCCCAAGATAGTCTCCTGGGATTTGGGGTGATGAAGCTGGAGGATGCCAGGTTACCCATCACAGGAAAAGTTCTTTATTTAAAAAAAAGAAGTATTAGTACAAAAATATGCACATTCAACAATGACATGTTCTAGGTCCTTACATATTCTTAATGTTCCAACGCTGAATCCGAAGTTGCTTCCCTCCCCATTTTAAGGTGTGTCTGCTATTAATCCTGTTTGAATGAGGGAATTTGATTTAATCATGGCAGGAACAATAAATCTTGATCACTGCTGATTAAAGGCTCTGAATAATTCAATTTCTATAGTAAAGACACAGTCAATCAATCACTCAAACAGGAGCACACAATCAGTTTTAAAAAGGAAATGTAGTCTATAGGTTAAGTTTGCTTTGCATGGGAAAATCTACTTTTGGGGAAGCTGGTTCATGTACAGTTCAGCTGAAAGAAAATTTATAACAGGCCAAGTATGTTTGACATTTTGAAATGACTACATTTTGATGTACATTTTTTTTTTTTTACTTGTTTGTAAGAAGCAACATTTTGCATAATTTTAGAGAAAGTTGGCCAATTGGTGACCACGGATGAATTAAAAAAAATAAATTAGGGGGAAATTTTAATCTAATGGAGACACTGTTGCTTAAATTACATGTATGCTGTACTAAAATGAAAATGTGTATGACCTTTGGCCAATTATTGACACCACCTACTTATTTGCATCATTAGTTCTCGCTGCATTTTTTTTATATGATGAAACTCTTCTTTACATAGAAACAGTCTGGGGGTTTTCTCCTGTAGCTCATATGATCAGTTTGTCTGAAAGAAAATAGCACAATTCTATTTAAAGGAAAAAAAGTTTTTTTTTGTTTTTTTTTTGCCACTTCCAATTGATTCGTCATCTAAACTGAAGCCTCCAGCAGGTAGGAAAGCAAAATTTTCTCTCACATTTAAAAAACTTGCATGCGTCTCATTTTTTAGTCATTACAGTTTCTAGTCAAATAAATATGTACAGTAAATGTTAAGTCGTTGCTAGATGTTTAAAATGAAAGGGACAGCAAGAAAATTGTTCAGGTTGAAATCGCTGAAGCAGAATGTCATTGACATTTTTATCATTATTAAAAATAATAATAATAATAATAATTGTCATATGAGTGCAATAAAAAAATACTACTACTCTTAAGAAGCGTATATTGCAAACCAAATATTTCGAATGTGATAATGTGTTTATTTTTTGCAGAAACTGTTGCAGCTGAATAAAATCATAAAAGTATGAATATCAAAAAAAGGCTGGTTGTGTTGTGTGCGCTGATAGCAGGTAACGGTGTCTTCTCCATTATATTCAGTATTTTACCTGTGAGAGCTATCAAGATCATTTTCAACATTTCTCTTTCAGCCTGCCCTAATGCTTACAGTGGTGAATGGGAGGCCAGGGTTGTCGAGCGCATTGACGCCCTGGTAACTTCCTGTGTTGTGTTTCCTTGCTCGTTCAGCCACCCGAAAGAGGAACTCCCCAGTTCCAGGCTCAGAGGAATCTGGCATCAGCAAGACAAACGTGATCATCGTATATACCATCAGGATGACACAAACGTCCTGACGAGCTTTCGGGGTCGCACTCGATTGTTGGGGCATTTGGGCCAAGGGAACTGCAGTTTGGAGATTACTCAAATTAAGGATTATGACAATGGGCCTTTCTGTTTCCGCATTGAATTGGCGCCAGTAGAAAATGATGCATACAATGCTGACAAATTCTCCTTTGTTGAAGATTGCGTCAAGTTGAAAATGTTACGTAAGTCAGCGAGGATTTCTAGATCTTTATTACCGATGGGTATAAATCGAGAATTCTAATTCCGTTCTATGGAACAGTGTCGGGCAAGTTATTTCAAAACTGTAATGCGTTATTTACGACTCATTCCTGTCATTTCAAAGTAATTAGTTACATTACAAGATTACTGTATTTGAAATGTAATGCATCACACTACTAATGCATTATATTTATATTACTCTCACCACCATAGCTGGAAATATGAATTCGATATTCTAAAATTTGCGTTAGCTTACCTTGTCATTATTGCTAGTTGCAACAGGAATCTTGCTGACAAGGTTTCCAAATACTGGTGAATCCACTGTGGAAAGCGGCAGCATATCTCCTAACAAATCACCTAACCTCTTGAGGTGAAAGTGGCATCCCTCAGCGAGAGAGCGCAACCCTGTGTTTTCTTTTCGCTAACTAGACGTTACTATGTTTACGGAGTTTTTGGCAAGTTCGGGGGAAAAAACCCACCACTTTCAGGCAAAAAATGCATTGTAATGCATTGTGTTACTCTCTTTTTGTCATGAGTGCAATATTACTGCTTCTGTGTGTAAAAAAATTACTCTACCGCGTTACAGCAAAAAGAAATGCATTACAGTGCATTACAACACTGCTATGGAATATAAAATACAGTATAGGATTCGGGCTTCTTGTGTAGATTTTGTGTGTTCTCCCCTGTTTCTGTGTGAGTTTTCTCCAGGTACAGTACTATGTTTTCTTCCCACACTCACAAAAACATGCATGGTAGGTATATTGGACACTCCATATTGCCCTTAGGTCTGTTTGTGAGAGTGATCGTTCATCCGTGTGCCCTGCAATCGGCTGGCAATCTACTGCCCAAAGACAGCTGAGATAGGCACCAGCATGCCTGCAAACCTCGAGCGGACAAGTAGCTAAGAAAATGGATGGATGGAATATCATATTCATTTAAGCGGAATAAACCCCTCAAATTAGGATGGAATATCATATTCATTTAAGCGGAATAAACCCCTCAAATTTAGAAAGGAAAAAATACGGTGCAATAACCATAACTAGTAAAAAAAACATGTTGCTTTTATCCGCAAGTAAATAACAGTACCTGATTCACCAGTGTGGTGGAAACTTTACTTCTATCCATCTCAAGGGGTGGCCATTTTGCCACATGCTGTCGAAAGACAAGGAAATCACAGTTGCTCAAGTATCTGGGAACAATCAATCCAGCACAACTTATGAATGACACATGACCCACAACACAAAACAGGTGATGTCATTTTCACTCGACAGCAAGTGGCAGGAAATTACAAAATGTGATAAGGAGGAAAACTGGTGGATTTTGCTGCTTGCTTAATTTAAATTATGTTATTTATAATTTTTTTTGTCAAACAGTGGTGTTATGTTGTGTGTAAAGTAGTGACATCCAGTTCAATTCTTTGCACAATTTTCTTGTATTGGTCACCTAATTATTGATGGTGAAGGAGAAAATTTGCTGTGTTTTAAAAGACAGGTCCACAACAAACTTTATGACATATATTTTAAATATACATAATTTTAATATGGATATATGTTTAAGAAAAAAATGACACTTCGGTTACTTGCACAAAACTCCTGTTAAAATATTCGGTAATTAGCAGGCATTTGCGTGAATATTTGAAGGGCCATGATTGGCTGATGTAATCGGCTGGATGATTAATCGTTCGGGCCATCGTTTTGACTTCATGTTAGCTTTAATCGATGGTTAAGATACCTCAGTCGATCAAAGCGAGTGTAGTCAAATGCCCGTCCCACATCACGTCAATATACTGTACAATTATGCTTTTTTATAACTGATTTTTTTTCTCATGTAGCTGACCCTCCCAAACCCACATTGACCCATGCCAACATCCCATATGAAGGACGTCCCTACACCATCATCTGCTCAGTGACTTACACTTGCCCCACCCACACGCCCTCACTAAAGTGGAGCAGGGATAACCAACATGACGTCACCACGACGATCATCAAAGAAATTCACCCCGGTTTTTGGGAGGTTCAGTCCATTCTCATCATCATTCCCAATGCAAAGGACGACCACGATGAAGTCACTTGCGAGGCCACCTTTTACGGAGGGAGGTCATCCTCTGACAAGTTCACTCTTTTTGTCAAACGTGAGTTATTTCATGTCTTCTTCGAAATATTACAAGTAATTGGTTTGTCTGCAGTTTTATTTTGATATGGTGGATGTAAAAAAATTACTACTTTATCATGAAAACGTCAATCATTTGCATAAATTTGGTTAAAACATATTTTAAGTATAAATAGTATGCAGATTGTTCTGAGCAAAGCTTATGTTTTCAGGCACCAAAAAATATGACCACATCATCATTCCGACTGTAGTAACAGTTGGGATCATTGCACTTTTTGGAGGACTATTCATTGTAATAGTAAAAAAATACAAGTAAGACATTTTAGAAACATTTTTAAGGAATAGAGTGTTATCATTTTTAGCTTTTGTGCTTGTCAGCAAAGTGTGTGTGCTTCCTTTTCAAGGAAGCGCATTACAGAACTCCAAGAGCAATACAGGTGAGTGCTGATGAGAACCCATTAGTAGCTCTGCATTACAATTTTGAAAATTTCAAATGTTTCTGTCATCTAGCAAACGGTACAGGCTTTCAAGATTGTCTCGCAGGTGAGAGACTTTATCTTCGTTGTCCGTTGTCTATTTACATTTAACATAATTTATCCTATTTGCAGGACCCAAGCTAATCATTTGGAGCTTGGCCGAGCTAACCAAAGGCAAGCCGCATGCACGCACACACACATGCACAAACACACAATATTAAGCTTTAATATTAAACTTTCACGTATAAACCACGGGGCATTCTTGTGTACAATCCCTACTGTGCAGAAAGGAAGTTCAGCTATTTATTTATTTTTATTTATAGGTATGCCTCATTTGAATAGTTTCTGTTCTCTCTTCCAAACTGCTGGTCCATTTGCGGCTGTTTTTTTTTTCTGACTTCTGAATTTGCAGGTGTACCAGTTCAGCTGTGAGCTGGTTTACAATGGAACTTTAATCCGTTCAATTACATTTCTTTTAGCTTTAATTTGAATTCAATTAAAATGCTCTGTTATTATTCACTACATGTTGTATTGCAGGAGGCTGAGAGAGAACATGATGCAAATGAATCATTCGTAAGTGACTTAAAAGCAAAGAAAGGTATATGAAAAAAATGGGTTCAACCTTAAATGTAACATATTGTGAATGTGATCCAAACAGGCCAAATACTTTCACACCTGGAGCTGGACAGAAGTTCTGGGAACCTCGTCTGCCATCTCCAAAAAGGTATCAACTTGCAGACGCAGTTTTTAGGCTAGGTGGAAAAGAATGAGAAAAGTGAATTATTCAAGGAGAGGGAGTGAAATGAATCTTTTTCCCAGTAATATTCCATCAAAAAAGTAGGAAAAATGTAATAATAATCAACAATCAATAATACAAAACTAGCTGCATTTGTTGTGCGGATGATGCTGGAATAGTATGGCGTAAGCTTGCTGTCACAGTACTACAAAAAAATAAATGAAAAAATACACTTCATACAGGCTTTTCTATAATAAAGTTGTCCAAGTCAAAATTTTTGTGCACCAAGGTTAAAACAACAAATTTTCGAGGATTAAGTTGGAATTTATGAGTTAGAAATGTAAAATAATAATACTAATTATAATAATAATTGTAATTTAAAACATATGTTCTATCTGGAATATTCCAACATTTTTTTTTAAAAATTATGACTTAGTTTGTATTTATTTTTTTTTTTCTGGTGGCGACCTAAACGCTCACTTAAAAGAGTGATAGTAATTGTTTCTAATGTTCTTTTTCTTTTCATCTTTTCGATGTTGACTAACAGCCAGCCCAGAACTTGCAAGAACAAACCAGTAAGAGCCTTACTCCCAATAATTCCACAAGCCTTAAAGACTCTCCTTTTTGACGGGAGCATCTTTTGACCTTTCACAGGATGTTTCCGATGCTGACGATTACGAGAACACAGGAGAGCTCAACATGTACAGGAACTTCTGAAGTTTAAAGCTCATAAACGTGTATTTACATTCCAGTGACATTGCTGTTTTCATCAATTGAAATATATGCAAAGCTATTAAATTTTTGGCATGTTATAATGTGTATTCGAGAACAACGACCTCAGCCAGGGGTGGGCAAACCTTTTGACTCGAAGGCCGCAAAGGGTTCTAGAATTTGACAAAAGGGCCAGGAGCAGATGGATTGAGTGTTTTGATTACGTAAACCTCATAAGAGAAAATAATGTGGGACATCTAGAAAACATGTGCTTGAATTGCAATAGAAAACTAACAAAAGCATTACAACAGTACAGTATGTATTTCACTACTTATGGAAATGACTCTCTTCCCGATTGAGAATTTCTTCAAGTTCAACATGCAAGATTAAAATTCTAGCAGTTGTATAAGTACACTGAAAAGCTTAAAGTCAAATGCATTTACATTTTAGGTTAATCCTGAATTCGACCTAACAATTTTTGAGTTGTGCAAGTTTCCTTTTTCACTCCACAATTGAAAGGACGTGTGTGGTGAGGGGACGATCACAACACTATCTCCATCACATGCATACACCAAAATAAGGACACCTCCCACTTTCCCTTCAGTTCTCACACCTGACACTTATTTCAAGATTCTGAGAAAAAGATGGCCATTCATTTTTATTTCCCTTTAAAGTCACGCAGCACATTCCCCAATCTGGCATCTGAATTATGCAATATTGTACTAAGGCGAAAAAAAGCTCCGGTAAGTATCAGAAATGTGCAAGCAGGTGCGGGAAGGCTGTTGCACATGTCGGTGGTGCAACACTGGTGGCTGGTGAACAGTTTTTAGCATGGCTTAATTTCTAGAAAAAAAAAAGTACTTTACTTATATATGGCCTGGTTTCTACAACTTGAAACTTAACAGCGGCATGGTAGAAAAGCTTATACTGTAGTTAAACAGGACAGGCCCAAAGTTTTAAGGCCACATCATCAAAGAGAGCAGTGACGCTACTAAAAGCAGGAAGCCTGCTCTTGGTCTACTGCCGCTGTTGCAGTAGTCGCCTTCGCAGCAGCTGATTTGGGTTCCAATGAGACCTTCCAGTTCTTCCGTCTTGGTGCACATCTGCTTGGAGGCACAGCCCTTCATGGTCGTCTTTTGGCCCTTGATGTCCACTGAGAGACAAAGTCGGACTTGTGAGTGTCCTGTGTCATATTTTGGGGAGTTGCACAGGTGGGTTACCTGTGGTTGAGATGCAGTGGTACTCGTTGCCTTGACATTCCACAGTTGCAGTGCACTGTCGCCCATTGCAGGTGAAGCATTTTCTCCCACTGGGCCTGCTCTTGCTGTAATCTGTAAAATAAAATATTCCAGTTGCGCTTTGACTCACTGACAGTTTGGTCGTTCTCACTTGACATTTTCATCTCACAACTGAAAGGTGTTGAGAGATGTTAAATAAAGAGTAAGAAAAAATCTGGTGTATGCAAATGCATGACCTGGTGCGGGAAGGCTGTTACACAGGTCTGTGGTGCAGCACTGGTTGGTGAGTACAGTCCTGCTCACTCCAAAATTGACGGAGGCTTGTGCACAATGTTCAGTGAAGCTGCAGCTTTTCCCATTGATGTCTGCAATAACGGACTCGCCTACACCAAGTAGCACAAGCCTTTAGAATTTCATCAAAAGCCATTGGCAGGTCGTGTCTGTTGAGCTGTACGTCTCTGAATACCACTACTGTCACATCTTGATTATAGAAACAACCAAAATGACTCGAATGTCACACGGAGCAGTCAATATCAATTTTTCGTAATTGATTATCCTAATAATCATTCTATTGGATAATCTTCCCCCATTTTTAAATGATATCCATGTATTTGTTTATTTAGGTAGTTCTTTTTAC
Source organism: Hippichthys cyanospilos (assembly GCF_059441005.1). Classification (NCBI taxonomy): domain Eukaryota; kingdom Metazoa; phylum Chordata; class Actinopteri; order Syngnathiformes; family Syngnathidae; genus Hippichthys; species Hippichthys cyanospilos. Next base: position 3,991,101 of record NC_142371.1, on the reverse strand, counting down.
AAGTTTACTTGGGATGGATGTGAGTGAAATGAGTGGAAATAAATGTTATAATTGATTAACTTTTACACTTACAAAAATGTGCCAGAGCTAAACGGTTAGGCATTGCGAGTAGCATTAGCATGCTAGCAATTACCATATCAGGTCAACAAACACAAACCAGGATTTAGTTTCCACCTGACCAATGATAAAAATACATTACAAATGTAATAGTCTCACTTTACAGACATGCCATGAGTAAACCTAAGAGCTAAGCTGCATGTTAGCAACAACAAGGTCAGTGTGTTTAGACCACTAACTCACATACCTTTACATACATTTAGGTAGTTCTTTTTACAAGTTTACTTGGGATGGATGTGAGTGAAATGAGTGGAAATAAATGTTATAATTGATTAACTTTTACACTTACAAAAATGTGCCAGAGCTAAACGGTTAGGCATTGCGAGTAGCATTAGCATGCTAGCAATTACCATATCAGGTCAACAAACACAAACCAGGATTTAGTTTCCACCTGACCAATGATAAAAATACATTACAAATGTAATAGTCTCACTTTACAGACATGCCATGAGTAAACCTAAGAGCTAAGCTGCATGTTAGCAACAACAAGGTCAGTGTGTTTAGACCACTAACTCACATACCTGAAAACATAATAATTCGGAGTGCACTACACTGTGTTGCCAGTGGGGGACATTCTTTTCTGGTCTCCATGCAGGTGGCTGAGCTTCCAGCCGCACACTCATAACACGTCAACGTGTAGGCTGGGCAACAGAAAAAAAAGAAAAAAAAAACTCAATATCTGTAGTAGGTTGGCAAACGCACACACATACAAACAAAAACTTGCCTTTAGGAAGGAGTAAAATCCCAAGGAGCAGCAGCAGCAGGTGATGCATTGTTCAATGGCATGCAAGTGAATTTTCATTGGATTTGTTTCGCCTTTATGTAGTCATCCTCTTCCAGAAGGAGGGTTTCAGTTACAGCCACTCCCATCCATGCTTCTCTTTACTTGAAAAACAATTTAAAACCCACCAGGAAACATTCCCATGCTAAAAATGCCCGCTATGCTCTATTGCACATGTATTGGTACGCAATCATTCGCAGCCTGATTTTTTTGTCGTCTTTCTAAACTAACCTACAGAAAACAAGATCCATTTAAGTGTCATTTTTGGTCATGCATCAAAGCCCTCAAAATTCATATACCATATGCTACAATAACCATCTTAAAAAATGTTAAAATATTCAGCTGATTCCGCGATGAACTGGCACAGAATCACATGAAAACAAAACTAGTGAAATGTGCCGGGCAGTTTTTGAGCCACATTTTTTTTTCTTTAATGCCATTATCACTTCACAATGATCTTGAAGTTTAATAACATTTCAGCAACCCACCACAAATATATTTTGCAGTGGCGACTACAACGTTGCACATGCAGACTGTGCAAAATAAGCAATAAAAATTCACCTCCTGTACACTAATGTGAAAGAAGCTGATACATAATCGATGTATAAGCGTATGCACGGTACTTTGTTGTAGCAAAGTATTTTTTAAACATAAATACATTTGAGTTGAGTTGAGCGACGTTCCAACTTTATTCAAACATCACATTCATGAAAAGCTTTTCCTTTGATATCAGAAAAGACTTGCTCAGGCTGTTCAAGCACAACAGTGCAGCCACACTGTCCTATGGGTCAGTAACGAACATTTCATCGTGTGGAGGCATGTCCACAAAACTGCTTTTCCCACTTTCCCACCAGTGCGGTGCAGGGTGCAGCTCCCACTGCTAAACTTCACTGATTCCCCTGGGAAAGAAGATACAGTTCAGGTAACGTGACAAGGAGCTCCAAACGGTCCACATTCCTGGGTGCTGTCATCTTTAGCCATCGGCAGCACATCTTTTCTTGCCTCAGGGCTGCAAACATCTCAAAAGTCGTGCATCCTGTTTCTGCCGACTTCTGTGGCCCACTGCTTTGGAAAAGCGTCGGGATTTCCATTCTAGCCCACCAAGCGGCTGTATTCGGAGAGAGCGGAGGATTTTTTGACGCCATCCCAGATTCGAGCGGCATAGTGAAACCTGAAGAGACGAAAAATGAGAATCGGTTAACATGTAAATAAGGCCTCTTGAACCTGAATACAACTCAAAAAGAATTCTGAAAATCAAATGAATCATTCTGGAGAAAGTGTGTGGGGAAGAATAAAGAATAAAGAATAAAGAATAAATTGCAAGATATTACCTAATGCAAATCTGGTCAATAAACACCTTCAAAGAGTAAACCGGAATAACGTCTTCATTCCTCAATGTTCTTCACACTTCCTCAATTTTGTTTTCTACTCAGGGAACCCTCTTCTCCAATTGGCTGACAAATTTCAATAAAAATATCCACCAATTTTTTCAAGCGGACCAAAACTGTGAGACATTTTTGCCAAAATTAGAGTCCTGTTTCAAATGCCGACACTTGGTCAAAAAACTCAACGAGCACAGATGGAGAATAACTGGCGAGAAAGGTAGCATGGGCAACAGATTACCTAATGTGCAACAGCAATGAATTGGTTTTGTATGTGTGTGATTCACAAATGTCTCATAATACATGTAACAGGGTTTACACACCAGTTTTTTTCAGTGAGGATGGTATGTGACAGCTGACAACGGGGCATGGCCATTATTTGGCTGCGCAGCTTGGAGACCATGGTGGCAAAGGAAGGGTGTCCCTTGTAACCCGGGAGCAAGGAGAAGAGGGGATATGTCATTGTGGAACCTAAACAAAGCACATTGATGAGCTACACACACAGAAAGCTGAGTTCTTAAGAAGACAGCCACCTTTATTTTTTCTGACCTGTTTTAGTGAGGTTATCCTCTCCGTCAGTGTCCTGCATGGGCAGCAGGAACATGTTGACTTCAGTTGTCATGTAGTTCTGGCTCAGGCCAGGAAAAATATTGCAGTCCAGCATGGAAAGTGAACCTTAAAACATGTTACATGAGGCGGCACTTGCCCATGATCAAAACTCATACAGTAGCATCTCTTGTGTGGAATGCCCTCGAGGTTGCACTATTCAGCTATCTATCCATTTATTTTTCCCCACTTTTGCATTTGTTCTTCTTGTACTAAAAGTAAGCTTTGACAAAGCACAGTAAATATAAAAAGGGAAGTTAACATACCTTTATATTTGAGGTGAGAGTGTGCCATTAATTTGTCCACCACCAAATGCATGTCCTTTAGATTCCTCGGGCAGAAGTCCTCGCGCCTGCTCTTATTCTGGAGGAACACTGGAAGCAAAAGTAGTGCAAGTTTTTTTTTTTTTTTTTAATTAAATTAAATGCTATTGTAAAGGTGGTGGGCACATAAGTAAGCAAGTCCCACCTATATGCGGATAGTACTCAGCGCCGTCCTCACTGCCAGATGAGCCCGAGCTGTCGTGGCTTGCAGACGGCGTGGAAGGTTTCAGCATTTCAGCCGTTTGAAGAAACCTAACACAAAAAAGACGGCGTATGCTTATATTTTTAAGAGTGATGTTAGAGCCAGCAACAACTTCCCTGCCGGCATGAGTATCAGATGCGTTGACCTACATTTGTAAACAAAACTGAAATGTGTGTTCTATGAAATAGAAATTATTCATTTATTCCTAATCGTGTATTCACTCCATTTCATAACATCTTTAGTCCAATCAGACTGTGGCCTCTGTGTGATGCCATGTCACCTTTCAGAATCTGTAAAACTGAAATTTAACCTATGTTATAAATGCGACAGTTTCTTTAATCTGATACGATCTGATCAAATTTGGCGTTTTTCAGGTCACTGTTTGATTGGTTAGAGCGAGCCAAGTCTGACTAACACAACACGACTGCAGCAATATGCAAACAGAAGGAATGGGTTCATTTAAAAAATCATCTCTGGTAAGTATAATGTACTTTACATGATGTTACATTTTTATCATGTTATTAGAGAAATACTGATTTTTAATTGATTCAAGCAGCACAGTTGCAAGTTGGATAGTGTTTTGTCTTAACAGCATTGATTTCTTGTTTTGTACATTTGCAACGTGACAGTGGTCATTGTTCTTATGAGCAGTCCACACTGACAGCACAGGTGTCAAATCCAAGGCTCTGCCACTCAATTTTAACATACCGGCATATAATACTCTAGTTCAAGCTTCAAGAAGCTTATTATTGTAATACTAATCCTTCTAGCTGGCATAATCTCTCTACACGGGAATTCTCAGTAGATAATTGCATTAATAATAGCACAAATCTAATTGATGCAATGCAAATTGTTCTCAACAAGCCTGGATTTGTCCACGTGCCTTCCTTTAGATCAACATTACTGAAGTTATGAAAGAGCAGAAGACAAATATCCTATCACTGTACAGGAAAAGATGCCCAACATTCCTGAGGGGAGACTTGGTAGGTTTGGAGTTATTGTCTCCCTGTCTATTCACTTTATTTTCTTTTTAAACACAGACACGTCTGGAATAAACAAGTGCCCACCTGTAGAGGTTTAAGTCAGTGAACCAGTCTTGAACCACAATGACCACATGGCACACCGTAAACAGGAAGGAGGCAATCTGAAGAGACTGTACAGAGGTTAACGGGAGGAAGTTCTCTTGTTAATTCAGAATGACCTCATTGTCTCCATTCACAGCTAATATTTTTAGCATTGGGTGGCCTCTAACCTGCATCTCCACATATGTGTAAGGCAGATTGTATTCCGGGGGCAACTTGCGATCGTTGTTGATGAGGTGGTCCAGGATAGAGGGACTGAGCATTGGCTGCAGAAATTAAACATTCTTTTTCAAAGCTTGTCACACTAAACCAGATAATACTATCCTTCCATTATTTTGATTCCCACCTGGGTGTCCAAGAAGATAATCCTCTCCTGCGTGATGAAGAAGTCAATTCCCGTGCTCTGGTTTCCTCCTCGCTCCTTAATTTCTTGAGTTTGGGCTCTGAATACGTAACCCCTGTGCACACAAACAACCAGGTTATTCCCAAGCATCAATGTTCAATAAGCTTTGCATTCAATGAAAAACATTTTGCCGGTGTGAAACCTAAAAAAAAAAACAACCATGCATTTTCTATCGCCATTATTGAAATATCTGACTAAAAATAAATGTGCTTATTTTTTTTCACTTCACTTGAATGGTAATTGAAGGCTGGTGTGTGGGAAAGCTTTTAATCCTGTGGTGACAGGAAGAGGGCATGGTGCCAAATTTGCAATTTGAAACCCTTTGCCACTGATCTCACCTGGGAAACTCTCACTTATACGGCTGAGTTTGTTTGTCTACATTTAAAGAAACCCACACCCAGGTTTGAAATGTTTTATTTCTTGCATGAATGCACTGTCATAAAAAATTGCTCTTTATCAGCACTACAGAGGTTACCCTGCAACTAACCGGGGTAAGCACCAGCAAGCCAGTGAACCGAGTGAGGATAAGCCACTTTCGATAATGGCCGGATAGCTACAACGCGCGGCTTGGTGGAAGAATGGTTGGCATGTTTGCCTTACAGTTCAGAGCCCCAAGTTCAAATCCAGCTCGCTCCCGCCTTCCTGTCTGGAGTTTACTTGTTCTTCCCGAGCCCGCGTGGGTTTTCTCCGAGCACTCCGGCTTCCTCCCACATTCCAAAAACATGCATGGCAGGTGCAATGGACATACTAGATTGTCCTTAGGTGTAGTTTGGTGCTCGAATGGTATTTTGTCGCTGTGTGTCCTGCGATTGGCTACCAAACAGTCCAGGGTGTCCCACGCCTGACTGCTGGGATAGCCACCAGCGAGCCAGCGACCCTAGTGAGGATAAGTGGCTCCAGATAATGAATGGATTGATGGCTGGATGGATAGCTACAATGTCCCTGTGTGTTAAAAAAGTGGACCCGCATGCCAAAAGTGTAACGGAGTCACATGTATTTTTCCATAACTTCCTGAAACCTAGCTTATTTGTGTCCACGGTAGTGGACATTTGATTTGGGGTTATATCATTTGATTGTGTGTTTGGGTGGGATACAATTAATTATGCTTTGCTGAGACAAACTGGACACAACAGTGGACATAAATAAATGGGCTAGGTGACTGGGTCCCAGGAGGAAATGTTAAAAAAGTTCCAACCTCTGTCATTCACCACTTTAATTCACAAATAATTAATATTTTATATCAACAAACTTAATCTCAAATTTAAGTTTCTCTTCACTCTTTAAGCCCTAAAGAAAAAAAAATGATAATGATGGCAACTAGTTTTTCTAACCCTAACGTGCTTTGTTCCTTAGGCAAACTAGTTGTTTATGTTGTCTTTTGATGGCTGGATTTGATGCCACTGTTTTTACAATTAAAGCTATTTACTGACATCCACTGCATAAAACTGTCAGGTCACACACTGCTGATTGCAGGTCACATCCATGTGGTGGAACCAACATAGGAATTAAAGTTAAGTGATTTCATTTTTCTTCTGTTTCCAGCCCAACCTTGGCGTGTCCTGACCAAACATGAATATCATCAAGCATCACTTATGATGTGTGTTCTTTACCTTTGGTCTTCTTCAGGCGTGTTTGCAGATAGCAGAGACATGACAGTCGATTTTCCAGTTCCCTGCAGGCCAATGACGCCAACCACCAGCATATCAGTTTGGTCTCGTAAGTACTGCAGAACAGTATACAACATACTGTATAAACTACTGAAAGCTTAAGCATGAAAGGCAAGTCTATGCACTGACTTCACCTCCATGGCACTGTCACACCAGTTCATCTGCTCGTCCACTAGCTTGATGCTGTGCTTCATCTTCTCTGGCGGGATAAGTTTAGACTGGCCAACCAAGGCTGCATTCAAATGAATACATTATTGATTCATTTAAAAATTTTCTCTGTATTTTTAAAGTGAAATCAATTTTAACTCACGATCTACAGCGCTGCTTGTTGCAGAGGCACTCATTCCTCGGTTCTGGATCTGGTAAACGGGCTGGGTTGGTCGTTGGCCTTCCCTCTCCACCTTGGAGGGCCCAGTACCTGAAGTCTGAGGTATCGGTTCTGGAGGAGGTGCTGTCTTTCCTGTGTCATCCCGAGCCTTCATGAGCATGATTGGCTTGTCAAGAACTGGAGCGCTGCTGACAGGTGCGTTCTGTAATGGCTTGGCCTTCAAAAGTGTTCAAAAAAGAATTACTCACATTCAAACATTCATTCAAAATTTATCTTAAGATTACAAATGCGACTGGTAAATTTGCACAGGAATAATTTGTCACAAGAGGGCCTGCTAAGGTACTGCAAAACTTTTTCATTTGATTATTTTACATTAATGACCAAGCTATTGTGAGTCAGAGCAAAGATTACTACTGCCAAGTTAGACTAGCAAAACACAAGTATTGCATTTGATAGTTACGTTAATTGCACCTTCTGGCATCTATTGAAATAATGTTTAATGTGTGCGCCTTTACAAAAATATATTGAAAATACCAATAATGATTGCACTCTGTGAAACTATCATTCTACTACATCCTATTTATTGTTCATGTTTAACGTGCACAAATCAAAGAAGCGCTCCCAATTTTGTTTTATACATGCTGTACAATGACAATAAAAGACATTCTATTTTATTCTAATACACGTGGCATGTGCAAAGATAAGTTATTTTTAGCCTTCAAAACTTTTTTGGACATATTAAGTGACACTAGAGAGAAATATACTTGTGGTAAAGTAGTTAATGTGTGAATAGTTCAAATACCCTCTCCCCGGGAGGCTTCGCCAGAATGATGGGAGTCTTCTGAATCTGGGGACCTGGTGGTTCCTCACTTCCATCCTTAAAATAAATCAATCGTTTCAGTTAAGAGGGCAGTGAAGCGGACGCCCGAATAATCGGTGTTTCTGTGAAGCGTTACCCTTCGTTCCCGTGGTAGGTATTCTCGATCCCGACTAGGGCCGGACAGGTTTTGTCCCGGAGGTCCGATGTCTCTTTCGCCACGACGTCGCCTTCTCCTGCGTCCCGGTCCATATAAGCCAGGCTGGCTGTGGCCCGATTCTGACATGTTTGTCACGCAGTTCACGGTAATCAATAATTACATACAAATAGCCAGTGATTGAAATGTCCAGTTTTTGGGACACTAGGAAGCGCTGCCCGATTCACACAGAAACAAAATCAGGACTTTGTGTCCCCCCGAATTGTATCGACAAGAACAAACCTTATTCTCGTCGAACATATTCATAACATATCACGATTGTCTCTCGGAATGTTATACGGGTAAAAAAAAACAGCGCCAGTCAATAAACACAAACAATGCCAGCGTTCTGATGTAGGTTTTGAAATTAATTTAGGAGTAAAGATCTTTGGATCGAACGCGTTGCTTGTTAGTAAACACAATTATCTCCAGCCTCTTGATATTTTTCTGTCTTAGACGTTCAATGCCGATGTGTCCATGAATCTTGACGTTATGAAACAGTTTGGAACACTAGTAGTTCCGACACATTTGATTTGTTTTCGTACTGTAATATTTTCACTTGAACAACAGAAAATATAATTCATATGAATAGAATATTATTTTTTTTCTTAACATGTCATTGTCAATTCGTCTTATAAACGCCTCGTTCGCTTAATGAACTTGTACCGTCTGTGACGGTGCATTCTGGGAACAGGAAACGGCTGCATTATTGTTCCGGTTGTAAGAGTGCCGCCGTCATCTACTTCGCTGTCATCAAATGAAGAAATGTAAGAATGTGTTTTTCCTTTATTAGTGTGGGTAGCTTCATAGAAGCACGCTCATCAGATATTTAATCGTCCCGAGCACAAAATGGATACATACGCCATTTAATTCCAGATAAATTCCCCGGCTGCACCTTATTTAGCTAAGTGTGAGTCGAGTTGTCTACAATAATGGAAACATTTGAACCAACCAATACACTTGTCTCCAACGGGGTTTTATGTTAGCTGTTGTCTGTAAATGACAGTTATACGTACTATTATTTCTGTCGCAATACTGTGCTCAGTATTACATAAAGACGTGTTTATTTTTATCTCAAAGAAATGCGCATTGTGTAAAATGCAAGCATCACAGTGTGTGCGTTTTTCACTGCAATTTTGTTATCAAGACAAAGATTTGTTATCAAATAATTCAACACAATAGGATGCCGAAACTAGAATTTTTGTTGCCTGACTCGCATTGCTACGGTGGCTGAGAGGGATTACAATTTCTAAAGTGGCATCACATGCATAAGCCACTACGCAACGTCGTTTAACTTACTGTACAATCGAAATGTTCTGTGTAATACATTCAGGTTATCGTGGTTTCCTGCCGGCTAAACAAATAATAAGCAGTGTTGTGCTAGTTACTTCAGAACTGTAGTGCATTTTTTATTATTTATTACTGTCATTTCAAAGTAATTAGTTACATTACAATATTACTGTATTTGAAATGTAATGCATTACACTACTACTGCTTTACTTTTATACTACTCTCATCACCATAACTGGAAATATAGATTTGCCATTCTATATGGAGCCCATTACGCTCATTACACATCAAGTGGAAGGTTGGTTTACTGCACAATTTTAGTGTTAGTATTCAAATTTAAGATCAGTCAGCTAGGTTAAGGACAAACATTTAAATGGTTTCGTGAGGCTAAAGTTAGCAGCTAACCTACATCATCGTTATTGTGTTTAGTGTACTGTTTAACATAACTTTTGGTTTGCTTCATCTTGATACAATTTGACCAGAACTATTTATAGACTATTATTAATATCAATTGTACAGTGAAAATTAGCGTTACTTTATCCTTGTCATTATTGCTGGTTGGGACAGGGATCTTGCTGACAAGGTTTTAAAATGCTGGTGAATCCACTGTGGAAAGCGGAAAGCATATCGTCTACGTACAACATGCTCCACCACGAGTCTCCTCTTGAGGTCGAAGTGGCATCCCTGAGCATGCTGATGTTGCCTGCTTTGTTTTATACCCACTCTCAATCATCTGTGTGTTTTGTTTTTGCTAACTTAAGGTTACTAAGGCACCGTTCTAAATGGTTCATCAAATTACTGGTGCTATTTTGCAAAGTGGACAGCTCTTTAGGTATTACAAACAAAGTGCACTTAACTATTATATTATTCTTGTCCTTATTTCTGATTAATTGAAAGTAATGGACACACGTCCATCTATTGTCCATCTATTGTTCATATCCAGCCTGTGGTCTGCTGCGACCACAGTCATCTCTGCTGTTAGTAGTCACTAACAACAGCAAGTAAACATTAAACCCCAGACTTTTCTCCTCCGATCTCACTGTGTTTTTGGCGCGTTTGGGAGAAAAAAAACCCACCACTTTTTACGCATTCATTGCATTACTCTCATTTGTACAGAGTAAAATAGTGAAAGGAAGCTGTGGAAATTTCCCGGTCATCTATGACTAAGTCACTTTTGTATTGTCATTAATCATCAATTTGGTTGTGCCTTGTTTTAGTTTAGTTTTTATTCATTTTAATATTAGTTTTACTCATGTTTTAAAGTACTTATTGATTAATTGCTGAGTGGAAGATTAATGAAAGGGTTAGGGTTAGTCAAGAGTCAGAATGACCTTGGTTCTTCTGTAGCTACAGATATGCAACAAGACAAAAATAATTACTTATTGATTTAAAATGAACCTAGAATGCGGATGCATGATATTAATTTAGAAAAGCAAATCCAGAGTGCAATTCAGCTATAATTGTAATTAATTTATATGTAAGCCATAGTGACAGTATTTTTTTTTTTAATTTTTGTTTCATTAATGCTAATATTCTTGGAGTCGTATTTTCACTGTTTTCTCATTTTTGTTAATTTAGGATGTTAGCCAACAGTCACCTCATCAGTAAAAGAAGGGAAGGAGTTTTGCTGTACTGTATTTCATGACAGTTAAAAAAAATGTCAATTTGATGCTTTGCTTTCAGATTAACCCTGGACCACTTAGGTCAGAGGACCAAAGTAGTGATGAATGCCATGTGGTCACGCAAGCGCAGGAGGTTTCCGGTCAATGGCAAGCGAAATCCTGGGAGTGTGGTAAATGTTTCCTCAGAATGAGCAGCTTGATGTCCCGCAACACCAGCCACAGCATCGCAACCACGTGCCATATCTGCAAGATCACCTTCCAACGCATCACATCACTCTCCTTACACTTGGACAATGCACATTGTCCGCCTGTGTGCTGGAAGTGTTCTCAGTCTTTTAGTAACGTGTGGGAACTTAACAAGCACGCGGAAGAACAATGCTGGGACTCTGCGGATGAAAGGAGTGACCTCGCATCAGACATGGAGCTGGCAACTAGTCCTGGAACGTCTGGAAATAGTGTGGACTACGGATTGGGAAATCCCCTGGACTCTGACGTGAGTACAGATGATTCAACAAGCAGTGTCTCGGAGGACAAAAGTGACTGTGACTTCAAAGCGCCTCAAAGCGACCTCAGTGACGCAGAATCAGATGGTGAGACAAATTCAAGCTCGGCGGAGTCTGCTGATTTTACAGACAGTCTCAGTCAAGGCAAGGCCGCCTTTCCTGATAGCAAGGACTCCATGTGCAAAAATTGCGGGCAAGGCCCCTTCAAGTCCATCAAGTTGCATCTGCGCCACTGCACCAACCTTGTGGGTAAAAAATGTCAATGCTTCCGCTGCGAGATGTTTTTTCCTAACGAGACGGCTCTCAAGGAGCACTGCACCATCTTGTACTCCTGTGACGGCTGCGGTCAAGTGTTCAGTAAGTGGAACCCGCACCATCAGCACCCGCCTCCCAACCCGGGCTTGCGCTTGGTCTGCTTCTGCTCCGAATCCATGCCCAAAACCTGCACCATATGCAAATCCTTTTTTGTCAATGAAAAATCCCTGTTTAGCCACGTCACCCGAGTTCACACGTCAGTGGTCAGCACCAAGTTGTGCATCATCAAGAAATCGCCGGCTTTGACCGACAATAAGGAGTTGTCAAACATGGTCGCAGAGAGTATTCCCAAACAGGTCCTTAATGGGCGACTCCCCACGGACCATACATATTCTTATTCTGCAGAGGTTGAGACAAGCCACCATAACCCAGGAGGGTCAGCTCCACGTCCCACCATTCTGGCCTTGTTGGACAATCAAAGCCAAGAGTTGCCCCTGCCGAAGCGTGCCAACGGGGGAGCGCCGCGCACCTGCCGTCAGTGCGGCGCTATCCTACGGCAGCCCTACCTCGCCATTAGCCATCGCTACCTCCACCGGGGCCGCCGCTCACACCGGTGTCAGTGCGGCCGGGCCTTCAAGCACCGACTGCACCTTTTGCGGCACTGCGTGCAGCACGCTGAGGCCAAGAGTTACATTTGCGTCAACTGTGGCAACACCTTTACCGGAGCGAGACTTTTAGCCGAGCATTTGACGGGAAAGACATGGAAAAAGACAAAATGCAAAGGGAAGTGCAAGATGCCCCTTGCATGCAGCTGCGGACACTTCTTTTATAGGGCATCTGCCTATATATGGCATCAGATTAAAAACAATATCAAAACTAAACATTTTGAAAGTGTCTGTAAATGACGAGCGCAAGTGTGAAACCCAAGAAGAATATCTTATTTATTATTGTATTACCGCCCTTTTGTTTGGAAATAATTAGCGATAACACTCATGTCAACACCCCACACAGCTTTTAATTCCAAGCATGTCCTGGACAGTTTTAATGACGTGCAAATTCCAATTTATTTTGACAACATAGCAGATACAAGAAATGTTACTCAGATCATCAATGCATTAAACTATGTCCAGTTGATACTTCCCTTATAGCTAGTTTGTCCAGTAGTGTGAGGTTTCCCCAGAGGGTGCTTCCTTTCCAGTGAGGTATAAGTTTTAGGAAAATATACAGTGAACCCCCACTATTCACAAGGGATGGGAACCCAGCCTTGCCGCCAATTGAGAAAACGTGCAAGTAATTAACGCCCCCGCAAAAAGGAATTCAACGGTAGTATAGATGCCACAACATAGTTGCAAAGAATGCTTATGGAGCAACAATTAATTGACTCAATTGATCAAATAAACCGTTCATATATAATCCATTATTCAAAAAAAAAAACTTGTTTAACTTAAATGTATTCAAATATCTAAACTTTAGGCTCTTATTTTTAAATATTCTGATTTATGTAGCCCTCAACGAATGCAGGCCAATAATCTTTGCGTTAATCACAAGAGTGCAAACATCTGCTATTACTTTGGAACTCCATTCTCAAATTCTTTCTTAACTTTTCTTTTTTTCTGACACGTTTCAGACCATATCTGCAACAGAATTTTAAGCAATTTTTGTGTGCATTTTCTGCATTGTCAGAATGAAAGAGTTTCAAAAAGCGGAATGAAAATTACATTTTTCATTTCATTGAAAAATTGACAATACAATAATGGTAAGTGGCAGCCCTAGAAAAAAACTCAAAATTGGTCACAGCAGAATTCTTTTAGGTTGTATTCAATTATGAATAAATTACATAATGAGGATTCATAAGTTATGTAAATATTCAAAGAAGCTACCCTCAAATAAGATCCCAATATTGGTAGCTACCATATTAGCCTGACATTACACAAATGAAAAGTGCACCAGCATGTTACATAAACGGCATGAAGTGATAAATGGCATTAATACACAACAAATACAAACGGGTCCATTCCATCAAACTGTCATTCAATTTTAAGGAGGACAAATTAGTTTGTGACTAAGTTTGGTAGCATACAATTTGTCATTTGTTTGCAATAGGCTTCCAAAATGATCATCATATTTTGCCATATGATGTAGTTTTGACACTTAAGTACCCTTTGTGATTATCCAAGCTGGAACTTTGATTACTTTGCAAACCTAAGAGAAAATAAACTGCTTCAATGTATTTATGTTTCCTTAAAACTATTAATCATTTTAAGGACCGCCAAAAACACATGACCACAAAAGATGCTTCATTAAAACCACAAAAAGAGCAACTACATTTTTAGTGCACAATAGGACATATTCCTGAAAAAAATGAGAAAGGTGAAAGCGAATATGGGGGGTTCACTGTGTGTCAAATATTGGGTGGTTTATATTTTCATATGTTTGATGATCCTTTATGTAAATTATGTTTTGATTACAAAGGTATTCGACCTACTCAGTGTCCGCTAGGTGGAGCAGTTGGGCTACTGAAGCAGCCAGCCTGCACTGTTGTCAATGTCCCCACACAAACTCGATCTCCTGCATCCCATTATGACAGTCTTACGTTTGAGATGAACATGGCGAGGTTTTAACACTTTTAAAATAAAGGCGTCTTCTAATGCATTACTGCATTTTTGTTATGTCTTGTTGAAACATTTTGACTTGTGCATATCGTTCAAGAAACTGAACAACCTCTCCAAAGAATTTAAAATAAATAAGGCACAATGAGTCCAATCAAAAAAAAAAAAAAAGCCTTTAAATAATGGCTTACTATAATAAAATTAATAATGCGGAGCAAGTCTTGAAGCTTGACAGTGCAGATTAGAAAGGTCTCGATGAGTTCTTCTTCAGTCATTGGTAAAGGATAGCCTAAACCGGGCCTGAAGATGAACTCTTAGAAGGTTGTTCCGCTCCTCCAAATAGTGGAAGCAAGTAGCTCTGCACAGGTGGAGATGATCACCGCCTTCTTTTGTAGGCTTTGTTAAACAAACGCTGATTTTCTGAAGCGTGTGCGGTGATTGTGTCACCTGCAGAGGAAACATCACATTATGGTAGTGGAGTTAAGTCTGGACCATCAAGGCCCTACACATATTGTTCGCAACTTAAACTCTGGTGTTTGTTAATTGTTTCAGGAAATTTTTTTTTAAAAATTTACAGTGTTTTACCATCTTCATTTTGTACTGCTTCTCGCGACCACACTGTTTACAGTATGTGTTGTGTGTGTTGGATATTCATTAATTTATTTACGTCTAATTTCAACCTCCAATCTAATCAGCTTGGGCCTTCAGAATCAATCATGCTGTTGTTGTTACAGCCAACTACGGACTGACTATTCAATGGTGCCTTAAGATATAAGTGACCGGACTTAAAGGGACAGTGCGTAAGATTTAGACCATTTTTCATTAAAAAGGAATAAATTAAATGGTTGTACATTTCAAAAACTTGCAAAGGAATGTGTTCTTAATGACCAACAGTATGTCTAATTGTCATGAAATCATATTACATGGCAGGTGGCACTTCTCCGGAGGCGGCCATGTTTGTTATAACTACGGACAATGGTAAATGCAGCACCTGCAGAACCTCCTTCTGTCCGTAATGAAAAACAGTCTAAATCTTACACACTATCCCTTTAAGGGAATTTTGAGGTATAATCTGTCATTATGTTTGTGTTTTTTGTTTTTTGCTTTGGTTTGCTAGCAAAATTTAAGCTAATGCAGATGTATGGCATATTGTAAAAAAAAAAAAAATAATCAAAAAGCCATTCCTGGCTTTATTGTTTTTTTTTTTTTTTCTACTTTAGAAAAGTTTCAAACTTTTTTCCCAGTTTCTTTGTACACCTGCTATACAATGAGGATGAAGCAAGCCTCAAAATAAACGGGTTAACGTCGTTATTTACGATGTAAATATTGGCCTTATGACTCATATAACATATGGAAACAAATGGTTTTGAACGACAGCCCATTTGTGGTTAAGAGTGTCAGCGCTCTCATGATGGCTGCATGGTAAAGTAACACTGCAAATTTGTTGTCAGAGGAGGAGCAAGAAGCGTAGGAGCAGTAGCCAAGTCGAGTTCCGCAACAACATAATGTGACATGCCACCAAAGTGCTACTTGAGCCAACTTCATAATAAGCACACCGAATAATACAATAACTTGATCAGGCTTTTATTTTGAAGTTTTTCCTCTGAGCATCGATTGCATTCTGATCTGATTGACACGTCCATTACTTTGCTACCAATAAACCGGCATTAAACATCATATTCAGTTGCTGATTCCGAACGCTAAGAAACCGCTTAGCACGTTCACTGTCATCGTATACGGCACAATTCTATAGTAGCCACTGAGGTGAACACGAGACGTATGGCGCATTTAAATGCAGTCAGCTATTTTAAACTCATACAGAAATAAAGGCCACTGATGCATTAAACATCAATAACTGTAATAATAATAATTGTTAATGATGTAATATACTTATTGTTTAATTAAAACAAACTGGGTTAACCGGCAAAAAAGCTCCAGAAAATGTTAAAACTGCCTCTAAAACAAAACAAAACAAAAAAATCTAGCCTTGATGAAGGTATTCTATTCAAATAATGGTTGCTTGAACACAAACGTCGCATCAGCACATGTAGACCGACAATGTCACAATACCCATTAGGTATAGTTCTTTTATTGTAGCGAAAAATGACTAATATTTTCACAATTTATTGAGTTACTTAAGGTAGTTGTGAAAGTCTTGTTTGTTTTTGGTGACATGACTGCATTTCCCGCCTATGCTGTATACATTTTCTTCGATAGTATTGCTAAATGCAACATCATAGTATTATTTAGAGGTGGATATGGTCAAGTAGTCCTCACTGAAGGCCACGAAATACACAGCCCGCTACTGTATTACGATGCCCCTTCTTAGCCATCTTGTCGAAAGTTGCTGATCTGCACAACATCAACCGCGAGTGTTGTGAGCTTTGTTTACCTGATCTCCTGGTTGCGGTGACGTAGGACCTGAGACAGCAGCTTTGAGGTTTCTTGGAAGCAGCGACTCAGCTCTTCAAGTTTCTGCTCCATAGACAGGATACGTTGCTCGAGCTCTCGATACGAGTTATTCCAATTGGCGCTCAGGTCGCACATGATCATCTGCATCTGGTCAACAAATTCAAAGGCTTAAGTCCTAAGAATCCCTACACTTGTCAAGAGTCAAGAAAAATAAACAGGTCCAATTTTCCATATAAACCGGTTCTCTACGTTGGCTTTCCAACTGACGTTTTTAATAATAACGTCAATTGGTGTTTCAGCACCTATTGACAAACCGAAACATTGCATTCTTTGTTCCGGGCAGGTCCTGCATCAATTTTTCCATTTGGTCAAGCGTTAGCAATAAAATCAATCAATTATTAGTGGTTTACCTTGGGGAGGTCCACCATCTCGCTGACGTAATCCCGCAGTTTCCTCTGTTTGAGTCGCAAGTGACGAAATCTGCAAAGAACAAGTGGAATTTCCATCCATCCGTTTTGCATAACTGCTTGTCCTCACAAGATTTGTGGCCTTCCTGGTGCCTATCCCAGCTATCTTTGGGCAATAGTTCAGGCACGTGCTGGACTGGTTGTCAGCCAATAGCAGGGCACACAGACGAATCAACACTCACACTCACAAACACACCTAAGGGCAATTTGGAGGATCCAACATGTCGACCGTGCATGTGTTTGAGATTGTGGGAGGAAATCGGAGTACCTGGAGAAAACCCACGCGGGCAAGGGGAGAACATGCTAAATCCACGCAGGAAGATTAGGGCTGGAAGCATACCTGGGACCTCAGAACTGTGAGACACACATGCTAACGTCTCGGCCATTGTGCTGCCCTAAATTGGAACTTTTAAATCATTTTTTTTTTCTCACATATTCTGTGTCTGCATAATCGAACATACATGTGATTTTTTTTACTTATCCCATTCAATGTTAGTCACAGTCAGCTATGTGAAGCACTACTTCCAATATTGCCACAATCAAACATTAATGCCAATTTTCATATTGTAAAAAAAAAAAAAAAAAATCACAACTAACTTAGTAAAGGGCCTTTGATTTTAACAAGAAAATGATGACAAAATATTTATGAGAAGATTCTACAAGCACATACACTGTGAGGCACTCATGCACACGTTTTTTTTTCTATGTAGTGAGGACACGTCATTGACATAAATGCATTACCTAGCCCTTAAACTCCACCATCATGACCGATTGCCTACCCTAACCTAACCTCAACCGATATCCAATTCAAACCAATACAGCGCACTAAAAGCAAGCCTTGACCCTCAAAAAAGGGTCAGAACTTGTAGAGTCCACTAAAATGGTCCCCAGAAATGCAAGAAGTCCCCACAAAGACAATAAAATCTGGGCATTGGTCCCTACTATGTAGCAAAAATCAATGGAAAACACACACACAAGTTTAGTTATGAGCACATTTTCTTCCCTTCCTTTCATGTTATCTGGTTTTCAAAGGATAAAGAATGTTCCCTCTACGGTTCCTGGTAGCATTGCGGCATACATACACAAGAGTACATAACGTGGAATTATGGTATAATTTTAACAAAGTAGTCATTACTTCATCACCACCAGAGGTAGGCGTTTTACATATTTTTGATGGTACTGTACATCATTTGTTGGCAAGATGGCCATCAATGAAATCCATCAATGACAGACCTCTGAGCAGTCCATTAGTTCTGATGGACTGCCCACCTCTGGGTGAAAATTGATCACTTAAATATATATCTTTACACAATGACAGCAAAGTGCACAAATACAACAAACACAAACACACACACAAACATATGCACGTCCTGCTTGCAGCCGTCATAACGTACACTCTGATAGCCTCAAGAAGACATCTCTGGTGTCTTCGGTGTTCCCCTCGGGTTCCTTTGGTCAGGTTAGCTCGATGCAGAAGCCAGCACTCCCGCAGCACATTTGCAGCAGCATGGCGGATCTGCTCAAAAAGGAAAGAAAGATGTGACCGACCGAGCTTCATCAATGAATTTTGAATTTTGAATTTTTAGGTGTAAAGATATGTCACTAGATTCTCCTCTCCTACATGTCAAAGTTAATGCTGACCAAAAATAGAAGAGGATTTCTAAAAAATGTTTATTTTCTTTTTGATTTTCAGCAATGTGCACCGAATGCCCAACTATTGCCTTTTGTGGTCGCCTGACTTTTTTCATTTTTCATTTTTATTTGTGTACTTCGAGAGAATCTGAATGTGGAAGTTTCCAATATCCCAGTTATCCTTAATGCACCATTTGATTTCTTGGTGTGCGTGTGTAACAGAAGCTCTCGTCATTGAAGAGTCATTTATGCTAATTTCTATTCATGTTAGTAAGTATGTTAGCATTAAGCTAGCAGACATTCATAGGTGAACATTTGATACAGTAGGTGAATACACAATTCGTGTTTGTTTTTATGTCAATTTTATATTACACTTTAACAGGGAGTGACTAAGGGCATGATGTAGGAATGTCTTTTCTTTTATATGTAGAAATTGAAAACAAACATTGGTGTGTTATGAACTTAAGTGTTTTAAAATTATACTTAAGGTTTGCAAGAGGAATGAAAGTCTTCAAAAATACTCCATACTGTAAATATCTGTATTCCCCTATTGCGGGTAAGAATGTCATAATCGATGGTTTATTCAACTAATCAGATTTTTGAAAATCATTTTACTAAAGGGTATTGCAACACCATTTTTCCCTTTCGGAGTTTATTGTGGTTTATTATGTATTGTTATTGATGAAAAACAAACTCTTGAGAAAATGACATTGGAGAATTGCAGAATAGCTCTAAACGATTATTACTCAGTTAATAAAATAGCTGTTGATTATTTGATAATCAATTAGTTGTCGAATAATTGATTTATACTGCTATTGGCTGGCTACTAGTCTAGGGTGTCCCCCGCCTCTGAGGATAAGCAGCTGTCGAAAATGGATAACCAATTTATCTTGACAGCTCCACTGTACACTATTTCCTTGCTATTCCTTTCTGTGAATAGCAAAACATAATTGCCGCTTCAAATGCTAACTAAGCTCCTCAACGTACTTTAACATAGTTTGTTTTTTGTGAGTCACTATTTACAGGAAACAAATCGAAATGGCGCTAGAAAAAAAAAAAAGCCCGGCTACGCCTTATGCAAGATTGCCGCCTATTGCATCACATTTTGCAGATTTTTTTCTTTGATTCTGTTCATGCGTGCGTGTTTTCCTGCCCAATCACCGTAGCTGCCCTGTGATGATGTCACACCGGCCCCATTGCGAGGGTTATTAATAGAGTCTGTCAGTACCCACAGCCAGGTGTCTTCCCTTGTTCCCGTCAGTGTAAATCTGGCCTCGAAGGATGCACGCACACACACACGGACCAAAACAATCAGTGAGCAATGTGTAAAGATGCACCTTGTGACAGGATGCAGCCAGTGGAAGAGAGGAAACGGTTGTATCCTCCAAAACATTGCACCGAAAGGCACTAGCTTGCTAAGAACGCTTTGTATGAATCAGACCTCACAAAAGCAATCATGAGGCCGAACAAGCTTTCGCACGGTATTTTCTTTGTACAGTAAGAGTTTAGAATTAAACTCCTCCCTTTATCGGAGTGCTTAGTAAACATTCAATAAGTCAGTCCAAATAGAACACATACTCCCAGTGTCATTTTTCTTTTGTCATCACATCTTCTTTGGAATCCATTCATCCATTTTCTAAACCCTACAAAAAATGAACATGGCTAGACCTCTTACCCTGCAGGAGCATGCCCAGATACTGTAGCTGCACATTACAAAGTTTGGAGATCAATTATTTCGAGTGCAAAGATGGTGGAGAACCATTCAGGTAAGACATGCTCAAATTGACACAAAGTCAATCAAGAATTGTCATGAAAAACTCATGATCACAGGATCTGTGGCTGACACTCGAAGATGGATGGGTTGTCAAGGTCCGCACGAATGACCAGCCAGAAGTCCTAATTTCTGGGGTTAGTTGAAAGAGCAAACCTACTCAACCAAATCATGAAATTTGGAAGAACCTGAAGGGCAAATACCTGAAGTTATGACTTCCATCTTGCAAGAGTTTCTTGTGAAATCATTTGATACAATTCCTGGTCGAGTTATATAATGCAATATACTTTCTTCTCATTTTTATTAATTGTAGAAATTATATTTCCAATTCATACATATTATATGATCACTACTTTGCTGGTTTCATCAATGACTCGGTGTACATAAATGAGTTTTTGCAACCATGTGACAAAAAGGAGCTCTTGCAGAATGCATTTGTACATCATTTTCTTCCCCACCATTTTATAAACACGCATACAATTTCCTGCCGATCACTACTGCCGTCCTGAACTGACATATGTTGCTTTCCAGAGTAAAGATGGTTTCCTCTGTTTGACGCCTTGAAAAGGCTGTAAAAAGGTTCGCCGGGCTAAAAATAAATAGGAAAAGACCTACTAACCAAAACATGCACATGTCAAGTGGAACTTGGTCAAGTTCTTCCTCTTCGTTCACAATGCTTTCCAAAGCAACGAGGTGAAGATGAATAAAATAGAGTCACCATAATAGTTTGAAAATAATGTAAATCTTGTGCTGTAAACATAAAACCACGTAGTTATAAACAGAAAATACAGTGCTTAGCAATTGTATTTTAAGTGATTGAATGCTGACTCAGATATTTCCACATTTTAGAACCCTCGGCATTCTTTAGACTATTGTTTATTAATGCTAACTATAATAGACTATAGTTTCAGACTATAGTCCTCATTTCACTGTATACCGAACTTTGATGCTTCGCTCAAAAATCAGAACTTAATCAGACACAATTAGTTACTGAAACTTTTTCCCTTTTTAGGATGCAAGTAAATATATACTATAATTTACATCTAGAGAAATATTAATGTACAATATCTAAAATATTACCAATTTTTTGAAACTTATTTGAAAAATCATGGATTTATGATGTTATAATAATTATATTTTAACATTTTTATTTGCTTATATTATGTATTACAAAAAGGGTGAGTAGCTGAGGCCTTGGGTGATGGTCGAATAGAATTTGTTAATGTATTGTCATGTTATGGTTTGTAATTTCCACTCTTATATACTTATATAATGATGACAAAATGTTTATATATATATATATATATATATATATATATATATATATATATATATATATATATATATATATATATATATATATACAGTTAAGCACAGTCACACTCATTTATTGCTGTTCAACCTCATAGTAAAACATCACAACTTGACTTGCAATGTCATTCCAGTGCAATTTTCCATATACCAATGAAATGGCCATCAAATTGTTATATTGTGAGTAAATGAATGCCACCTGCGTTACAAATGTGTTTTTGTAGCTCTTACCCCTTTTGAGATTTGGATGTCCAACATAAAAAAGTGCACATGCTTCTCTCCTTTATTCAGCGCCAGCTTCTTGGTTACCACAGCGACCAGCATAGCGGTGCAGGCTACACCCTAAAAACCAACACAAATACACAAACACACAAAATGTAATAAATGCTCTAGTTGTACCATCAACAAATATTAATACCATAGTGACACAATATCTTGAAGGAGAAAAAAATAGGTCAGTGTCACTTCTCATACCGCTTATGGTTTTGTCGAACATATTAAACTTCTATTTACACATAGAGTTCAATAAACATAAGCCTGTGTGGCACAGCTATAATAGTGCAGGTTCCCTGTGAGAATAGCTTGCTGCTTTTACTGGGCAGCGCACAACAGAATGATTAAGATGGGCCACAAAACAAAAATACACTGTAACACAAACACACACGTCACAGAACACACACTGAAAACACGGCTGGAACCCCGTGACTTGCACAGTTAATAACAAAAAGCACGTTTTACCTTTTATTTTTGTTTTCTTCAGTTTGCGTCAGAGAGAGAAGGACAAAGGAAAATGTAAGACACCATTTGTTCAATTCATATACACTATTTGGAAAAAAGTATAAAATATACACTATATATGTAGCCATCAAGGCTTTCCTTCTCTGCTAGCCTAACATAACCTGACATCATTATCATAATTATAATAAAAGTCAGTTTCATTTTGTTCCTGTTCTCTTCATGTCATATTCTATCAAGTTGGTTACCCTCCTTCCAGTGTTGCAGTTTTAGGTTCAATTTTTTGTCCAATCAGAATTCCGCAAATTTTTGTTTCCATGGTGTACGAAATCTGCCCGAGGCCTTCAGAATCAACAGCTTGGTTGATCTGCTTAAACAGTGTAGAACACATCAGAGAAAGAGCCGGAAAAAAACAAACATATCGACCCACAATGGCTAAAGTAGATGAAAACTTCAACCAAGTCACTGATGTCTTCCGGAAGAAAGAAATAAGATTGGATTTTGTGTCTTGTAGAACCACGCTGATGTGAAGTTTGGAGCTTCACTTAGGCAAAAGTATTCCTTTGCTGCCATGTGGCTTTTTTAGGCAAATATACAATAAACCATTTTGTGTGGCTTATTACTTGTTATTATTTGAATTGCTTAGTCATGATCCCTCAAAAATTGCCGGGTTTCACAATTCCAAATTATCAATACAAGTTGTAAAACCATGTTATTTTATTTTTAAACGATGCCCTAATTGTGAAAGAAAAAGCACAACAAAGTATGTTCACAATCTTTACTGTTGATGCCAAACAGTTTATCCTGCTGTTGCCATTGACTCGTGTTTAGTGTTTTGCAATACATTGTTGCCTGAGTTGTAACGCGGTCCAGGCCAGTAGCAGCGAGCACAAGATCCATACACAGCAACAACAAAGTCCAGCCAATGCTGAAAAACGGGGCTCTCTCTTGTTTTCTTTTGCCTGTTTAAATTTGCCTTAGCAAAACCTTAGCAGAACCCCTTGTTTTTTTTCTCTTTTTTCTCTTGCTATCTTTGCCATGATTCCGTTCAACCACCAACCACTTTCCACCATCTTTCAGGTGTGCACAGCTCCAGTCGCAAGCTCCCACCAAGGCCCCGTTGGGAAATGGACATTTATCTTTTCCAAGTGGTGGGCACAGGTTGGCACACCCTCGTTGTAGTGCTGCCAAAGGCAATAAAAAGACCCTAAAAATGGATAGGATGGAAAGTTTTGCCTTATAAGGGGAGCTTATAAAAAGCTGATGGAGAAATAGAAATGATACTTTTCCACTGTACTCCAGTCTCATTCCCATTCACTTTGGCAGCGCCACTAATCTGCTCTCCCACATACAGTACAGCGAACTGCTCACTCACTGCTCTACCTGTTATACTTGCACACTTCCTCTTTCAACACCTGGATGTCACTATGCGGGCAGGTTCTTTTTAGCCGCCCTTTTACAATGAAATTTAGTCAAATATTATCTTACTTATTCCCATGAGAAGTGAGATATTTGTTTTGCTTGTGTAGAATAGTGTATAACAAGTTTAACTCATTTTGGTTATTTAAAACCTTATTATTAGATAATGATGGAACAGAGAAATTTTCCCTAAAGCAGGCATGGGTGGAGTAAAATATGAAGGTCTCTCTCACACTCACTCACACACACTCACACATGCACGCACGAACACACACAAGGGTTGTTTTGTGTCGTAGTGAGGACATCCCACTGACATAATGCACTTCCTCGCTCCTAACCCTAACCAAAACAACCGACTATGTAACCCTAATGCTTACCTTAATCTCAACCAAAATCCAATTCAAACCTACACTCCAAAACAAGTCTTGACACTTTTGCATACTAAATATTAGTGATGTTTGAAACCACTTTTCCAGTTACCAGTACTCAACCCTTGGGTAGTAATCGATGCTGATACTAAGTAATGATACCAACAGTACTTCTGATACACAGAATTTCCCCACAAAAACAATTCCAGATCTTTTTAATGAAAGACTTGCCTTAAAAGTTCCTACATTTAATTGCTATTTTCTATTATTCTAATTTGTCATTTCTTAGTTCGTAGTTTGTCATTCATAAGTTCAAGATTGTAAAACTGCTCCAAGAGAGTGACACTGGTATCGGCTTCATTGCGTGTACCGATGCCTTGAAATAAGGCCATCAATGACACCCCCCCTCCCCATATTAAACAAAAACTCATTGATTTTGTGGCACAAGGCCTTTACACAGTACTGAGCAAAGACAATATCCAAAACAGATTTAAATGAGCCACAAATTCAGGACTCAAATATGTACTCTCACACCTTTCAATATAGAATGAACATTTAATTTAATGGCACCTAATCCCTTGTCAGACTATGAAGCATTCCAACTCCTAGAAAGAGGCATAAATGAACGCGAAATGAAGGCACAATGTGGCATAGAATGATTAGAATAGGATGTAATTGACTGAAAGGCAGAAGAATCAAGAATAAAATCTATGAGGATTAAATTACAAAAAGCTGGTACAAAAGTGTGTTATTAAAAACAAAGTGACTAAAGAAGAAATGAATACTGTGCTGCTTTCTCGCCACAGAAAATGCAAACAAAGCAGGAAAAGACACATGATGCAATCTGATGAAACAGAACGTCAATGGAACATTTCTAAGCTTTTTCTTATCAAGTGTGTTTCCGCATGAAAAAAGAAGCATCTTTCAAATCAAAGTCAAAGCGAGATAAAGCATCTCAGAGGTTATTAGAAACATGGCTCTGCAAGAAAGGTGAACAAAAGGAGAATGAGTTAGTTACCATGACTCCGGTGAAGAGACACACCGACTTGCCACAGCGAGTGTTGGGCGCCACGTCGCCGTAGCCCACCGTCAGGAAGGTGATGGCGATGAGCCACAATGCCGTTTCCATGTGATCAGTCGAGCCTGTAGTCTGCCTGCAATAGAGCGGAATCAATAGTGTGGAACGTCTTCTTAAATTTCTATTAGACCGTGGTGCAGTGCGTCCGTAACAAAAATGTTGACAAAACATGCCAACCCTCTGTTAGCCACAGCGCAAACCATTTAATTAGCAATTGCTAGACCGATTATACGATTGTATTAAAAAAATTTAGATATGGTGTTATTTTGACCCTTTTTGGGTCATTTTCTTCCATATCAGTATTTTAGCCAAAGGTAGGCACACTCCTGGTGGTGTGATAACTAAGTGGTTGTACCATGTTGAACTATGACATGTTGTCACCATCTGGGTGAAATTTCAGCACCCCAGTGTCTTCTTTCAATGTTTTCCTTTTGATGTAAAATGACTTTGGTGTAAATTTGACCTCCTTTGCACCAGTACTTACAAAGAATTATGTAAATAACCATTGTTTTATTGTAATTTGTATGTTTTTTAAGACAAGCACGTGAATAATGTGGCTCAAGTAAATACACGCGGCTTTATGGAAGAAGATGTTTTTTTTTAATTAGCATTTTGGTTCACAAGTAACATCAGAAGTATATGTTTAAATGTGTGTATTTAATGTACATTCAAATATACAATACTTGCAAATAGATTTGAATGTATTTGATTACATAGGCAGGCCAAATGCTATAAACAGCATTTTTTGCATGTGCAAAAACCTAAGTTTATAGGGAAAATACTAAAATAGGTATATTTATAAACTGTAAAAAGTACTAATAAACAGTGTTTACTTAATTTAAAAAAATGCTATAATGTAAATGCTTAAAGCACCAGTTTTTTTTTCCCTTTTGCTTGCGTCTGTGCTCGTCAGTACCCTGTGGCATTATGGGAAAAAAAATACAAAGTTTTAAGCATTTAGTCCACATGTATAGTTGAATTTAATAGTACATTTGAATTTATTTGCAAGTACATTCCAATATACTAGCAAACATTTTTTAAAGTACTTCCAAGAAAATTCAAATGAGTTTGCTAGTCAAAATTGTTTACTCCAGATTAGCCACTCCTTGCTTCTGTAACATTTTTTAGCATCAAAATAATGCTATAGAGAGATATTGGAAAACAAATGACTATGCTCTAATCTTATAAAATACAGCAACATTGCAAATGGTCATGTGTGGTGATTACAGTCCAATGTTATATAATCCACCACTACTCAAAACACAGCATTCAGATTAATATCATGTTTATGCAATATAAATAAAGCAACCAAATCCACTTCCGATAGTCCCCCCGTATTGATTAGGATATGTTGTGTTGATGTGTTTCTTACCGCTCACACAGAGTAAGCATCCAGGATGCTGTTAGCCAGAAGAAGAGGATGAAGACCAGCAAGGTGCGAGCCGGGTACTTGTTCATCAGCACCTTGAGTACGAAGCGGAAGGTAAAGTTGATATTGTTGAGCGAGCCGATGCTCCTGTAGGAGGCGCTCAGCAACACTTTGCTGTGCAACAGGACGGCCCGATGCACCAGGTACAGGCGCAGGAACATCAACACCGACAGGAGCAGCTCCAAATCCGCCAAGGCCGTGTTGTGATGGTTGGAGTCACATAGTGGAGGTGAGAAAGACGAGTTGCCGTAGAGGCCCACCTCCCAATATGTGCCAACGGGATGGATGGCGCAGGCTAATAGCTCGAGTGTGATCAGGAAAATCCTGTGGCTTGTCATGGCAATTCGCCAGTCCACTTGGTTTTGATCGATGATGAAGAGCTGAAAAACATTTGTCATTTTAGTAGTTTTTCCCAACAAAATCAGGTTGGGTGCTGCATCGTGCTCAGGATTATCTTTCAGGACAACATAACCATTTAAGCTTAGCAATGAAAACTACAAACATCAACACAACCATATACAGTATATCCATAAATGATTAATGCAGTTAATGTTGTTTGCTTGCACTAATCTAAACGGTAAGAACATTAATGTGATGAGTTTATCATTGCTGACAATAAAGGACCCAAAAAAATAACACTACAGGCCTTAAAACACCGACTGTGTTAACTTCTCCTTATCTTCTCTCACCATGCATGTACCCCTCCTTGTATCGCACACGGCTTCTAACCATATTTAAAAACACTTTAGGCCAATGTGCATCAGCAACTGGTCCGTCTAAAGAGTACGAGAAGCATGCAGGATAGTCAATAGTGAGATGTTTCTGACTGGGTCTTCAATGGGGACACCCAACTTAATACACCACAAATTACCAATACAAGATTCACGTTTTTGTATTGTTGAGAATTACTATTAATATCAGAAGTAGTATTAGTCAGGTGAATTTAAGGTATTTCTGTGACCATTCACAGGATGGAAAATGCTGAAGACACTGAAGCTTGCTGAGCTTGATAGGGCAAGTCTGATTGGTTTAAAAAACATTGCTAAATTGCTAATAAAGTACAATGGCCAATATATGTGTGTGTGTGTGTGTGTGTGTGTGTGTGTGTGTGTGTGTGTGTGTGTGTGTGTGAGTATATATATATGTGTGTATATATATATATATATATATATATATATATATATATATATATATATAGGCCATCGTAACTTAATCTATATTCAATTCAATTAAAGAGATCATTGATCACTATGCAAATTATGAGATTACAGCCAATTGCAAGCTTGCATAAAATGGCAAATATTGGCCGATCATAACCAAGCCAATCAGAGCCACGTAAACTCTGAAACTCTAAAATTAATTACTACAATTTCATGGAACCGATATTGAAATTTAGGGAGCAAATGCAAGTCATGGCTTCTAATAGTGTTTAGACCAGGCCTGCTCTGACCGCCCACTTTGGAGTGTGGAAAGACGTGTGCACTCTTTTTGTGATGCACATAATGATAACATGCATGCTATAATTGTGAGAGAGGGTTTATTATGTTTAATCCCAGTCCAATCCCTTTATGCATACTGTGTTCACACACAACGACCATGTGGATTGGAAACATGTTGCAGGCCCACATAATGTGTACTCGTATGTGTCCGTGGGAAAAGTTTTGGACCATGGACTTCTATTTTAAAATATATATAAATTTAAATAAAAAGGGCCTGAGTAATTGGTGTTGAGACTATCATCGGTGGAGTGAGACTTCCAATAATTGTCCTCCAAGTCACAGTAAACTGTTTTAGACATTTTTTGGCATATTGCACAAAATATGGCAAACAGTACCATGAGGGAATCCAAACTTTTTAGAAACAGAGGAACTCACTCTGATGTCCTTGTAATGGAACGCGATGATGAAGATGAGAAGACATCCAGTCGACAGGGTGATGCAACAGTTGATGATTAAGGCAATGTCGGTGCCCTGGATAAAGTAAAAAAAACAACATTGTGAACAAGTATAGAAAATTGTTATTTTAATCAATAGGAAGCGACTAAATTATACTCTCAAAAATGTATTCTCAAACACAACAGCGTAAAGTATTTATGGATGAAAAAAAAACAATTGATGCTGTGCCATCTCCGTTTGATTGAATATACAATTGCAGTGGTATCTAATTTATTCAACAACTCCAGAACACAGATCATAAAACATCATCAGTTTTATTTTTAAGGTTTCTGTTTGTGAGATCCATCCATATAGTAGCCAAAACCTTTTAAAGAACACACTTTTTTCACATGTGCAAATCTTGTACATTTACAAGACAAATCATCAAAGTTATCCGGGCGGCTGCACTAGAAGAGCATCAGATTCAACAAAAGCTCAATTCAGTAAATGCTTCAGAGTCACGAAGCTTCCCTTGTACCCACTGCGGGTTGTCAGGGAAGCTGTGGCTCATTTAGTAGAGTGGCTCTCCCGCTCCGAGCCTTTGAACAACCTGAATAACGACAAAGCTTTATCATTCTCTGAAGCATCTGTGGAATTGAGCTTTTGCTATGCCGCGTTGCAAGTGATGACCATAAAATTGAACTGCGGTTCGGGAACAAAAATGTCTTTCAAATTTCTTGCAAATTTGCAACGCTGCTCCAATTTCAATTGGCCGGCCAGCGGCAAATGAATGAAAACCTAAACGATCAAACGTTGACGGCCTCACGTCTGTCCAAATAATATCCGACAAAAGAAAAAGAAATGTACAGTGAGATTTCGGACACCCTGTAAAAAAAATCTTCATCTCACCCGCAGCCCGAATAAAGACGAGGGCTGTAGGAAATGGGTGGCTAATTCACAGTAGCGAAACTGTCTAGTCAGAATTGATTCATCCATTTTCTTTCAAATTCACCAAGCATTGCAAGGTCAGTGGAAGTTTTGACGCACTCAAATGTGATTTACATTTGAAAAGTTAATGACAAACATTCGACATTGAGGAAAGTTGAGCGTGTAGGTGGTATGATGTGACGCCCTCGTTGGCATTCCCTATATTTTTCCTCCCGTTTTTGCAATAGCGTCCACACTGTGTCTGTATTCTGTCAGGGTTCTAATTAGCAGACTCCACAAAAAAGGCTGAACATTTCACCACATTCCATAACACAGAGTTCAACGGCATGTTTCCTGCCAGTTTTCTAAAAGTGTTTTTGTAATGTTTTCCTGCTGGAAATAGTCATCTCAAGCCTGATGAGTTTAATTTGGGGTTAACCTTCGCGCAGATTGTTTCTCACAATCTTGGACGAGACATCGTCAGCAGGTCTGCCCTCCCCCGGGCAATAGTGAGAGGAAAACATAATGAAAATCCAATGCAAAGGTATTTGTCTGGTTTGTTAGTAATGTAATAAATAAATGGAAGCCAAGACTGGTCACGTGCACCTGATTTGGGGATTGTAAGTTTCACACAGTGAGTAACAATTCAATACAATCCTTTTTTCTATGTACACTTTAGGCTGCTATTGTCTAACATTGTCCTGTCACATCAATTATGACAAGTTAAAAATGTTACAGTCAATTTAAAATGTCTCCTAGTATTATATATTATATATAGTATTATATATATATATATATACATATATATAAATATATTTTTTTTCCCAAACCTTCCCTACATCTATTCGCATAATAAATAAATAAGTAATAAAAAAATATATATATATATATATATATATATATATATATTTTTTTTTTTTTTTTTTTTTTTCCTAAACCTTCCCTACATCTATTCTCATAATAAATAAATAAGTAAATAAAAATCAAAAAACATTCAGGTAAAATTATTCTCATGTTCATTTGAATGTTTCATCATTGAACTCCTTTTCTAACAAATGGAGATGGGCGTTCCGCTCAATTAATTGATTAATTTTAATTGATGTTTCCTGTTTCAGTCATTTAAATGCAATTTGAGAATATCTGACAGGGGTGTTCTAACTCATTTTTATCATGGGCCACATCGTAGTTGTAGTTTCTGTCAGGCCGATAAAAACTGTTCAAAAGGGGTACTGGTCACAAAAATTATGTGTAAAAGTTGAAGAAAACTTGCAGATTCTGTATTTTAGCCTGACGTCTGAGCTCATGATTGATGAGTGATGATGATGAGTGATGATGAGTGGGCCAGATCTGACCCCCAGGCCTTGAGTTTGACACCTGTGATAGATGACATGATGCAATGACTGAAGAGCTGCAACTTACGACTTTTTCAATGATTGCTAAATCTGCTGATTGTTTGGTTGGTTTATCTGGTTTATCTGTTTTTAAACCTTAAAAACAAAAAACAGAAACATTGCTCAATTCAACAGTGCAGATCACATAGGTACGTTATAAATCAATTACTAGCATAACCTGAATTATTTTGAGCAAAAACATTGATCATTGTTTTCCAAAGCAAATGCAAATGTTTCAATTTGACTTTAATTCCACAAAAAGTTTATTGTTGAGAAACTGAGATTCTCTCTGAAATTCAGAGTTTGGGGTTCATGTTTAATGATAAATAACTCAATCATTCAATCAATAAATATTGAAAGAATAAATTATCTATCAAATAATGATAGATTAATTTGATAATCCATCATTTCTTGTGTATGGTTGCGGATGGTTGTTGCACTTCTACTCGACTTGCAAACAACACACGTGCAATTGATTTGCATTGACTTGTTTCTTGTAGTTTGACGTCTGAAGAATTATATAACATCGCGACATAAATTGAGGTGCATCTATGCGGACTGGCATTGAAACAGAACATTCAGAGAGAGATTCTCCATTCTGTTGAAAAAATGCCAAAATCCATACATCCATTACCTAAGGCATCACTCGGGTTGTAGCTGGACTAATTGCCAACCAATCACAGGACACATAACTACAAATAACCCTTAACACTGGCATTCCCTCTTTTGTACGTGTTAACGTCCTCAATGAACCTCACACACATGTTTTTGGAATGTGGAAGGAAGCAGGAATAATTAGAACACACACAAACAACATGAAGTCTCCTCATAGGAAGACCGGAGGCACGAATCAAACCTGGGAATTAGAATTCAGAGAACGACTTTCTAAACACTCTTTTACGGCGCTGTCCCCAATAAGTCTTTATTAATTTAATATTTGTAAATAGTGCTAGTAAGAGATTTTTTTTAAATGAGAGATTAGGTTACAACCATCACGAAAAACGGGACTTTTCTTTTGCCGATCATCAAATTAGAAATGAACATTAAAATAAAACATCACCCATCCTGTCCATTGCACACTCGTTCTTGAGTTTATTTTGGCAGACAACATTTCTGTGGTATGCCAAATTGTGGCTGTAGTTGCAACTACAGTAGGTGCTTTGCATTTATGTGTAGGCTCAACTTGAGCTGCTTCTTGTAGTAAGCCAACTCCTCACAAAAATGCTTGTCACTCTATCTTGTTAAAAGTGCCGTCGGAGCATTTTCATTCAGTAGTTAAATAAATTCACCATTGATGGGAAAGACAACGTTCACATTTGCATTCATTTTCATGCCCCCCCACGAAAGGAGCCAATCAAACACAATTACAGCCAGTGTCCGCTTCAGGGAGTGATTGACCTTTGGGTTCCAACGCTCAACAATTTAAGCACAGAAGCCTGATGCATAAAAAAGTGATCTAATCAGCATACATCAGCATAGAGATTAATAGATATTAAAAAACACAACACTTTAGCTTTGACTGTCATTGATTGATTGCAATTAGTCTGTTAATCTGGCACTCATAATTAAATAATCAGTGGGGGGAAAACAACAACATGCAGGCTTTACAGTGCAAAAGGCAAGTGCAGCCTCTTGCCAACAAACTCACCATACACTATATTGACTTTCAGCCTGCCCGTGCAAACACTCACATTATACACTAAATGACGCGGAAAGTTCTGAGGTTAATCTAGCTGCAGGGGGAAGAAGCCAAATGTGGAAAAAATCCTCCCAAAATAACCCCTTTTTCGTGCACAAGCATTAGGGTCGATCTTAAAATATAACTTTTGTATGCTGCCATTAACTTTGATGGGCCCTCCACTTTCACTACCAGGCAGCATTAGTGCACTGGAGTGGTTTTCAAAACAAAAGCCAATTAGACTGCAATCAATGCTGGATTACTTGGCCGAGCACAAAGACTCTGCATGACTAATAGGTTTACTTTATGCTGTAACATGAGGGCTTATACATATAACATGAACAAAGCCAGCCTTTCAGAAGAATATTCTGTATGTTAGTTCCGCACGGAAACGTCAGCAATTTTCCACCTTGTTCCTCAGTCAGTGTCCAGGAGAAAGATCCCCATCAGTGACAAATCTGCTTTCTGAGGATATTTCTCCATCTTAATTTAAACACCTGACGCTGACTTCCCCCGCCCTGGAGACAATTGCATCTTATTTGGTTTCACTAGTGGGTCCGTCTATCACGGACTCCACAGCAAGGTGGTCTCATGTTTTGCTGCATGCATGGGAACCTTTTTTTCCGTGTGTTGATTGCACAAGCCTGCCTTTATTATCCACTGCGATCTGCATATTAATGCCATGAGCTTATGTGTCTGGAAATGGACTCGCTAATCAGCGAGGGCTTCAAAGGCCCTGTGCAGGTTTGACAGGGCTTTTCCTGTCTGCTAATGGAAGTTGTTATGATGACAAATAACAAAGTGGGTGGTTTTCTGCACTATCATGTATAGTAAAATAGTAACATATTTCAGCATCCGTGATTAATTGTTGTGAAGGGACAAAGAGCCTAGAGAAACTAACTGCAGTGCTTTTCTGCGTGTGTTAAATGTGATGACAGTTTAACAATGAGGACCAATAAATGTGGCGCATGGCTTATTTTGTAATTACTTGGGAATCATTGACTCTCGCAATTCGTTTAGATTCTGATTTTTAGGTCTATGATTCAAATCAAAATCAATTTTCGATCCAAAATGATTTGATTGACAATGAGTTTGGCAAAGAATCGTCATTATGTGTCCCAGTCTGCTTTGCAAGACAGAATGACAAATGGAGGCAAATAAGTGCCTGTGTTTTTTACATGTATTATGTTTGGAATTATGAGGAAAGTGATTTTTTTAGTGATTTAGTATTCTATTCTTTATTTTGAGTCATTGAAAAACCAACCACTAAATGGAAAATGGAAACCTTGTTATTTGGTTAAGGAATCATAAATGTAAGTGACTTGATGGACCATTTATTGGAAAATATAAAAGTAATTTCTCCCCATCATTCTTCTAGATATACGTCAGCTTTTATAAATTAAAATTAATAATGTGTCTATAATTTATATGATAGCACAATTACTTTTCATATTCAATAATTTGTTCTCAAATGAAAATGACTTCAAATTTTCAAGGCTAAAGTAATGACCAATCACTACTCAGCTTGCAAATGTCACATGATCAAATCCAGAAAATAGATGAGCCTTGATTGTTCATTACGTGACCCTTCAGAATGGGACAACCGCAAGTGGAAAAATGTGTTTTTAAAAGTCTTAATTAAGAAGAAAAATAATTTAGTGAAAAATGTGTTTTTAAAAGTCTTAATTAAGAAGAAAAATAATTTAGTGAAAAATGTGTTTTTAAAAGTATGAATTAAAATCAAGAAAAATAATGTAGTTATCAATTTATTTAAAGACAAATCACTGACATATTTCCTGTTGGAAATTGCTAAATAAAATTTAGTAAGGATTTAAGAGCATCTGGCTTTGCAGGCATTACCGAAGTGTGCGATGATGTAATGTTGGAGATTAATTGCATGATAGATGAAGGAATCTCATGATCACCCACAGACGTTCTGCCCGACTGCTTTTCAAATAAATATCCTACATGATACAAATAACCACAGAGGGAATATATCAAACTGTTGGCCGAAAAAAATACCACACTGCCGCACAGGAAAGAAAATAATCTAGCATTAAAAAGCATGCAGATTCACTGTTTTGTATGTCTAAGAAGTACATCGGACAATGACTGTGGCGACAGTTTGAGAGTTGTTTTATTTGATGATATTTTATATTTGACGTTCAACTATAGTGTTCATTAAATGCGAAGGCACAAAATATGGT
Organism: Hippichthys cyanospilos; assembly: GCF_059441005.1. NCBI lineage: Eukaryota > Metazoa > Chordata > Actinopteri > Syngnathiformes > Syngnathidae > Hippichthys > Hippichthys cyanospilos. The sequence goes on along the minus strand of NC_142371.1, from coordinate 3,956,219 downwards.
GCTTAATTTGTATATGCCCCATTTTGACTGAGTCCTGGAATCGCCGGTAGCGTTCAATTATAAAAAGCAAAAAACGTTCTCACAAGATTGAGACGAACTTTGTGTACATCCAATCAAGGTGCCCCCTGTTGTCCAATCCACACCCATCTTTGCTCCACCCACACCAATCACTTCCAGTAGGGAATAGTTAATGTGCTCTTTTTTTTTGTGTGCTCCTTTTTTTCTTGCATGCTCTCTTTTTTATGCTTTTTTTTCTTGTGTGTTCCTTTTTCTTTAGTTTTATTTTTTACACGCTCTTATTTTCTTTTGTGCTCTTTTTCTCGTGTGCTCCTTTTTTGTGTACTCGTGTCTTGTGTTGTCCTTTGTTCTTTTTTTTCCCTTTTTGTGTGTGCCTCTTTCTTGTAATGTGTTTTTGTTGTTTTTGTTTGGGTTTTATGTTTGGTAGTGTGTTTTTCTTTTGTTTGTGATGAGCTTTTTTGTTTTTTGTGTTTTTTGTGATTTGCACTTTTCTTGACGTTTTTTTGGTGTGTATTTTATTTGAGTAGTTTTCTGACAAGGATAAATGGCTGTAGAAAATGGATGAAGTTTTTTGACAAGTTTTGAAGACAGATATAGCCACTTTGTTCTTCTTACCTGGTCACAATGGGCTAGATACTTTGTTCAGCCTTACTTGGGTCTTTTTAGAAGACTTTTACAATATGTGAACGATGAACGACTGGCAACTTACTTGTTGAAGCATGGTGTTCCCCAAATATTGCCCAAATGAATGTTTTTTCTGAGTACCTCCAACAACATGCAGGTTTAAAGAAATACTTTTGTTCCGTGGTACAAGTCTGTATTTCTAGTTGAGTAAAGAAGTTGAATCCGGACTCCCACTTTTATCTATCTTTTGTTTTACACAGGTGTCCTGCGTTTCTACAAAGCATGGGCTCTTTCACCACCTCCCCTTGTCAAATGACATTGCCATTTTAACGGGAACATTGTTGTTACCTTTGTGTAACGCAAGAGACCCTCTTATATAAACGCACGTTCGTTTTAATAGAAAAAAAATAAGTGTAGTTGCACGTACCGGTTTGTAGAAGAAGGGGCACATCTCCGTGTGGAGTATCATGAGCAGTATTCCGAGCAGAGCTGCGCCCAAAGCGAGCGCGCACAACCGCTTCTTGTCCTCCAACAAAAACTTTCTGTCCCGCAGCCTGTACAGGTCGTCCCCCTCCATTTGAGTAGCCCTCTTACCGGCGAGAGTCACGGGCACCGACACCTCCGCCGAGTCCCCGCCGTTTCTGTGCACCAAGCCGTCGTAGTTGTCACAATCCACCTTGGAGTTTGCGTGCATGGCGCGCTTGGTCATCTCCATCTCGAGAGCGCACACGAGGCGGCCCTTGTGCCTCTCGTCGCGCGCCGGTGATCGGGATCTCTCCCCCGCGTGTCCGGTCCCCTCCCGGCCCCCGGACATAGTAGCAGGTGTGCACGGTCCTTGTCTCGTTTGACGTTCATGGAAGCCGCGAATTGTGGAAGTCAACTTAACTCCCTTTAGAAAAAGAGAGGCGCGGCACTGTTGCTGTTTGCGCACACCGCTGCATGCCAGCCAGTCCCTAGCCTACCTTTTATCTTATCTTATTTGCATGTGTGCGTGTGCAGCATATGCTGCGCTACGCACGATTCACGCGGCGTGTGTTTGCAACCAGGCCGGGATGGGTTTAAGAATGCCCAACTTCAAGGAATGTTCTGTTCACACACAGAGTCAAAGTGAGGCAAAAATTGCATCACTATAGCCCAAACCACAAAGGAGATTGTAAAATAAATTTTGATTTCTCTTGAGGAATTATATTTATCATATTGGCGGATTTAAAAAGAAATAAATGCTACAGCAAAAGTAACAATGAAGTGCAACAACAAATTATATCATATACCAGTATACAAATAATAAAATGTACAGCACGGAGAAGTTAACAACATGCAAGCAACAACACAAACAAAACTACATTAAATGTCGAGTCAATTCTAATTGTGATATAACTGGACAGCGCGGTACCTGAATATATACTTTGTCCTGCCGCAACCATATTTAAAAAACAAACAAAAAAAACATTGGGTGGCCCCTAGTGGCAGCCCTGAGCAGGTGCTTATTTATGAGGAGTCTTAACTCATTCAAATCAAGACATATTCTTACGTTTTTCAAGAGTTCAGACATTCAATCCACGGTCTAAAAAATGTTTGGTGCTCAATAAAAGAAAGCACTTAAGTAATCGATTACTTTAGGTGATGCAGTTCTTGCTATTTTAATTAAGTTGGTGATCATTCATATACTTCAACTCATATGAACTTAGTATTAGCAATTCGTTTCGAGAAGAGCAGAGTTTGAACATTCCATGTGATGATTAGCATAATCTGGGCCCACTTTAAAAAACAAACAAACAAAAAAAACCCACTACGCATTTACACTAGGCATGTGTAGTTTGGTTTAGTTACTGTAACGGTATTGTCCAAAAAAACTAAGTGCCAGGACAATATGTGCAACAATTACATTCAGCTAATAACACAAACCGGTCCAAATAAACGGATAAAAGTGAATAACGTCTTCAAAGTACAGTAGCTGCAAATGTGCAAAAGCTTCCTTAAGTACTCGTTTACTTTTAATCACTCTTGAGGGCCCCCTGGTGGTCTTTTCCTTCACGTCTGATCCCGTTTTGCAAAACGGCGAACTGCACGTCATGCTGCTATACACATACTCCGATTTTAATTGATTTGTTCGTATTTAGACAACGGGACACTTCTTAGCATGACGCATTCCAAGCATGTATATACACAAAAAGACAAAAATACCACGAGTTTGGCGTCAGTTTATTCCTTGAGAAATATCAAATAGATAAATGGTGCAAGTAAAACAATGCAAAACTAAATTAAAACATTTTGCAACTGCATAGTAATTAAATAGCAATAAAAAAATTAAATAACAGAATGTAAGAATCAGTGGGCACCCATTTATATTCAAGCCAGAAAGCATGGTATCATGTCATAGCTAAATTAATTAGAAATAAATGTACGCTGTCTGAAAATTGACTAAGTAATTAATATTGTGAAATGACAGCAGATGAAAAACCCAACATGCACAGTATTCTAATATATATATATATATATATATATATATATATATATATATATATATATATAAAGCAGCAGCTCTGGTTTCCCACATCAACATCACAACAGACTGAAAACCTAAACCGGGCTCTAAAAGCAACATACAGCAACTCCTGTTAGTAAAATCTAAACAATTTACAATGTTGGTACGTTTTGAGTTAAGTTATCTCCAACAGTGATCAAAGAAACCTGTTAAAGGTGAAAATTAGTCTGTTATATCCAGTATTTGTATTATTTACAGGCAGTCGAGTGAAAATATTTTTCTTCCCAAAATAGACGTAAATAGCTTAAAAAACACTAAAATCACATTTTACAAAGATGAAAAATTATGTGCGTGTGTGTGTGTGTACAGTGGACCACTACATCATGGCATTTGCAGAACATGGAAAAATACCTGAAAATGGCAATTATCTGGCATAAAGTGTATTGCAGACAATCCCTGAGCTTATTCAAGCACCCAAGTGCCTGTGCAGATTGGATAGGTCCCACGCAATAAAGCAGTAGATTAACCACATTTCAGCAAAACTTCAGCTGAGGATAAGTAACTCAGAATATAGAATCAAACATTTGACACAAAAGACACATTATGTGCGAGGAATAACTTTCAACATTACTGTTGTGGAAAAGTTCTTCTTCTGGCTTGTGTTTTGCTAAACCGGCTGATCTGAGGAGCGCCGCCTGGCAGTTTCATCTTTCGCAGGTTCCCATGAGTGTAGCGGGGCCCGAGGAACAACGAAATGTTGGGAAGCCTGTGGCAAGATGTAGCGCACAAGTAGATGATGGGGTGGGGGCGGCGGGGGAGGGGCCATAACTGTGGTGACAAACATCGGGGCGCCAGCCATGCAATGGGACCAGACTGGTACAGGTTGGCAGAAATATTGGAGGTTTGCTGGAACCTGAACATCGGAAGAAAATCAAGTCATTAATATGTTGGTAATGTCCTTTCGTACGTATCTGCTATTTAAGACTACCAATCAGTCTAAATCATACGCATATCCCATTTACTGTAAGTCCAATGCTAAAGCCATTGCATGTATAAATACTGCCTTGTCCCTTTACTAGCTCTGACTGGGAAAAAAATCAGAGTTAACCAATCCTGATTTTTTTCACGCACCTGTTGACTAAGCCTGATAAAACATCAACCATGTGTTCCACCCCCTGGTTGAGAATTTTAAATGTGAAGACCATCAATAACTGTGTTTTCTTCAGGCAAAACTAACCACGTCACCATTGCCCTGTAAAGACTAAAATGTGGCGAAAATCGAGTACGTTTTTGTCTGATGAGAACTAGATTAAATTGTTAGTGGGCTGACGAAAAAGGTTTGAAAATGTCCTTTTTTTCCGCCAGATTATTGAGAGAGGCCGTTTACTGGTGTTACATGAATGCAGCGCGCATACTACAGCGTCGCAGAGAAACCATACTTTGGAAGAATGCGTCAAGCGAAAACAAACACTATTTGCCATTGATTTAAGTGCATAATTTCTAGGTAATTTATGATGTGCATATTCAGAAATACACAATTTGAACAGGTATGTCATGAAATGTGATAGTACATAAATATAGAAATTATGGACAAAAAAAATGGACAATTTTGTTTACCTTGTTGTTAAGCTTCTCAGCTTTTACTTACATGATATCATACTTGGTTGATAAATTGTATGAAAACAAGTCTATTATGGATGGTTGACTGCTGCCAGCTTGTGTGACACGTCATTTAATTTCCATATTACAGTCTGGCTTGCTGGGCCCTACTTCAGACAATTTCATACTTGCCTTTGTCTTGGTCAGCTGTTTTGCAAAACCCGGCAGATTGAACTAATTTACCCAGTAGAACGGATATTTGGGCTTGCTTTGGGTCTTGACCTGTGACGTCACTTGGTAAGATGGTGAGGAAACGTTTTTTAAAAACATTTGTAAACCTAGGTAATGTTTCTCAGTTGAAATGACCCAAAATGCAATTCACCCGTTTAAGCCCAGACCAAAGTTATACTTGTGCATTGTATATCGGTGCGTGGTTAAAATGGATTAGAATACTGTACAATATGTGAACCAAACATTGTGTGAACCAAGCAATTTTTTCTCAAACATTAAAAGGTTGGAGACAAATATATACCACCCACCAAAAAAAAAAAACATAGCTTACCAAGTTTCTGCTGTATCTGACTCTATGTGATCCAACTCCGTGACGTTTCCGAATTCTGGGAACCTTTATTATCTTGAAAGTGTCATCTGCCACTTGTTGTTTTTTCACTGGTGCCTTTTTTTCTAGCTTGTCTTCTATCTCTCCGTCCTTTGCCTCCTCTTCTGTGTCGCTGGACACAGCCGAACCACAATCAGAAGATGTAGCAGAGTGATAGTCGGACGTGTCTTGGTTTGTGGAGTCCGCAGGAGAATCCTCCTCCCCTTTTTTTACACTTCCATCCTCATGCTCTTCCTCATCTTTGAAACATGCTATTGAGAATGGATAGCTATTCTCCCTGGATCTGTGAAAGATGATGAAATGTTGATTCATCGCATAATGAATGGCTAGATGACTACACGCTCAAACTCCTAGACAGTGACTCACCTCACGCACACCTCCAGCGGGTCGATCCACACGGTAACTTCTGGGGGAAGACAGAGATCACTGGGGGTGAGCTCACTCTCCTTACAGGCCTTCACGAGCACTTCATCATTAGGTGTTCCGTTATTTATCCGGATGCATCTGCAAAATCAATCAATAAATAAATAACAGCTCCCTTTTAGAACCCCTAACAGACATACCTATTCTTGTAAGTATTACATTGATCTGCTGATTCATCATAGGCGACCTCACTGTTTTCTAAATATAGATTATTTTTTTGAAGTGCAGTGATACCTGTACTTACAAAATTAAGTTCTTCCGGAAGTCATTTGGTAAGGTGAGTTTTTCCATTAAGTACAGATGCTTTACATAATATATAATAATATTAATAGCCTAATCCGTTCCAAGCCGCCCATCTAAAAAAAAAAAAAAAAAAATGCTCCTAAACCCTTTAAAATATAAATGATAAATGTAACAAATACAAATTGGAATTACATTACGTATTATTATACATCAACCATTTTCACCCTTCGTATCCTGAATTTTCTTTCATAACAAGAGACAATATCTTTAAACTAATGCAAACTACAAGGTGTTTGGAGGGTTAGAAAAGTGGTTCTTAACTTTTTGTAGGTACGGAACCACACTAGTTTCCTATGGGCATTCACCGAACCCTTCTTTAGGGATTTATGTTTCAGATTCAAGATATTTGTATGTTTTTTTTTTTGTTTTTTTTTATTCTGCTACACAACATGAACTGCACTGATTAGCAAGCAATGTAACGCGATTATCTGCAGCCAGTCACAAATTGATACGATGAGTCGGGTGTGTCTTGGCCTTCCCAGTGGAGGCTCCACCAAACCCTTAGGGGTCGATCGACCCTGGTTGAGAACCACTGGGTAAGGGTTTTTCAATCATTCATTCATTCATATTTCTACACGAGTTTTTAGACACCAACAAAATTTGCCTATGCTAACGATGAGCAATCACGATTACCCTTACAGCACAAGCGAGCACCATTTCATATTCCACTATGCAATGAATTAACATTATTTTTGTCACTTTTTTTTTTTTTTTTAAAGGAAATGATCCCCAACTTATGTTGACCAGTTTTTGGGAAGGTGTTTGTCCCTTGCCACCATTGCAAAATGGCATACGCCTGCAGGAAAGATCTGCGTAGAAAACGGCGGCGCAAACATGGTTCCGGCGAAGCTTCGAGGCGAGTATTTTTAGTTGACCCATTTTTAAAGTTGGCTTCTCACCAGATTCTCACCTATTAGGTCGGTTCTGGAACAAGATCCTCTTTGATAAATTAAATGTCTCAGTATTAGTTAACTACCACACCACGTTGTGACAGAATGCGCTTCCTTATTATTTATTGTAAAGTTCTCTTTAATGTATTTATTTATTTATTTGAATTATGGAAGTGCTAGATGAATGAAACGTGAAGTGAGATGTCATAGCAGCATCGCTAAAAGGTGGTACAAACAAGAATTGCCGAGTTTTATTTTCATTGAAGAATTGACAGTATGCTAACAACAAAATAAGAACAGAATGTACAGCCCAATTGACCAAGCATGTAAACAGAACAACAGTAATCTTCCCTCATGTGTAATATGACAGAATAAGTCAGAGTTAATTAAACGGTATGTAAATTTCCGATTACAGTTATATTTTCAAAATTGCTGAAATAAATGTAACTGTTGCAGTGAGAGTGCCTATTCACCTGAAAGCCTGGCCTTTGCTCGGGCAATCCGGGTACCAGTGGCCGTCATACTTGTCGCACAAGAGTTGCTGTAGTTTCTCGGCAAACAATTGCGCTTTGGCTTCATCCAGCTTGCCACGCGCTAGCGCAAGCCGTTTGAAAAAGTTGACTCCGGCTTTCACCTCTCTTTTCATGCTGCCTGTGTAGACAAAATTAGAAAGAACTTGCACTTGTCAACAATACACATAACTGGTTTTTATGAGTGCGTGTTTACAAGCAGTCTACTGACAGACTGCATGTACAAGATTCTTTGTGGGGTTTTTGTGTGTGTGTGTGTGTGTGTGTGGTGCAACTGTTGCTTTAATCGGCGATATGCAACATTGTTGCACATTTGTCCATTCTCCATGTTTTTATTCCACATATTTAACAAACAGTTGTGTTTGGTTTTACTTAACATTCTCAGATTCTTGTTACCTGAACGATGATTATTACTCTGTTTTAAATTTCCAATTGGGTCGAATTAAATGATCCCGATGCAAATGTAAATTAAAACTCAAGAGTTAGCAACTTATTCCAAGCACTCATTTTGATCCACATATGTTCCATGATGTAATGTTGCAATGGCCTTTAAAAGTATACTAATCCAAAAAAAAACAACTGGAAATCTTACAGACGCAGCTGGCAAAACGAAGCTGGAATGAAGTCAAACAGCAGTGCAGACAAGCTCACAAGTGACCTGCACATTGAGCCGCTTGTTTATCTTCAGATAATGTGTCCGTGTGTCAGGCTGACCGGGGAAAAAGGAGCACGTCGATGAATATACGGCCAAGGCAACTCCAGCTGGGCTGCCAAACTGGCTGAATCAACTGCCCATGTGGTGTATATACAAAGTTTTACTTTGAAGTCAAAAGTTATTGGGGCAGTACGCCTCAAATACGTCCATTTTGTGCTGACTTTTGAAAAGAAACTACAAAAGCAACCTCCAAACTCAAATGTCTTGGAAGTCAAAACTTGTTTTTTAGTCATTGTAGCAGCACAAGAGAAAAAGGTGTTAGGTCTCATGAGATTGACAGAATTTGTCAGCTTCCACTTGGCTGCGGGGTGCAGCTAAAAGTGATACTTTTTTTTGTGATCGGCAATGAAATCAACACTTTGACATATGCCAATCTCGTACACATCTGTGGAAATGAGCTGATTGGTTGCATTACCTCTAATTGTACTTTTGATTTAATGAGCTTTTGCAACTGCAAAAGGGTGTCAGCAATGGGATCGAGAAAAATGTGATGAACACAGCTACATTTGAGAAACGGTGTTTCGGGATGCACATAAAGATTATTTTAATTGTTGATTACTAGATAAAATTTAATTCCAAGTCTATTAAAAAATATATTATTTCAAATTGACAGTAAGATAAAATAAGTAAACTAAAATTCAGTTACTGGTTTGTTCCACAACATATTTGGAAAATGGGCTTATTCAGCACAAATATGTTTGCTTACAAGGAGGACTACAGAAATAGAATATTTTCTAGTGAGAAGCTGACATTAAGAGGGTTTGGACAATTTTAAATTAAACTGGGTCTCAAAACTATTAATCGGTTATGAAAAAGGTTATCAATTAATTCGATAATCGATTAGTTGTCATTTAAAATCAATCAATAGTAGCATTACCTTTAAGTTTCTAACAATTAACACTGACCATCAACAAGTGTCATCGACGTCACTTGACGTTAAGTTTTTTTCTTCATGGAAATAAATGTAGATTTTTTTTTGAGGGGGCAGCAGCTTAGGCTTGTCAGAATGCTCTAACTTGGCTGGCAAGTTCGCTTTTTTTTTTTTTTAAAAAGGGCTGGAAGAGTTAAGTTCTGTGTACTTAATTACATAAACTGGGAGACCAATGTGACATGGTGAACAAGTAGTAAGCACATTCGCCTCATACTTCTGAGGTTGAGGTTTTGCATCCAGAGTCCAACCATGCTATGTTGTGTCTGCATGTTCTTTTGCGTTAGGTTTAATGAAGACTATACATTGTCCTTAAATGCGAGAGTGAGTCTGAATGGTTATCTATATGTGCCATGTGATTGGCTGAATGCCAGTTCAGGGTGTACCCTGCCTCTTACCCAGTCAGCTGGTATAGGCTCCAACTCACCCACAAACCTGATGACGGTTTGCATAGAAAATGGGAGGGTGGATGGATAGGTCAACATGCGCTCTCAGTTGTGTTTGAATGGTCAAAACACATCTGCACGTACACAACTTGGCTCTTGTACTTCCAGTTTCTCTACCAGTGGTATAAGACTGTAAGCCCATTCTGACGCCTGGCTTTTCATCTTGCCACTGTTTCTCTTTCTAGCTTCTCAAGGCACAGATAAATGCAACCTTGTACTTGGCTTTATCCTGAAGTTGTGTTTATGGAACTGAAAGCAGATAAAATGTGGCTGACTGAGCATTTCGTCTGGAAAGGCTATGAGTTCATAGCAGGTTGTATTTGGCTGCATCACAAACAGCAAGTATTGGCTTGCTAATATAATATGCTAAATGTGTATGTATAATATATAAAAGACAAAAATATATGTGTATGTATAATATTTTGTTTTGTTTTTTAAAAGCAACAAACATATTGCCACCAGATGTGTAGGTCTGCAACTAACTCTCTTTAAATGATTATTGCTAACGTTTTTACAAGGCAGGATCTGATTAATTTGGCTTATAATGTTCATGTGTTTGATTCAATCAGTGGTTGACCTAATAATGTTTCCTGGTCAAAAATGACACTGTTTACCAACCAGTGGCCACATGAATTGCAGATAACATTGGAATCACACAAAAAAGCTTTCTTTTATTTAAAAACATGGAGACATGCTACTTGAAATCATGTCGTTTTTTTCTCTTAAATCGTTATAATCAGTCCACCTTATATTTATAATACCCAATCACCAATTTCTGATGGCAAGTGCGGCTGGTGAATTTGACACGTGATTGTTATATTGTAGGTGAATTTGATACTTGACTGTTTTATTGTTATTTAAGCTCTGATGAAACCCAACAAACTTGTTTTGGCATCATCGCGACCCACAAAGAAGAGCAAACAAATAAAACAGCAGGGGCAACACGTGGCCGTGCTCGGATGGACTTCGCGAGAAGCGCGCTAATCAAAAACTTTTAACACTATTAATATGTACAGAGATTTGTTTCGATGAAAAGCGAAATGCTACATTTGACGTTGGCGGCGGTGTGGAAACCCCCTCAGTGGAAAATCAAGTGGGTGGCTATATGAAATTAATTGACAACTGCAAACGACGCCGAAGTCTAACACTGATAAGACAATAATGTATACTTTAAAATCAATGGTTTAACTTAGTAATATTTTCTGCGCATGTTCCATATTGTAGATGTGGCTGCAAATGACGCCAACTCTAAGATGAGCCGTTAACCGAAAATAACAGAAAGAAAGAAAAAAAAAAAGCACGCGGACTTTAAATCAACTCACCGTCGAGTACTTGAAAGTGTATTTTCAGTGAGTATCCAGTCGACTCGTCTCACCGCGATCACGGGCTGGTCCTCTTTATCTCTGTTGTCCGGTATAGACTTATTGTGATCAGCACATGTTGCTTCCTCGTTCTCTCTTGGCTGTGGTCGTCCGGCTTGCTGGCTGCTGCAAGCAACACGCAACATTACCGTCAGTTGTGTGACTCACTTCCTGTAACTCAGCAGTCATGAGCGCGCCCTGACGAGTCCGACGCGACTAGCCACGCCCCCACCACACCATATAAGGGCAAACTGCCTCTCAAAACCTTGGCGATTTCCAAATAAGCATGGCGGTATTCTCCTGAACCTTGCGTGCATCCGCCAATCATTTAAAGAAGAAAAGTGTACGCTGCTCTTCTCCGATCTCAAATGGGCTTTTAGGAACACCAAGCAATAACAGGGTGGGACAGCTTGCTCAGCTTTATTGTGTGAAGTTTGTGTTGGCTACAGCTCTGCTAGCTAAAATGTTAGCTTTTCCTGGTTGGATACGAATTGACAAAAACAAAATTAACAATGCCTTTCACGTATTTCATTTTGACTAAATGCTTTTTAAAAATTCTATTCGATTCTGATTTTTTAGGTCCGATTCGATTTAGAATCGATATTCGATTCAAAATGATTTTCAACTCAAAACAATAGGATGGGATTCAATCAAAAATGAATTCTGCCTCAATATATAATAGATGTGCAAAGAATTATCATACTACGTAGATCAGACTGCTGGGAGACAAAAGTGTTTTTTGTTTGTTTGTTTTTTTACATATTTTGCGCTTTGATTTGTAAGGAACATGCTTTGTCCCATAAACATAGCGTGGGGACAACTGCTATACTCTTGTGTACTTCTTGTAGTGAGCAGCTAAATTGAGAACATGGGCAAAGCATGAAACATGCCACTGTGAGCATAGCGGGAGCATTATCAGTCACAGTTGCATATTTATTTAGTACAGACAGTATTTTTTATTCATTTCCATGTATGTGAGTAATGTACTTGAGAATTAATTTGGAGTTTGAATACATTGTTTTGTATTTGATCCTGTATTGTTTTATTTTGTGAACATGCTGAAGTTTAGTTGATTATGGACCATTTGCTTTGTTCTTTATGAATACTGCATATGTTCCTCTCAGCGCAATTAAGTCATGTGCATTAGAACAAGGATAGTCGCCGCCTGTGAGGGAAAGAGGAAAAAAAGACATGACAACACTATTCCTTTCGTTGTTCAATCTATATAATAGAAGTTTGGCAAAATAACGCATCAATGTGTTTGGGACTCGCAACAAGGAAAGGCCTCTTTTAATCAGCAGATTAGTGACGAGCAAACTTTGTTAGTTGCGGTGTGAAACGTTGCACTCACATTCGTGGTGGCTTATGTGCGTCACACAAGACTGCTTTCAATGAGGACGGGGCCTTTGAATTCCCACCATTGTCATTGTGCGTCTTGCTCACTGGCTTGACCTTCCAGAACAGACTGCGAGTCGACGTCATGGCAAACTGCGCCTTTGACATAGTACGGAAGTGACATATATATATATATATATATATATATATATATATATATACATATATATATATATATATATATATATATATATATATATATATATATATATATATATATATATATGTATATATACACACACAAAAGCATATTTATATATTTTATATATTTTAAAAGCAGTTCATTGTTTAAATCCAGGATTAAAGTAGTACTATGTAGTAGTAGTATACTATACTGTATGTACTGCAGAATAAATAAAAGTGGTTGCAGCTTATGTAGTGTTCAGGTATTTAAGTGATGATGCATCCGTTCCCATTGATGTAGTTACTAGAGATTTAAAATAAAGTGTTGAATAGATGTGATTTAAATGTGTCCTCGCAAGTGAATACATTTTAAACAATGTCACAGATGACATTTAAGAGGGCACAGTAGCAGCGAATGCTTTGTCCCCCCCAAGTACGATATCTCGTCCTCAGAAAGGTCAGGAGATTATTGTTAGAGGAACGAAGGGCAGCAGGGGTAGAGGACAGGGGTGATGTGATCAATGGGAGTCATCTATGGATGAGGAGACAAGCGGCAGAGTTTTGTACGTATTAAAGTTTGCTCAGGAGATTTGCGGGTCTGCCGGCGTAAAGGATGCTTTTACAGTAATCAATGTGAGATGATATAAAGGCATGGTTAAGGGTTTCATCTGCAGAGAAAGATGGATGGGCAAATGCGGCAATATTTTTAAGGTGATAGAAAACTGTCACTTCTTTAATTTGCTCGAAGAGGGACAGGGGCATCAATGGAGATGTTTCTAATGCAAATGAACTATAGAGGCATAATGTCAGCCATGTTGGACTGTCAAGATTTGAGGGTCAAGATTTATGTAGAGTATGATGCATAGATTTTATTTTCTAGAAGGACTTCAAGTAGTAGAGTTGTAAAATAAATGTTGGATACATTTTGTGGTATTATTTTATTTAAAAAAAATATGCCAAAAATAATAACACTAATTACTATTACTTACTAATACTTACTTACTAATAACTATGAATATGATGAGCAAATAAAGTGTGCATTTTCCTCAGGCAAACGTATTTAATAGAATTATTCTAACATGTATTAAATAGTTTTAGTTATTTATTTAATTTTTTTTTTTTTTGTTTGATTTGTGTTACCTTACTGTTTTCACCTTGTTGTTGCATCACTGATTTACACCGATGCATGCAGCAATGGATTTAAGTGCCATATAAATATAGTTGATTTAATGAACAGAATGGAGGATTTTTTTTCTTCTTATAATTTTCCAAAAACTCCCCTAACACACATTTTGAAATAAACTGGTGAGAGGATGAATGTTGAAAACATGGTGGGACAGGGGCGGTCTGCCGCCTTGGCGCAGGGACAGGGGCGGGTAGCCGCCTTGGCGCAGGGACAGGTAGCCGCCTTGGCGCAGGGACAGGTAGCCGCCTTGGCGCAGGGACAGGTAGCCGCCTTGGCGCAGGGACAGGTACGGGTAGCCGCCTTGGCGCTGGGACAGGGGCGGGTAGCCGCCTTGGCGCTGGGACAGGGGCGGGTGCCGCTTCAGCCCGCCGGCAGGAAGTTTGGGGAACAGAGACCGGTGGTACAGACGCGACAGGAGCTTGGGACAGGGTGCAAGAAGAGGGTGGTACAGGACAGGAGGAAGTAGGCAGGGCGCGGCAAGAGGGGGACACAGAGACAGGAGGGAACGGATCGGAAGGCTGAACAGATGGGTTCTGGTGGTCACTGGGGCGGTGGCCTTTTCGCGGGCCCCTCCACCGGCGGCCACGAAATGCCAACCGGGAGCCCACGAAAAGGTCACGGTCAAATAGGGGCTCTGAATCGGAGTCTTCGGACGAACTGTAAAAGGACTGGCCGGACTGATAGTCAAAATCTGAATCAAAATCATAATCAGAGGTGCACGGGCTCGAATACGGAATATGATAAAAAGTGTTGACGGAAGAGGGACGCGGGTAAACAAAATCAGGACCGGTACTGGAACGAAACGTGACGAAGGGAGGGCAATCCTCGATGTCGGAAAAATTAGACTCTAACGTGTAGTGAGGAGCGCGAGCAGGAGAGGAAGAGTGATCAGGTGGACGGACTGAAGGTGAACTACGCAAATCAGCGAAATCGGAACTACAAAAAACGTGCGGGGACAGAATCGTGTCGTAAGGGAGGTCGGAGGAACACGAGGGAAACGCGGAAGTGACGGACGCGGGGGACAGATCAGAAGCGGGGACAGGCGCGGACTCCGAGGGGAAAGACACGGAAGAAAAAACAAGAGGTCTTACACTGGGGGAACGGGGCTGGCCGGCGGGCTGAGAGCGGATGCGGACGGGGCGGCGGCGTCGTGTCCGCCGCCGCGGGCTTCCCGCTGGGTCCTGCGTTGGTCGGATCATTCTGTCACGGGGGTGCACGGCGGGTGTGAACGCCGGCGTGGTTGCGGAGGACCCAAAAGCAGGGGAGCGTCGGGACAGGGGGTTGATGAAATCCATGTTTATTAATACAACGAACGGGAACAAAAAGCGGGAAAAACAGGACGGCAAAAACTAAGGGCGCAGGCAAGCTGGAAAAACGGAAAACAAACACTACGGGCAGGCTGGCAGGAATACACGAAACTGATGGGCGAGACGAGACGGGACTACAAGACGACAATGACCTGACACGACAGAGACATGATCCGACACGGGCTGTAACAGACACTAGGCTTAAATACATTCACAAACTAATCAAACTAACACATGGCAGCTGGGCAGGGACAACAGGCAAAGGGAGCAGATTGGAGGACACGAGGCGCAGGTAACAGACAGGTGGACTAAATCAAAACCAACGCAGGGAGACGCGACAGGGGCAGAAACCGGAACTATAAACGTAAACAGAAACAGAACCCCTCAAAATAAACCCACAACCCAACAAACCATGACAGAAAACTGATCAATCTTAAATGGTTGAGAAATGGTTTAATCAGTGAATAATTTCAACAGGCTTTGAATTTGTCATTTTGTTGAGCAATGCACTACACTGGTTTGACACTGTGTGTTTCTTTTTCAGGGCCTTTTGCTTATCTCAAAGCTGTCTTATGCAGCTCCCTTTTACACGCCCGGTGTTCTTTAGACCGCAGACATCCAGCCATAACAATGTGAGTCAGTATTTTGAAGGACGACGCCGTGTACATAAATACTCATTGTCATGACACAATCCTACAATCACAGATTCCTGTACGTCAATCATTAACCGATCAATAATGTAGTACATTACATCATTAGTTAGATATTAACAATAGATTTAAGCACTGCTTAAAGAAAAATTTATAAAGGTGAAATGTATATTTCAATGGTCAAAAAAGGTGTTTAAAAGTTAGCATTGTACACCAAATTATGTTTTTTTTTCTTTACATATTTTGCACTATTTGGCACGAGTGCTTAGCATGTTTGCTTCTCAGTTACAAGGTTCTGCAATCGAATTACGGCTTTGGCCTTCCTGTGTGGAGTTTTCATGTTCTGTGAGAGATTCCTCCCACATTCCAAAAACACAGATGTTAGAACAGTTAAGCATTGTAAATGTATTGTAAATTATGTATGAATTGGAGTATAAATGCTTGTTTATCTCTAAAGTAGACATCCTGCAATTTTCTGGTGACTGGTCCAGAGTGTACACTGCCTTTGCCCAAGGCCAGCTAAGATAGACTCCAGCTCAGCCATGACCCTAAACCTTGGTGCATATTTTATAGCCATCCCACAAACGCGACTTCAGGGTTTGTTAGGTCGAATAGGCAGATGCTCAGAGTGCCAGAGAATCCAGGGGGCGCCAAAGCAGGTATAAGAAAAATAACACCATCTCGTTATAATAACCATCCAAACATTTTCTATAGCCACTGATCCTCCCGATGGTCGCTGGCTTGCTGGTACCTAACCCGGATATCTTCGGGCAGTAGGTGGGCGGACACCCTGAACTGGTTGTCAGCCAATTGCAGGGCACAAAGAGTGAGAGAAGAGAGTTGATGTGATGGCCAAATACTGCACCTTTTTCCATTCTTTCAACCTTAAATGTAACATTTAAAAAATATTGTGTCTCCAGAGTAACAGCCGTTCTCCCCTCCGTAAACACGAACGTTAAGTGCGCCCGCTGCTTGTGACGTCACGATGTACCCCGCTTGGTGTTCACACACAAGTCATATAAGGTCTCATTTATTTGGGAATGTGAATGACCTCACGAAAAAGTCGGATTCCACAAAAAAAAGAAAATAAGTTGGAATTGAACATTAAGACTTGCAGTGAAAACCTCCTAACATACCCACCATGCATGTTTTTGGAATGTGGAGAAGACCCACACATTCGCGACGGGGGACATGGAAACTCGACACGAGAAGGCCGAATAAGTCGGACGATGCACCGGATCCCCGTCCCAGCTCCTTCAATCTGCTGCCCTCTTTTGGCTGATTTATGTCTCTGACTGACGGACTTGATAGCAAATCAAAACCTCCGGGCGGCAAATAAATAAATAAATAAATAAATAAATAAATAAATAACAATTTGGAGGGATTAACATGATTTCATTTTTTTAAAAGTCGTTAATAACATATATTGATCATTAAAAGCATACTGACACACATTTTGGGATAAAATAAAATAAAACACCCACAATGGTGGGTTCGGATGAATTAACGGTCACTTAGGACATTTTGGGTTATATGAACACCCGCGAAATAGTTGAATGAGTAACTATTTGATCCATTTTGGTTTATTTTCGACCCAACTGTTGTTAGTTTAGTGTCAGTTTACCTTCGCTACACTCAAATATCCAATCTAATATGTGCCTAGAAATCTATATTTATTTACCCGTACGTAAAACTGAATGTCTCACACCCATAAAAGGAGGCACTACTGTGTTTCTATCAACAATGCATCAGTTAGAATTTTCACTGTCATGCGTTTCTCTTTGTGACCGCTAAAGGGCAGCCTTGTGTCTCAATTTATATCTAAAAATCGTGACGCGCTTCATCTTAAATAAAACCATAAATGTTATAAGTTAATTACTGCTTTAACTCAGTTTAATTGAGTGACAGTTGACACCTTGCTTGCTTTGCAACCTAACTTTTAAGATGGAGTTGTTCTCGTAAAACATTATTTCTTTTAGTGGATGTTCATTTGTGTCTGTTTTTTTCCTTTCATTATGTATTTTAGTCCATGTTACTTTGAGAAATGTAATAATTTGATGTCAGAAATTATTCCTTTCATTTCCATGCCTGATTATAGCCCATATATTTCCATTTGTGGGTATGTGATTATCTCACAATGACTGAACCATTAGTTACTCTAATTTCCTCTCCTGATTTTGCATTTCCCATTTTTGCTCTTTTTTCACGTATTTTACCAAGAACTTTATGTTCCCTTAACCTTCTTTAGCGCTTCTTTATGGCTATGCAAAATTTATTTTTATAATCATAAATCAAACTAATTTGCATTACTTAATCATCATTCGTGTATATGATTTTTGTTTGTTTTGTATAAATGCAGCTTCCTAGTGGTTTGATTTGTTTACTGGTTTACATAGTGGGTCAAACGGCCAGCCCACCAGTTCTTGAGCTGAAACCATGGAGGCCCTTCCCCTTATTAACTTTAACACTTATTGCATTAAAGAGTCTTTAAACAAACACTTAATTTTCTCCAAGCGTCATAGGTCATCCAGTTTATTTATCAGCGTATTTACGATATGCTTGTTTTCCAAGCTGTGCATCACCATGCTGAATTGATTTTCCCCTGTGGGTATGGCATTTGTGCTACTCAAACGCATTATGCTGTGAGCAAGTAACAAACCGGCAAAATTGTGATTTAAACATATTTCTCACAAGTGCACGTGAGCATTAGCCTTTTTGGCGAGCAGCTGTAGTCCAAACACATTTGGAGCCATCACTGTGGGCCACACGCACAAGCCACATGCAGCCTGCTTTGCTTTGAAAAAACTTATCGATTTCTCTCTTTCACAGGGAGCTTAATGCCATCGATCGGTCCGGCCATTTCAAGATCAGTGTAAGCATTCCTCGCCCTAAGTCACATGCCGGCTCTTTCCCTCAGGTAATGACCGACCTTGGGCCTGGGACCGGTTTGTCTGCCTGCAAAAGTGTGTCTTTGTGACATTAGGGCCCTCCACTCTGCTCCTCCAATGCGGTCGACACGCTTGTGCCTTCTGAACAAAAGGTCAGGACAAATGAAGCTCACACCTCCTCCTTTGACCTTTAGCATCCTCTTTCCTCCATATCCTCCTCCACTTTGCTGTGGATCGATACCTATTTGTATTTGCATTGTTTGAAACTACTCATTTCAATTCACACTGAAAAAGACATTATACTGTACTGATCATAGAAATCCCCAAAAAGAATTAAACTTTAAATAATAATCTCATAACAGCGGAATAATAATTGCATCATTCTTGCATTCTTTCTTTATCATACCATACGCACTCATGATTTCATGAAAAGTAAAGTGGTAAAGTTATTTTTTGGAGTGCTTTCAAACGATTATCATTTTAACTAATTCAGTGAAAAAAATGCCATAATCGTGATGAATCGCATTTTCTCACCAACTGTTTTCAGCAAAGCTTGGAACAAATATTAACTTGCGTAAAATCTTTGATGTAATATCCTCAAATAAAAAACATATTTCATTTCAAAGGCTTTTTTAAGTTTGATTGTATCCTTTAATACAAGAATTTTCCAGTAAAATACAATTATTGAACAAAATAACCAAACCTGACTCATAATACAGGCAATTTTTCTTATAGTCTTTCCATAGAAACAATTTTACATACTTTTGCTTGGTTTAGGTTTGCAAGGTCTTGTGGTGGTGACTTGAGCAGAGTACCCGTAGTTTGTTCTGAATGGCACACAAAATATCTACAACTGACCTGATTTTTGAAGTTGGCTTAACAAAGTGCACGTTTTTCTTGATTTTTCTAATAAGCCACCAACTTTTTTAAAGTCAAATGACTTCAGCATCCATGTTTGTTTCTGTCTCGCCTCCAAATTTGGTTGCAAATTTTGCTAATTAGAGCTCACAAAATGGCAATTGAACTGAGTTAACGGAGCTAATTTTTTTGTAATGCTTCGTCATTTTAATTTAATATCTAAACTGAACACTTTGACTTTGACAACCCAAGTTATTATATACATTTAAATACATGGTGGCCTGGCCACCATTTAGCTCTGTGCCCTTGGGTTTGATCTTGCCATTATGCAATTTTATCAATTAAGTTGACAGTGTTTTAGTTACAACCCCTTCTAATTTTTCGGGGGGATTCTCGGAATGTATATCTGATGTAAAGATGTTTTCTCAGCAGTTAAGTTGGCCTTAAATCAACTCCAATATCATCTTAAATCAGCAAGCTGGCTCTTTCTCACTCGATGGAATGTTGCTTGTGGCTTTTTAATTGCCCATATTTCATTCCCACTCCTTGCTTTGGTGCCTTCAAAATGCAGAGAGCATTACAGATCCACTCTAGCTCTGGTCCCATCAAAACACAGAATATATTACATATACACTGCGCTTTAAAGTGGGTTGGGAATAGACAAAACAAACATGAAAAGAATGAAACCTTGTGGAGTAGAAATAAATCACATCTTGAGAGATTGCAGTAGTGCGACAAGTAATCCACATGCTTGTGGTTCCAAGAAGAGTGCTTTACTTAGCTGTTATTACTGTATGTATTTGGAGTAGTATGTGGTGTTTGAATGGGTTTGGTACTGCAGTAAATTTAATGTAGCATGATTAGGAAGTGGTGGTGGTGGTGGATGGGTGGATGGCTAACTGGGTAACACAAAAGTTTGGACAGGAATCCGGGTTCAAATTTTGGTCAGGGTGCCAACAGAAAATGGATTTCCGGAAGGGCGACTGGCGTAAACAAAACAAAAACAACTTTTTCCAACATTTCCGAATGACCTACTGTGGCGGCAAACGACAGGGGTTCCTTTGTCAGTTGCTGCTGCTTCTTTTTCTTGTTGTTTTAAAATGTTGTTTTCTTCTTTTTTCCCAAGAATATTGGTAAAAAAAATCTGCATTTTTCCGGGGAACACAATTCCTGTTTGATTCAACCTAGCAGCATGGATTGGTTTTGATTCAAAATCTTAAACCCAACATGGTGGCTCTACTCATCAGCAGAATGCATTATTAGGCAAAATAACCCTGGATTAGCTTTCAGACACAGCACTCTGGTTAGTTATTTCACCCACCCTTGACCCAGCAGAGGATTCTGGTCACTGTATACAGCTAGTGCCTTGAGATATGTGACTCAATTTACATGTTTTTAAGTGCATGCCATCATTTGAAAGAGTTTTTTGTTTCTTTGACTTGCGACTTGTCGACATGAGATATACCCTCTGTTTAGTAGAAGTGAACTAACTCTTTAGCAAACAATGAACCTCTCAAAATAGGCTTCACTTAGTTATTGCCACTCAAAATTCAATTTTATTGTTCAGCTAAAGAGAAATACACCTTGTGTATTTAAAAACAACCACAAAGCTGAGCCTTTCAGTTTGCTAGCATAATGCTAATGCTATATGGCATCTGTAAGCAAGGGATTGGATACAGACTGTGCCGCTTAACTCTTTCAGTGCCATGGATGAGAATTCACATCTTTTGAACTAGAAATAACAATGATAAAAAATAAAATTCTCATCACTTTTTTGGAAGGATAGCTGAGACCCTTGACTAATGTTAACCTAATATAAGCCAATTGAGCATTGTAATGATAACTGTGACTGTTGGATGGCAGTGTTTCCACACATACAACACAGGTATTACCAACATTCAATTCAAAGTAAGGAATGGAAAATGAATGAAAATGCGAAATATTCTGGCCCTCTAGAGGTTGCCTTTTCCGATAACGCTTGGCACCGAAAGAGTTAAAGGGTATTAGCACAGCTAGTCACATATTGACTCTGAGGACTGCTAAAATGACCATCCAAGCATTACATGGTTCAGCGCATGTGGATGGACAATATAACAGTAGTCATTGTCATAGACTGTATTCTTTATTGTATGTGGATAAGAACTGTAAGGATGTGTTGTGTCATGAACAGTATGCGCATGTGTCGTAGACTGCCCCCTGTTGGCCAAGGTGGACACGACAGGAAAAGCAGCACAACGGCTATTCAAATGATGCAGTGATGAAAATGGTTTGATTTTCAAAAACTATTTTTTCATTTTCTATGTGGAGAAAGGCTTCAACAGACGTATGGCATTTTCATTCATTTGAATTGAAAAATATGAAGATCCGATCCATGAATTAAAACAATACTGTATGCGCTGTGATTAGCAAGAACCACATTTGTATGTTATTGTTTAGTTATTTAATAGCCTACAATTGTTTCATTCTAGAGATTTTGAGCGTCTTGGCAAAATGTGTGCCTCAATAGGGGCCACATGTGTCAAGTAGAACAATTGAACATTTGCAAGCCTGTGCAAGAGGAGAGGCGGAGGGTGGTTCAGTTTACAGTGTGCCCTTGTTGGCCTCCGACTGAATCTTTCCAGATCTCCTGACTGGCCTCCTCCTCTCTTTGCTGTCTTCACAATCCAATCACTCAAGGTGAGCGGGCGGTCCTCACTCTCTCGGCTCTTCCTTTTTTCTCAGTTGTGTTCAAGACTAATGCTGGAAAGCAAAAATCTGACCCCAAGCACGAAGAAAATGCGCTCTTGTGAAACATATCAGCAGTTGCTATGGAGATGAGCAGATCTATTCAGTGGTCTGACATTAACCTTGCACTCTCTTCTTGACTGTTGGCTGCTACAAACACACGTTATTCCTCCCAATCAATATTTCAGCAGCAGTCGTCAAACACATTAGGCAGCCCGTTAATATTGATGCCGCCCTTAAAATAGTAAAAGAACACATGTTCTCATTAAGGCGTCATTGTGCTGATTATGGCGCACATGTCGCAGTTCGGTGTACAGTCTTCGGAAATGCCGTTTCATGTGACACGAATGGCTGCCCTAGCCTTGAACCACCATTTACAAACCTTTCCCTTCCCCCCATCTGCATTTCTCCCTCGGCCCCTTTTTGCTCCTCTGTGCGTTCTTTCTATCTGCCTCTCCCTACACACACACACACTCACACTCCTGCAAGCTGAGTGTCTTTCCTGTATGCTGGGGGCCAGCAGAGGGGAAGTACACTGAGAAAGAAAAGCACTCGGAGTTCAAGTGCATGGGCTTAAAGACACAGCTGGCTCTGACAAAGGAGAATATAGCAAAGGGAAACAAAACAGCTGCAAAAATGAAGAAAGAAATGACTTGTTGGCAAGCTTCCTTGGTGCACAGTTTATGGATCATTTTGGACAAAAAAAAGGAGGGAATTCAAAAAGATCGGAACAGAAAAAATTGAGGATATTTGTCTCCTCCCCTTTTCCTTTCCACATTTTCCCTCCCACCTTCCTTTCTCTGAATTGCAGTCCCTCCCTCTCACTTCTCCTTCATTCCTACCATGCATACACACACACAACACACACACCTACACATGCGCACACACACACACACATTCACACACATACACACGAGGCGATTGATGCACTCTCCTTCCTTGGCTTTTCTCAGCTCCCGAGACTTTGGTGGCTCTCTTCTCCCAATCCAGAGGAACCGGTTCTGCTCGGCCGAAGCACATGCAGCACCTCGACCCGCTCATTTTACCACTCGTGGCGGACAGAATGTGAAGAGTGGATTGGTGCAAAGGCTGGAGGGAAAACAGAAATGTAAGCCTGCTAGTTTAGAGAGACAGGACCAACTCCTGAGTGGGCCAAGTGGGAGGAATCAAGTGGTTGAAAACGCGGGACAAGGTAAAAAAAAAAAAAAAAAAAGTATTACATTTCTTTTGAAGTTTTTTGACAAGAAAATTTAACACATTTTAGAGTTAAACTTTTTTTGTAATCACTTGCTTTGTCTATTTGGAGCATGGGTTTCATAGTTTGTAAAGTAAATGCTTCTGTTTGCCACTCAACTGGAATATTTTCCTTGCATCCAAGCTTCTCCTCTATTCCGACCATAAATTTTATCTCTTGTGTTTTCCAGTTTAAGGTGTAGCCACAATGTCAGCTTGCTATTAGCTAAAGGCACATTAGATGAATTGAAAAATGGTTCCATTGACTTTAGATGTCTGTAAATTATATAATTAACAGGACATCCGTCCAAATGAGCTTTTATCAGTCTAAAAGGTGAAATCAAGATTTTTATTGATTTGTCTGTCCCTTTTCCTCCACAGTGACGAAACATCCAATTTTGCCTAGGTTCAAAATGTTTTCATACACCTCTTAGTACCTGTGTGATTGTGTCCCTCTTATCTGTGCTCTATTGTGACCATTTCTCTCCACATGTGCCCTCCGGGGCCTGTGATACATCCTCTTTCAATTCAGGCTCTTAACAAGCCTACCTATCTCCATGGAGACCTGCTTATAGCTCTCCGGCCTTGAACTTCAGTGCCCATGCATGCAAATTGACAAAGATGCCTCTGCTTGGCTCCTCGGCTAGGGAACGGCATTTAGCTGAGGGCAGAAAATCGCAGAGGCTGACTTGTTGATGGTCTTCATAGCTATACATTAGCTCAGCCTTTATTGACACTTATTTTGAACCATACCAAATATCTGACTTGAAAATGTATGTCTTGTTTATTTTATTTATTTTGCTGACCTTTTTTATTCAGGTAAAAGATTTTCATTTGGAACTCTGACCTGGCATTGTCTAGATCAGGGGCGTCAAACTCGTTCTTATCGAGGGCCACGTTGCAGTTACAGTTTTTGTCAGAGGGCCGGGATGACCGTGATAAAATACATTTTGGGTGTATTTGTCCCACTTCCAACAAGTTTTGAAATCAGAAAGAGGGTGAGGGTAAAAAGCGCTTGCTTTTTCCCCCAAACAATTTCAAATTGACTTACAAATGTGATATTTTGACCGAAAACTTGAATTGGAATGGGCGTTTCGTGGGCCGCGTGAAATGATGTGGCGGACCGGATCTGGCCCCTGGGCCTTGAGTTTGACACCTGTGGTCTTGGTTGAGGGAGTTTCTAGGTAAGCGTTTGCAAGGAGTCGTCTAGAGTTTTTCAATGGCACCTTAACAATTACGTACTCTAAATTCTTCTCTGTGTTCATTCAAGAACACAATTGGGACAATCAACCTATAATAATATTACGTTCATAAAATATTATGTTTACAGATTTAGAGAGTTAATACCAGTCATTACCAGTAGTTAAATGACAGTAAAAATGACACTTACATTACACCTACACTTAAATTTTGTTGTACACGGCACATGTTCATTGACAATAAAGAGCTATTCTATCTCTCACTTTCACTAGACTGCATACATCTCGTGCTGTGTTAAACGCAGAGATGTAATTAACTAAAACTATTTGTATCTTACCTTTAAGAAGTTGGATGTAAAGATATACTGTAGCTCAGAAATTTGAGAAATTAAATACTGTACTGTTATTCCATTCATGCCTATTTACTCTTTGGATTGTTTTGAATTGCTCCATGGCAGAAAGTAGTTTTTTTCCATCTAACATTAGCTCCTTACTTTTACTATTCTCTAATGTGCTGGCAGCTTAACTAATTAAAATGTGTAATAACTGATTGAATAATTGATTAACAAACCCAATAGTCACAGTCCCGCTTAGATTACTATGCTTCCAAATGTTATTTGTGATTATTATATGGCATGCCCCAAACCTCACTAATAACAACAGTAAATAGCAATATGTAAACATAAAAATATATTGGCTGGGAAATTGGCCTTTTGTTGTTTAGAAAACCAAGTGGAAATTTCAAAAGCTGTCCTTGAAATACCTTGATGATAACCTCTATTCAAGGTTTAAATTAGCCTTACTGATGTAACAAGTTTGACTGATTTGGACCATTCTTACTGGCGGCTTGGCGGGACAGTGGTTAGCTTGTCTGCCTCACTGTTCAGAGTTCCAAGCTCACTCTGGCCTCCGTGTGTGGAGGTTGCATGTTCTCCCCGAACTCGCATGGGTTCTCTCCTGGCACTCCGGCTTCCTCCAACACTCCGAAGACATGAATGGCAGGTATATTGGACATCCTAAATTGTAATTAGGTGTGATTGGGTAGATGAATGGTTGTTCGTGTCTGTGTTCTGGGATAGGCACCAGCAAGCCTGCATCCTTTGTGGTGATGGATGGATGGATGGATTGATTGTTGGACCATGTTTCAATTCAACTTTTGGCTTTTTTTGAGACACTGCTGTAAGTTAACTTGCGCACCATTTGTCAACTCATTTGAAAATCTAGATGTCATAACATATCTCAAATATTTCAACAAAGGTTTGAAAGGCATTCTGTCTAAAGATGTGGCAAATATCTCTTAAACCAACGAGTGAAGGCAAATCTCGAGTCAGGTTTTTTCAAGGTTCGCACCTGTATCCTGTGATTTTCCTTAAGACTTTTATCAAGGACTTTCTAAAGATATGAGAAGCATGGCCTTAGATTTCTTTATTCTGAACAGAGCACTTGGGTTTCTAAAGCAGATTTGAAAGTAAGCTTAATTTTAATACAACGCTCAGCCTACAAGAAAATCAGATCCAACTTGACCTTTTACTGACAAAATGAAATTGATTAGTCTGGCCACGGAATTGTGAACGTGATTGTTGCCACATTTGGCTTGAAGTGTTGAAAATTAAAGCTCAGCAACATTGGAATGAACGTGTGCCAAACTATTGTGGGATTGCAGCTGTGTAATGAAACATCACTTGTTCTTTCCCATCAGTTATGCAGCCCTAGTGTGAAGGTGTACATGCACTCAGCAGGCATGATCCAGTTTGGGGGTGTGAGGGGGTTTTTGTGAGTGAGTGAGTGAGTGAGTGAGTGAGTGAGTGAGTGAGTGAGTGAGTGAGTGAGTGAGTGAGTGAGTGAGTGAGTGAGTGAGTGAGTGTTGTGCTAAATCTCTCACGGTCTGAGTGTGCTATATATTCCCTCTGGACTAAGTGTTCCAGTTGCATTTGTCTGTCTTCTCTGGGACACAGGGTTGAAATGGGGCTACGTGGGGAGAGCTCCATCTGGATACCCACAGGGTGTTCCTACTTCATGTGCACAGTTTCACTCAGCGAGACAGAGCACTAAGATTAAAGTTGAATTTTGGTGATGTAGTTAACAACAAATACCATTTGCTTTGTGGCACGTTTATATACTCTTTTTTTAAAATTATTATTAATCCTGGAAAGATCACATAAATAGATGCCCCCCCCCCAAATAAATATCAACATTTTAATTTATGTACAATTTACATAATTCAGGTGATTTGTAAAAGGGCCCCAATTAACTGTTGCACGGCTATAGAACACTCTAAATTGTGTTCCCTGCAACAATTGTTTCAGGAATTCCAAAGCCAGTTGTTCTCATTAATCACAACAGCGTTACCTTGACTCACAGTCAGGTTCATAAATATTCGGACTTTGACATGATTTTCAACTTTTGGCTATACCCACCACTGCAATGCATTATAAAACAAACGCTGATATAAAAAAAGAGTTTCAGCTTTAACTGGAGGGTAGTTGCATTCAAATCGGTTAATGGTTTAGGAGTTATAATAACTTGTATATGTGCCGCTCATATTTGAAAGGACCAAAAGTAATGGGAAAAATTAACAATCGTAAATTGCAGACTTTCACTTTTTATTACGTGGTTGTAAATCCTTAGCAGTCAATTACAGCCTGAAGTCTGGAATTCATAGACGTCACAAGATCATGGTGTTCATTCCTGATAATGCTCTGCCAGGCATCTACTGTGACTGTCTCCAGTTCTTGCTTGTTCTTGGGGAACTTTACGTTTCTATAAGTTTCTTTTTTGCTTGAGGAAAAAAAAGAAAATATTGGTTGCTCTTCTAATGTGCTTTGGGTTATTGTCCATCTACACTGTGAAATGCTGTCCTATATGAATCCTGAGGCAATTGGCTTTATAAGAACAAATAGTGTTGCCACACAGAAGAATTTATCCTGCTGCTTTTTTCAGCAGTCACATCAGCAATAAGTACGAGATAAGCACTTCCATTGGCAGCCGTTCAGGCCATGTGGAACAGGTGAGCAGCGGATTGTTCCATTACTTGTAGTTCCTTTAAAAGGAGAAGGCACATATGCAAATTGTTTTAATTTCAATACCATTCTACAGATTTGGAAATACATTAAACACTTTCAAGTTAAAGCTTAAAGCCTGCAGGTAAATCACATCGTGATCATTTAATTTCGAGACCATTGTGGTGGTGTTTAGTAAAAAAATATGAAAATTACTTAAATGTCTGTTTTTATGAATATCTCGTTCTAGTATTTAAGTATTTGTAAGGTTAAATATTGCTGACAGTGCTTGAGGCACAAAAAAAGAGAACAAAATTGCACATATGTTGATGCAGGTCTTTTTTTACAGCATTCATGGAGACAATTTATCTTTTTTTTTTTTTATGTACGACAAGATAACAGTTATGAAACATGCTCCTCTTGATAAAAATTAAATCAGCCGGTATATAAATCTTTTACTGTCGGATGATGAATGGACTTGATCTTCAAACGGGTTAACCCAGCATCCATTTGTGCTTGTCATTTAGAGTCTGGCGGCTTTGACAAAGAGGTGAATCACATTGCTCACGGTTTCCATGTACAGTATCTTTGCCGGGAAAACAATATTTTTAACATCCCAGTTTAAAGAATTTCATTAAAACAGCTAAGCCATTTCATTTTTTCTCTGAATTGAAAACAACCTGCAAAACTGTTTACCTTGTACGCATGTTCTCATGGTTGATGCCATAGCATGTGTAGCACCATGTCTGCTATGTTTCCTGTTTGTTTTTGCACAAATGAATTGTCAAGCATTTCCTTGATGCTGGAAATAATATTGATTGGATTGGAATTTAGAGACTAACTTGTCTTATTTTGTATATATTACTGATTCACTTTTGACTGTAATGAAGAATTTGACTATATACTACAGCGGTATTTATATAAATATAATTTCTGTTAGAAAGGTTGAGTGGTGGCTTTGTGAATTCTTTTGGAGGCAGAGGTGAGGAAGGATAAGTAGCTTCAAAATAGTGCAAAGGTTTTACAAGTCAGCATTAAAAATGTGATGTTTTTGTATTTGATCTTCTTTCAACACTTTTTGTATTTTATCGCTTCCTTTTATACCGCATATGCTGTTTTGTTTTTTTCGACAATGTATGCCAATTTGTGGAAACTTTGGTCCAATAACCCCTATTAGAAAGTCTCTTGTGAAGGCTAAAGCACTAGGGTGACAGTGGATTGATTCTTCTTTTTTTTTTTTTAATTGACTCGGTGCCATCATTGTGCATGTCATCGGTTATTTTTATCTATTTCAACATGTGGAGAAAATTACGACCCCAGAGAAACAGGGCTGTCCTCAGCATCATATCTTCCTGTTCAGAACAATGATCAAACACTCATTTGAAGTCATCAGCCTTTGGAACAATGAATTCTTTTTTTCCATCCATGTCTCCTCTTTGAACATGAAATTATCCAATTAGCTCTGACTTATAAGAAGAGCAGAGTTCGACCACTTCTAACAACTTTTTACTTTGTACTGGGATGTAAACGCGCATTGTGCAATGAGCTGGTTTTGCTCAGGTGGTGGAGCATTCTCAACTGTGAAGCTGCAGGTTGATTCCCCCAGATCTTGATGTCCTTGAGCTAGATAGTGAACCCTTATGAGTGGGTGAATGAGCCATTTACTTTCTTTTCACTGCACCATACGCCATCATCATTGTGGTAATGAGGTACCATTTGTAAAGACTCATTGGGTATTTTGAATTTAGAAAGGCTCTCTATAAATGAAGGCCTTTTACTACTTTTTCTTCCTGTGCAGTCGGTGCTCTTGCAGGCTAATTGTGCCAGTTGCTTGAGGTTATGCGTATTCTTCCTGAGCTCATTTGCCATAATGCTCACCGTGTACTTGGTTACGGCCGTCTGGAGGCGATACCAGCCGACGCTGGGAGAGGCGAATTATACCCTGGACAGATTACCAGTTAGTCACAAGGCTGGTATTTAGATACAGAAAACCATTTACATGTAAATTCAACCCCAGGCAATTCAGTGGCTCCAAATCTTGTTAAATTTGTGACGCCTGCAGATCGAAGATGGAACTTTTCTATCTTGTTGTTTCCTAAATCACCCTCAAATATGTTGCGTTGGTTTTACTGCTGTATTTGTCTGGATTTTGGTGAGTTAGGCTACTGAGAGTGAATAGTAATCCATAGCAAAACTATTTTACACGTTATGTTGAAGTGGCTGTTTCTACCAAATGAACATTTTTCAGCTTTGAAAATGTTAAGTGCGAAATTGACGTTTTTAATTCATCATTCTTAACATCGGCTCATCTTGTGCAAACAATGCTCTCCATTATGTGAAACACATGCTCACCAGTAGCAGAAGTATTATCTGCCTGTGTGCCACCTCTCTGGTGCCAGACATGGAGGAGGAGGAGGAGGAGAAGGAGGAGGCGGACTCTGTGTGAAGAAAGATGAAGGCAGATAGAAGCAAACCGTCTGTGACTTAGATCAAATTGTTGGAGAGGGGAAAGTAGCATTTTTTTTCTTGGCCATTATCTGCTCAACAAATCGTGACCTTCACCATCTCTTTCAAGATGGGTCTGTGGGTGTGCATCTTTCTTTTACATTGCTAGTCTATGTTGAGTAAGTATGTGCCTGTTAATTATTGGTAAAATATTTTCAGATTGTTTTCATTTGAATTTGAATGATTTTTTCTTAGAACAGAAGTCAATTGAATATTGCCTTTTCAAGTATACGTATGTTCTATGTGCCCCCTTTAGTGTTTTGATTAATATATCATCCTCCCATGCTTTTTTAATGGCTCCGTCCCCTACTGTCGACTGAGATAGACATCAAAGTGTCCATGGGGACGTCTTGCAAACGTCATGTGACAAAACCCAAAACACAGGTAAGCCGTGATGTTCGCAAGGTTTGGACCTCGTGGGCACTTTGACATCAAATGTCAGTCGACAACAGGTGGCATAAAATGCATAAAATGCCAGCTTCTTTGGATGGCTGAAAATGGGTGGATCACTCTTAATTCTTATTCAACAAATGTAATATTATTCACAATAACACGTTTAGACTAGTGGGAGGCATGTAGACCATGTTATTGCTTAGAAAGTTTTCGACTACTGATTTGAATTTGAAAGGGATGTTTAAGCCATTTTCAACAGTAAAAAAATAATATTTCGTCGATAATTAAATTATTTGCTGTCAGCCCAGTTTGACATCTATCGCCATCAATGACAGAATATGACTTAAATGTTCTTCCACAAAATGTCAGGTGAAATCAGTTATTTACTGCAAGTAATGCTTTCTTATTTTTGCATACATAGTATGCCGGCAACTTACATATAGGACATGGAATAATTAGCTCATTCGCTGCTAGCTTAGTAAAAATGAATCTTTGACGTCAATGGCAGTGAATGAGTTCATTTGATTGCGTCATTATTTTTCATGTACCTTTAAAAACGCATTTTGCCGCGTGGTGTTTTATGAAAATGACATCACGTGCACTGGGTAGGAGTAACAACCAATTCCGGTGTTGTGAAAGTCACATGACCAAACCCAGAAAATTGTGATTGGTCCTTACCTAAGCCACGTGAACTCATTCTCATTTGACAGAAAGTGGTGTGAAAAAGATGTTTAAAATGGCTAAGACAAAGTTATTATTTGTTTAATTAAGTTGTTAACTATTTTTTCATGTACAGTACAATTAATGTTTTTAACTCTTTAACTTGCTACACTTAATTTGATAACTTTTTTTCATGTACAATGAATGTCTTTTAACTCATTCGGCACAAGCTCAGTTAAAATGTGTTTTCGATTTATATGATTGTCAGTGTAAGTAAAAATGGAACTTTGACGTCTTTTCCCATCAATGCCACTTGCCGTCGACTGAAAATAACATCACTGTGCTCACGGCTCCGGTAATGACAAGGTGCAGAAGGTTCACCTGTTTTTTGGGTTTGTTCATGCGGTATTCGCAACCTGAGCTGTGAGCTGCCCGTCCAATTAAAATGGATTTTGTACTGGGATAGCTGTCAATGGCAGTGAATGCATTTAAACTTACCTGCTGCCAGCCCAATAAAAACAGATCTTATACATCTTAACCACCAAATGGCTGGGGTGTTAATCGGAGAAAATAAAACGTTTGTTTTCCGCAAATGATTAATATACAGAATAGGAACTTTATACCGCTGAAAGTGGCTAAATAAATTAGGTCTTGGTGGAAGTCTGTTCTTGTTAGAAAATATTCAGTAGGTTTCCTACACAGCCCTTTTATACCAACACACACTTTGAGTCTGTCTAGAAATGACCTTGTTGTATATAAACAATGGTTCATAGACGTACTTCTCATGCTATTTGCAGAGCATCTCAAACAAAACTTTACAAGTGTCATGAGTAAGGAGGAAGCGAAGCTGCCTTCGTCCATTCTGGTCGGCAGGGTCACATCTGTAAGATGAAAGGAGAGGCCGCGGTCGGCTGCCTCCATACAGGGATGGAAAGGTCAGGAAGTGGCCTCAGCACAAACACCAGGCTCATTGTTCAAGTTCAAGGTAATGCTGAGTGGAGGTTCCATTCACATAGTGAAGGGTGCACACTGCATAAACCTCATCTTGCGCTCGCATGTTAGCCCAGGTGCGCTTGCCCGCTTCCGAACAAAGTCGCAGCCAATGTCAGAACGCCCTTAACCCCGTTGCCCCCTGTGACCCGGCCAGCCCCCTCCTCTGTTATGTCTGCTCGGTCGTCAGCTCCTCATTAGCTCCTCACAGGGGATTTCCTGTTCGCCCCCTTCTCTTCCTTGTTCCTGTTCACCGTTGAAAACATTATTTGCACTTTTTTTTTTTTTTACAACGTGGTATTGCCAATTAAACGTCCTGTGATATTGTTCTGAATTTACAAAACGGCAGTGAAAAAAGTTACTACATGCAGAGTTTCCAAAGGGTTTATAGAGCATGAAACCGTTGGGAAGTCTGGGACTAATTGATTACTTTGTGCTCCCAATAAGGACTGAAGCACACAGTGGCACATAATTCAGAGTCTGACTCACCCCCTTAACAGAAAGTCAATAACAATACAGGAATGATTAATCAGTACCCCCACAGCCCCCCCCCCCCCCCTCCCCCACCACCACCTCTCCACTCTCTCCTCTCAACCCCAATCACCCTCTTTCAACTCAGTATTGATCTGAATGCATTTGCTTTCCATTTATCCCGTCCCCCTCCCTTCATCGTGGACACGTTGCCACTGCATCGAGCGGTCACAATGAACCTCTTACCAAAGGAGTGTACCGGGCCCGAGCCCGCCAATATATACACGTAGGAGTGCGTGCACGTACAGAGGCGAACACACGTCACCGCATCATCTCAATACTTATATAGGCGGCCACTTGTATGCTTCACTCGGTGGGATTTGACTTCATTATTCTGGGGTACAGATTTGAAGCGACCTTTTAATGGTGCAGGTGCATTATGTGTGTGTGTGTGTGTGTTTCTGTATTACACACAGCAGTCTAAACACAAGGCAGCATTCTTAAAAGGCTTAACTGACAGCTCATCTGAGCCCCCCTGCTTTCCCCTCAACATTCTGGTTGGTGGCATACAGGTTGCCATGACGCCAGACTGTTTTGTCTGCCCTTTGACCTTTTTAAGGGGTGCTGTGGTCAATCAGGCATTACATGTGAGGAGCAAATAGAAGGGAAGAGAGGGAGGGGGATGCATTTCCTCTGTAAAATTGAGGTCCAAAAGGTTCCTATATACATCCGCTTTGTAGCTGGCAGAAGGTGGGGAGCCTCTGAGAAGCTGGCGGTCGAACAAAGACACATGTGCACGGACATGGCTAAATGAACTAGGCTGCAGCTCCCAGCAGGCAGGGACTTATTATGCTCATTGTGTAGTCGGACAGCTAAAGCTGTTTGGCTGCTTCTTTTGAAGTTCTATTAGTCAGACCGAAGCAGTAGACTTAGCGCTTTTTTCTCCATTTAGATGCTTTATAGATATCATAAGTTTAATACTGCACTATGTTTATGCCTTGTTTGTCCGCATTTCCAGCAGCCATGTTCTCCCAGCTGCTGTCAAGCAGTAATTGTATGACATTAAAGGCGGATCATGTACCGATCAGTACATGGTCGTTTCAGAAAACAGTCAAAACACAAATGAGCCATTTTCACCAAAATGCCATTGAGAATCTTTGTAGACATTTGATAATATACGTTTTGAAAATGTTTTAGTAAGTTTGGCTATGATTGGATTATTTGATCAAATAATTAGACCATAGGTAACCTGAACTTGTGAGTTTTGTGAATTATGTGACTTAGCTGCTCTCCACACAATAATACGCTAAAAAGATTAGTATTCCGCCAGGCTCCAAAGATAATGGATTTTCCACCGCATTTTTAGATGACGTTGTCTGAGCAGCTCGTGAATGTCATGGTCTTGTCCAGTGACACTTGCTGCTGCAGATCTTGACCCTGTGACCTCTTGGTCAACCAGTCATTTCAGGCCCGATAAACTCCACCTGTTTTTGTGTGTGTTTTTCAGCTGTATCTCATCCTTCTGGCTTGGGTTCACCTGCTTCATGAGAACCAGGAAGGCAGCAGAAGGTAAGGTCTTTTTGATGTTATGCATGTGACCTGTCAGTATTTTTTATTCCTATCCACTTCCTCATAGAGCAAAGACCCTGACGTTTGAATAGAAGGAAAACCTAATTTTCTTAAAGGTGTTAGATATACAGTATGCCAAGGAACAATGCATTACTGTGGTGAGGATCAGCACAAAGAACTAGACTTGATCTTTTTAGGTTTTCATATTTTTTTTCAAGAAAAATAGCAGGCAACATGTTGTTCAAAACGAAAGGAAGGAAACGGTTAAACAAAATACAAGCAAATTGACGAGATATACCTAGACAGGTATGCCGAGGTATTCCTAGACAGGAAACGAGTGCTTTGCTGACTCAATAAACCGTAGTAAGACATTTTAAAAGCAGGATTAAAGAAAACAGGACAATACATGAAGCAGAGCTATCTCTAGTCAAAATAAAGATGATAATGATTGTGGAGGACCTAATCCAAGGCAATTGGCGAGATTTGATGGATTATATGTACGTCACTGTTCAAAAATATTTTCATTGTAAGGTACAATTTGTACTTTACACTTTCATCACTTTAAAGTCTTCTGTTTCACTTTGGCACCGACACAAGCGCTTGTTTGCTTTGGTGCTGCAGAGTTACGGCTCAATAAATAAGACCATGCGTGTTCTGTATGTACTTAAAGGAGCAATGGCATTACCCGCAAAGGTTAAATTTGGAGTTATGTGTGAGCTTGTTTGTCTGTGCGTGTCAAATTACTCAATGAAACTTATGACCAAAAAGTGAAGAACACACACACAGCACAAAAAGTGAAGAACACCCACACAGCTCTGTTTGACTATTTAAACTCTTAAAGATGAACTCTTTAGAGATATTGTAACAAGCTATTATTGTCAAGTGTAGAAAATTGGCAAAAAAAAAAAAAAAGTTGTGGGTAACATGTTTTTGGCCAATCACAGCTGCAACTAAGCATGTATAGGTTCACATCTGTGCCATAGCAACAGTTTGGCTAGTTGCCAGGCTGTTTGGGTTGCCAGGCAAATGGTTCCCATGGCAACGCTCCTTTTGCCATCTTGGTTTAGGAGCTTGGTTAGGAAAACAAAATCAGCCTTGCAACATGTCGCACTTTTGCTGCATTGTGAGGGAGGGGAAGTGAGGACACGGATGTTTGATCGTGAAAATTGGCCCCGCTGCTTTGGTACTTGCTGAAAGTGTACCGAACATTCAGCATAGCTACCCCAATCTCTATGTCCCATCATTTTAATCACCGCCGCAAACTCAAAGCTTCAAAGCGATGCGCATCATTTACTATGTAGTTCTTCTATGTCTCTGAAGCACGATGGCCATCATCTCAAATAAAGAGGCAGGCCAACTTGTGTCAAAGCCAGAGAGTATTATAATTAAGCGAAACCTTGAAGTAAAGCCTCATTAATGGATCAC
Source organism: Hippichthys cyanospilos (assembly GCF_059441005.1). Classification (NCBI taxonomy): domain Eukaryota; kingdom Metazoa; phylum Chordata; class Actinopteri; order Syngnathiformes; family Syngnathidae; genus Hippichthys; species Hippichthys cyanospilos. Next base: position 3,920,703 of record NC_142371.1, on the reverse strand, counting down.
CCCGAAGAAAATGTCCATAGCAATGCCTTTTGGCAGACAAGCCTGCTGCTATAAAGTGCAGAGGAAACAGGATGCGAGAGAAGGATGGCTGACACTGGCACAATTACACAGCATTTCTGCGTGATTTGACTACGAATGTTCGACACACTGGGAACTAAGGTAGAGGCGGTGAGAGCTGTCTAAAGACTTGGCGCGAAATGCTGACGGAGGGGGCAAAAAGGGTAAGAGGCGGGCAATAGGGACTTGTGTGTTGAGTGGTGGGGGTGGCAGAAGGGTCAGTGTAGGAGTAGCAATGTGAAACAATGGGATGAAAGTCTTACCATATGATGGTTTATTTTCCATGTTGTAAACTCATAACTGCAAAGTTCAACAGAAGGTCGAATATGACAAATGTCATCTGTATTCAAAATGCTTCTTTGCTTTTTGATATTTTGTCATGCAAATAGTGCACCTACGTATACTGTGTTTTGCCAGCAGCTGCTTTACATTGAAAATGCGTCATTATGGGATGACCAAAGATGGCTGACACTGCAGCAGCCATCACTCTTGTTTCTGTTTGATTGCCTTCGACTGACAGCTATTCACGGACATTAATTGCTGTCTGTCAAAACGCTGTCACCCACATCTGCGCCGCTGTGGCAGATCTTGCAAAAAGTATTACTTTTATTAGTTTCTAGAACAGTTGTGAGTTTATTAGAGTGATACGTTAAATTAGAGCTGATATGGAGATTTGTAAAAATGACAAAGAAAAGTGAAGATAAAATTGGTCATAAACAATACAGTGTAAAGGCTGAGAAAATGCAAGCGCTGTCATAGCGCTGCTTAATTTAATAGAAGAAATAGTTCATATAACAGTGGTTCTCAACCTTTTTTCAGGGATGTACCCATGGACCATGGCAAAGTGTTACTGGTTACAAATAAATACATAAAACTGTGCTTAGCCATAATTGCTTGTTTTGACTTAAGAACGTCATTTGTCGAGTGGCCTCGCTTGAACTATTTTGAGATCAAAAGAACTAAATGTGCACAAAAGTGATCAATATTAGGTGTCCTCTTTTGTGATCACAAAACAGAACTACTTTGTAAAAGAAACCTGTCCCATATGGGGAAGACTGGATTTTTAGGATAATGACAATGAATCTACAACCGACCAAAATTGATCATATTCCCTTGGATTTTCATGAAATATTAAAAAGTAAATATTTTTAAAGGGTGTTACTTTTAAAATATATTTTATTATAAATATATATTTAAGTATAAATATGAGCCCCTGAAGTGCTTTCAGGCAGTTTTGGTGTTGGGTCATTTTTCAGACTATGCCTGTTTGAACTTGATAAAATATTGACGTTATCTTTCACCAAATTTCTGTCATTTCTGGTTTTCCAAATAGTACAACAGCCCTTTGGCATTAAAGTAACAATGAGGGGCAGCCACCAGTAGAGGGCGTCAGATGCTTAGAAAAATACACGAGTAGTCCATGAATGAACATGAAATCAAACCTTCGGTCGTACGCTCACCTGCATGATAGCTGTAAATATGTGGTTTATTAATTGATGACAAACTTTCACTCAGTGTATTTGTGTCAGTCACTTTTTTTTTTTTTTTTTTTTTACGTGTTAGTCTTAAATCTACTGCTTGCTTTTCGGCACAGATGGCATATGAGTGCAAAGACAGCATACGTTCAAAATGCCGTAGAAATGTGACTTAGAATACATTTAACCCACTTATGGACTTGGAAAAAAAATTGCGTTTCTACACTCTTGAAATGATGTCTGGGGGTGCAGTTCGACCGTCTGTGCTCTGCAGCGTGAGGTAGTTGGTTGTATTGTTTCGCATAATAAACAGCACGGAGATAACTGTACAACCTTCTAGCTTTCCCTGCGGAGTCACTTCTTGCCACGTCTAATGTACCCCCGGCCGAGAGGTAAGTATGTTACTCGGCGAGCACATCGCTTTGTGGATAACGACGTAACTCGTTCATTTGCGTTCATATTGCGTCAATTATGCCCTCCGGGCCTAACGGTAGCCGTTTCACAGCCATCAGAAAGTTTTTATGATTATTCTATGTGTCGTGTGGAAAACCTTTCTGAAAAGATGTTCGGTCCGTGGCAGATTAGTCTTTATATTCCACTAAAGCTCAAACTGGAGGTTGGTATCCTTACTAATTCGCTGAATTCATTAGCCTTTGATTCACAAGAAATCAATGTGATTTTTTTTTTATATTCAAACTGCTTAAAAATGTTTACACGTTTAGCCAGTTAAAATGTTCACAATTAATTGTATTTTCAGTAACTTACATTTTAATAACTATAAATTTTGTAATACTTGAATAAAATATTGGAATGAATGAAACAGTTTTAAAGACTGTTGATTTATATAAAATCAACACATACTTCGTTTTAAAAACTTTTAATAGTTAATAGTCTAATATGGTTTTTTTCCAGAAAAACAACTGTTGAAAATAACTATCAAATCTGACATCGACCAGCAAGTGGCAAGATTTGAGAATTGTTTCTATTTGAAGACTATAAGAAAAAAAAAAACTAATAGTATTGTGCCAGTATTAGTACAGCATTCTGTTAAATGTTGTTTTAATACTGGTTGACCACTTTGCCATAACAATGAAAAAAAAAAAAGAATAGAATGAGACAACCTTGACAGAAAAGTGAGTTCCAACAACACAGACGTCTATATATTGTATTTTGACCCCCTTCTAGTTCCTCCCTTCCATAGCCTTAAAGGGACACCGTGTAATATTTAGACCCTTTTTCATTAAAATGGACTAATTGAAATTATAAATTTCAAAAATGTGCTAATAAAACGACCAACGGTATGTTTTAAATATAATCATAGGTCTAGTTATTAAATTATATTACACGGGGGGGAGGGGCCACTTCTCCGGAGGCTGCCATTTTTGTTATAGCTACAGACAATGGTAAATGCAGCAACTCATGCTGTCCGTAATGAAAAACGGTCAAATCTTACACAGCGGCCCTTTAAGAATCTTCTTTCACTTGTACCTGCACACACTTCCAGACCAGCAGACTGCTCTGTTAAGACCTGTGTCTTTGAAGCTTCAAATTAAAGAGCCGCCACCCTCCAAAAAAATAACAATTGGTTTTCTAGACTTCCTATCCACATCTGAGAAACAATTCTCAAAATGTGTCTCTTGCCCATAGTGCCACACTCCAGCAGCATTTGCAAGGCCCTGTGGAGGTAACTTTAGCAGGTTATTTTGCTCTGAGATGACACGGCAAATATATATAACTAATACGGTGTTTGAACTTGCCTTTGCAAATGTCTGGGCCTTTGAGCAACTTTTTAAGTTAACACTACTTAAACATCCATTTTAGTCTGTCCTCTAAAGTTTGTTTGCCAAGTTAGCAGATTCCATTTGCCACAGTAAGTAAATAGAACCGAGTTGGGGTTTGTTTTTAACGCCATTTTAAATTTTAGGTCTACGAAATGAACAATTGTCACCTGTGTTACACAAAAAAAAGAGAAAAAAATAAAACGTATTGTAAAGTCAAGATTTTCAATTCCATGTGACAGTCTTCACAAAGTTTGTGCCGTCTTCATATTTTCTAACTGAAAAAATTGCAGACATCTGCCTTCAAGCTTGATGATTTTATTGCTTCTGCCACACTGTTTGGATACGCTATTTTCGTGCGGTGATGAAATCTCGCAACATGAGAAGTCATGTCCATTTTTGAGTAAAAAAAAAAAAAACTCATTAACTCGATACTGTGCTACGGAATGGAATATCGGTTTTACTATCAACTTATTTTTAACTCAGCCCAAGCTCAAACGCTCAGAGCCTCCTCCAGGCCAGCCAACCATGTATGTAGACGGCCTTGCTATGGATATTGTTTGTCCTTGGCAGTAAATTCAATGTTTTTTTCCACCCTAATACAGCAAGTAGAGCGGCCTTGTCAATGACTTTGTTCTCGCTCGCTGCCATGGTCATTTTTCCACCGTCCCCGGCAACCCTGTTGACTCTCTCGCTCACTAATTTATTCCGGTTTTCAACCCAATAACCTTACCTCCTCCTCCTCCTATTTCCTCAGTTTGTCAGCTTGCAGTACACGCCGACTTTAGTGCCTTATAGCCGTCTCCCCTCCCACCACCCAGAAAAGGGGCATCTATAAGAATAGTGCTGATTCGGCACCGCCGGTCGTCTTTATCATCCCTGCAGCACGCCGCCCTCCTGCCAGTGGAGACAGATGAACACCTGACAGTAGTGAGGTGTGTGGGCCAAGGATAATGAGCAAGGTGGATAGACAGCCGCAACTCTAAACGTCTGCCTCATTTTCCCTCTGTCCCACATTTCCAACGTTATTTATGTTTAATTTTTTATTCATGCGCCGCTCTCAAAGTTTGCAGCAAAAAGTCCATTGCAAATTATAAGCGCTGGTTCGTTTGAAGCATCTGCAAATGCCACATTTGTTTTTTTCCTGCCATGGCGTCTACGGTCTTGGGGCGTAAAATGAGTGCGTCTCGACCCTGAGACAGACAAGGCAGACACCATCCCAGACTGGTGATGTCATCCCTGTGGAGCACTCCGAGTGCTTTGTCTCTTATAGTGGCACTGCAGAGTACAGCCGCAGGCACACGCATACACACTGACACACACACACACACACATACACACACACACCTGACTGTCACATTCTCTATGTGGCCGGGAGTTACGCTCCGACCTAAGAGAAACGCCTTTGCTCAATGTTTCAGGACAAAATGGCTCCCGTGATGGCTGCAGTCTTTGTGCATGTGTAGTCTTGAATGTTGGCGTTAATGACCTGCATTGCACACTACTTCGGTGCAAAGTGATCAGATTGAGGTGAGCAGACGTGCATCCAGACAGAAGCATCCCGGGGCAAATTTGAACGTAGATGAACCCGCGCAGTATACATGTAGGTCTAAAAACAACACGCTGCGTCGTGAATATTCATCAGGAGTTATGAATGTGTAGATTGTTTTTCTAACCTATATTCCAGCAGAAAAAAAGGTTGGCATCAGTGACTATGCATATGTATGAGATCCTCATCTGAAAGCCTTTTTAACAGAGGTGAAGATGAGTTTGTCCTAATTGATTCCCCTCACGTCAACTCTTGCCTCGGCAGCAGGGCTTTGCAAATCCTTGCTAAAGCTGACTCTACTTTTCTTAGAAGATGGTCTTTTTGTTGTTGTTGACATTGGTGTTAAACATAGTGGCCGTCTGAGACCTATAGGCCAAATGGAAACTACAAATGTATTTTATCAACTGAGGTATAGAAGTGTGACACGCTGCTCATGTTATGTCTGAACACTTAATTATACACAGTATAATGTCTCCTCGCCCAGTCGAACAGTCCTCTGATCAAATGGTTCAAATTGTATTTACCGTCATTTTGTAGTTCACCTGAGGGCCGTGTATTTTTCAGCTTTTTTTTTTTTTAAAAGCTTCATGGTTAACAACTCTTAGTGTTATACTCAAGATGTCAGATTTGAATGGGCATCTTAACAAACGCTTATAATTAGGAAAAAAAATGTGTAAACCATCAGCCCATAACTAATATAAATGGATTTAAAAAAAGAGACTTTTCCGCAATTTTTTACGGACTGTACAAAAACTAGACTGCACAATTAGGATTTGGGGGGCCAATCAGAATTGCCTATCAGCAAGTTTAAAAACAACTGTCAACCACCTACAGTATCTGGTCACTTTATGGGGAAATATATCTATTTAACTTGTTTATTTACTGTGTATACTTCTGTACAGATTATAGGGTATCAAAAAGGTTTCTATTGTATATGTGTTGTATGTATTTATCCATGGTTTTAACAATCTTTAGCATACCAAAAACCGATAAAGATACACAGCAGGTTACGGTTTCACCAGCCTTGAGGGAAAACAGGCAATCGGGGAGTTAGAAAGAGGGGGCTTATAAGTGAATATACGCTGTATAGCAACCACCACACCACTGTAAACAGGTAAAAACATTAATGACCTCAAGAAGGAATTCAAGAATGAGCAAGACAGTGTGAAACTTCAGTCATGTAAAATAAAAACATGACAGAAATCAAATTACTATATTGCAACTGAATTACTTTATCGCACCAAGTAAATACAGCCAACAAGGAAATTATTTGATAGCAAAAATTGCTTTAACTCTAAAAAGTCCCAGTAGTGCAAAAAAGGTGTAATCAAATCAAATTACGTTTATTTCTATAGCCCTGAATCACTGAAATCTCAAAAGGGCTTTACAGGTGAAGTCACAAAGAGACTTCTTTTCATCATAAACACTCAACAGCATCCCCTCATCAAAGCTTCCTGAAGGGGAAGGAAAAACTCAAAAACCCCAATTTAGGGAAAACGAGAAACCCTCAGAAGGGAAAACAGGTGGGAGGAGCCCCCTTAAAGGCTCAACAGGTTGAAGTGGATGCTGAGTGCACAAATACAGATGAACACATTAGGCAGGAAATGTCCAGTGCAAAGATGTCTCGACAGCAGGCGAAGCCACCAGCCAGGATTCTCCCCACAGTCCGGCCAAGTGGGTCCATCCCAACAAAAACGCCGCAGAGGAGGCGGTCCATTTCATAACCCGCGATGGTCGATCAGAGCTGAATTGCGGCGTTCAAATCATCTCTCTCCGAGCCGGTAGAAGGGGGCAAGAAGGAGAAGAAGAAAGCTGCAATCAGACAGACCCATTAACTAAATGCTTGCGTATATAAATGTGTTTTAGACGGGATTTAAAGATTTAATCAAGTAATCGAAACATTCCAAGTCAAATTCAAGGAATCAAGGAACCATTCAATGATATCAGTGATCGCTCTGTAAATTGAACCGATCACTGATTTTGCATCAAATATCAAATATCAGCCAGGCAAACTCACACAGATCATTTTGATCTGTAACTACAACCAAAATGGTATCAATCTTTACAAAGCGAACATGGTACTGTGGTGAAAACTACTGCAGCGGTTGGTTTGGGATCAGTCTAAAGTAGCAGGTGGGCTCTGGTTTTATGGTTGCCTAAAGACTGGGGGGCAGATAGAGGGACATAGAGGCAGCGACATCTAATTTCCTACCTCAGCCTGGGTCCTACCTCGGATTGTAATTGTGCTTGCACATTCAGGTCTACAGTCATGTTTTTGAGTCCGTAGGGTGAAAGTTGCAGCTGGCTACTCGTTGAGGCTGAACGGTTGACAACAATGGGGAAATGACAGTATTTTGAGAGTCATAGCTTGGAGCAAGAAATTGGGAATAAAGAGCTTCGTAGCGTAGTACAGTAGTTGGTTTTTGGATTCGTGAGCTTAATTTTCTTACACCTTTGCACCATACAAGTGTTTTTTTTGTTTGTTTTTTAATTCTGAATTAAACTAGTTCATGCACTAATTTCTTAACACAGCTTAAATGTGAGGTCAAGACTGCCTCTTCTGAGTGTGAGTCACACTTGTTTTCTCGCTTGTTTTTGCTTATAATTGTCAGAAGTTGGGGCCATGCATGGACAAAATTTCTGGAACTCATCTGTTAGTGAAAGAAAAGCAAAGATTTTTATGAAAGTGAAGCATTGAGAATATTTAAAAATGACAGCTTGGCTCAATACAAGTATGAAAAAAATAAAAACAGCAACACAACAAAGACATGAAAACAGGCCTGAACAAAAATGATGGTCCCCATTGAGAAGATTGTAAAACATAATCATCAGGAGATTTTGAACTGAAGTGTGTGCTTTATTCAGGTGCTGTCAAATTTGTAATCTGTTTTTTTAAAGGATGATATTTGTCTTTAATAGTGGGATGCCAAAAATGTTGGTCATGTTTTTGTTGAGTTGGTAAAAAGAGTCCCGTCACAATGCCCAAATGCAAGTTTCTTGTTGAATCAAAACAAATGGCTTACTTAAGCAAAATCTAAATATTAAATAAGTTACAGAATATTACACAGCCGCATGTGTATCAGTGAAGAACTTGTTAGTTCTTAAAAAAAATAAAAAGTATGTTCCCAAATCCAAGTTATCTAAAGGGATCCTTAACGATTAAGTCATTTTCACAAGTAAAATGCTAATAGATTTTATATAATTATTTGATAAATACATTTATGATCAATTAAAAAATATAATGACTACATAACTGCATAAAGTATGTTGCATTAAAACAAGTACGTTATGGTCTGTACCAAAAACTTAAAGGGACAATGTGTAAGCCTTCACACACGTTATTCCTCTTTTTGGTTATGTTTTGTTATGTTTCAACTCATTCCCAGTTCATCCGATTAACACCATTCAATATAATATTATTCCACTTATTTGTGAGAAGTGCACGTCCATTTTTCTCATTCCAATTATTTAGCATTTTCCCACAATTCCGTTTTCCACACCAAAAATCCTATTGACTTAACAATGGGTGATTTTACATTTCATATTTTCAATATTTTAGCTCACTCATCTCACCTTAGAGATCACTCCCATCATTTCAGTAATTAATCATTTCCAATATTTTCCTATAATTTCATATTTTTCACCCTTTTAATAATTAACAATTCATTTCCAATGTGAGGGCTTCCCATTCATTCCCAATGGGAGATTTAACATTTCATATTTTGAGCTTTCCCATTTCATATTCACAACATTTAACTCATTCATATCGCCTATGGATCATTCCCATCATACCCACACAATTTCCACTTTTTCAGTTTTTCCTTTGTAACCTCTACATTAGTCTATTCAAATGGTTCCAACTTTATATGTTAAAATTGTGCTTTCCACTGCCATACACTCCCTTTCTCCTATTGTGACATTTTTGCCCTTCGAATACCCACACAATTTCCACTTTCTGTTTTTACCCAGTATCTTCTATTTATTTGGCCTATTCAAACCGATCAAACCTTATATGTTAAGATTGTGTCCACTGCCATATACTTCCTTTTACCTATTAATTCATGTTTTACCCACACAATTTCCCCTTCAGTTTTTCTCTTGTATCTTCGACATTATTTGGCCTTTTCACACCGTTCCAATTTTATATGTTAAAGATTGTTCTTTCCATTACCATTCACTTCCTTTCACTTATCAATTCAATGTTTTTGCAATTCGAATACCCACACAATTTCCATTTTTTTCAGTTTTCCATTGTGTCTTTTACATTATTTTGCCTTTTCAAACCGTTCCTACTTTATATATTAAAGATTGTCCTTTCCACTGCTATACATTTCCTTTCACCTATTAATAATTTTTTTGCAATTTGAATTCCAACACAATTTTCACGTTTTTCAGCTTTGTGTCTTCCGCATTATTTGGTCTATTCAAACTGTTCCAACTTTGTAATATTCACATTTCTTCACAGATTCAACCCATTCAAACATTCAACATCATTCCACCATTCCTCTCCCTTCAGCACATATGCCTCCACACGCAATTTCTTTCAGGAATCGCACATTTTCGAGTTTAGTTATAAAATTATATAGCCAACATTTCGGTACTAACTTTATAGACAACATACTGGTACTAAGTTTTGTATCGACAACTTACTGGTGCTAACTTTTCACTATTGAAAATGGTTAAGTAGTATATCCCCCTTGAAGTAAGTGACGTAAATGTTGCTCATCACTGCTTGCCTCTTGTTGGCAAAACACCAAATGAAAAGCGGCACATGTGTGCAGAGTAAAAATGCTAAAAATGCTAACTGCCCTGATGTGGCATCATGCATTTTTTTTTTTTTTACGTGCACTGAAGTTCTTTGATTTTCTTCATATTGACGTTTTCATTTTGACCAAAGGTTACTGTTTTCCACCTGTGACATGACAAGGTGTCTTATCAAGATGATCTTTAACAAAACATCGGTCAACATTAGCACCATGGAGTTGCTCATCCATGACAAAATGTCGTTACGATTGGCGCATGTAGGAGTCGGCAAAGATCAGCCCTGAAGGTTCACTGTACCCCCGCGCTTCATATTTTCTCTATTTTCATCCTATTAGTGGATTCTGACCCTCCCCCTTCATCCCCACTTTCTAGCTAGCGGCTTTGCCACCAACCCCACCACCCCTCCCCTCTCCGTCGCTCTCACACACGTGCATGCGCCCTCTCTTGCGTAGTCTCACACAAATACACACATCTGTGCACTCGTTGCACTCTTACTCCCGCCCTCCATCTCCCTTGTCTCTCTCACACACACACACGCGCGCGCGCGCACACACAAACACGCATGCAAGTGGCTGACAGACTGGTGTGTGCAGACGTGTGGCTGCGAAAACGTGCGGGGAAAAAGAGGGACACGGAGGGACGATGCAGAGAGAGGGTGAAAAAGGAGGAGGGGATAATACTTGTGATGCAAAGAGGCGCGTGGCGACTGAATGCAACACAGAGGGTAAATGATTTGGTGTGTGTCGCCTCCAAGTGTTGAATATCCTACGCAATGGCTAGTTAGTTGGTGTTTAAGTAAGCATTGATCTCTTTGTCACTTCCTTCTTTGCAGCGTTGTGGCGGCAGCCCTGCAGAGACAAAAGGTTGCAGTGGTGCATGGATGTTCCGTCAGGTAGGCAGACACACAACAGCACAACACAGCAAACGCAATCAATATTCCCTCCTGTGAGCTACCTGCCACTGGGCTCGCCATCTGGTGTCGAGCAGCAGGAGAGAGGAGGCTGCTCCGAAGGAGCGCGCTCGCAACCTGCGAGGAAAAGTGCTACTGGAAGGTAATTCTTACGGGAAAGACTTTTTTGTAATTGTCTTTGTCACTTTGAAGTGTTGCATCCCTTTTAAAAATAGTCCAGTGTCATTGTCAAGCGATTGTAAAATTTTTCAGACAGCGCCGCTATTGAATCTGACAGGTGAATGAATCAAGTGAGCAGCTGACAAAGAATTTAAACGCCGGTCCCGTTAAATGTTGTAACACGCGACGGTGAACTTGACAGAGGAATATTACTCGATGCCGCGTGTTCATTCTTGGAGACGTTAGTGAACGTGAATGAAGTCTGACGCAGTTGTCGTCTCTCAGGTGTGACACAGCTGCCTCGACTCTACCCCCTCCATCACGAACCGAGACTAAAGGATTACAGGTTGGTTACCATCAGGCTCGGCCAAGAGCCGCCCGTGCATACACATGAACACAAACGCGCCGTCCCTGTCAAGTTTCATGCTATGACGTCAAGGCAATTAAATGTGTTTATGTGCCTTTTAACACACAAGCCGCCCAGCTTTGAGTGGGGCGCCAGTCTATAATGTTCTTAATTGGACTGGCCACGACTCAGGCGCATGTTTGAGTCGACTTAAATGGTAAATCCTTCATCTTTAGCGTCGTTTAATTTTCTTAACAGGCAGCCGTGGCGATTGACGCACCGTGTATTTTTCCGCAAGGTAAGTGTGATGTCTTTTCCGTCACCCCTTTGAGTATATTTCACTCCGCCGAGAGAAGCGGCAGTTTGTCGATTAATCAACTGCGTCGAAATGTTTTTGTGCCCGCCCTGACTCGCATTAGTTGTCCATCAAATGGCGCCTTGCCAAGCCAGATGGCTATGTTGACGAAGACGGACGCGATGGCGTGGCGATTGTTCGCTCGGTGTGCCGACTGGGCTGCAGGAGACGGGTCGGTCGGTGCCGCAGAATCCAAAATGTGAGATGAGGTCATGTCTTTGTCTTGGCGCTGCGACCACTGTTTGGCGTCTCCTCTCGAGGGGTCCCTTTTTCTTTCCTGTCGTTGCCGTCCAAGCTGTGTTTTAATTTCCCAGTATGCCCCTCTGTCCCTGAGACCCTTAACCTGTGAGGTCAAAGCAGGTCACAGGTGAGGTCCTCGGGAACAGGGCTGCATTCAGTTTCAACACTCCTTTCAAAGCTGCAATTGTTGTTTTCTGTGTGATGTGTGAACCTTTCAGCTCAGGCATGAAATTAGAAAGACCCGCATTTAAAAACTACAACCTTGATTATCAGGATGTGGCGAAATAACTTCTCAGCCTTTTAAATCAGGGATCTTGTCAATTTTTTAAGGTCCTCCGAAATTAATACCACATTTAATAAAAAAAAGCAACATTTTATTAACATGTATTCAGTATGATGGACATTTTTGGGTACATTTTTGGCAAGCTATTTACAATGATTCCTCGGGTTTTTTGTATTGCGTTGTGTCGCAGGCTGTAGATGGCTCGATTAGTTTCGCCCAAGCCCCTCAGGTCTGAATGTTGCTTCTGCCCACAAATGTCTCCAACAACGCATCCCATTTGGTCTCTCTCTCCCATGTGTGCAACCTACCATTTTGGATTGTGTGGCAGTCAAAAGTTTTGATCACATGACTGAGGCCAGGCAAGGACGCTGCCTTTCAGGGGGGTGACTCTACTGGCTGGCTTTGTGACATACACCCTAAACGGGGCCAAGGAAGACAGCCAAGAGCCGCAACCCCGCCATTTTTGCCACCAGTCAGCACTCTTACCTCTTTGTACGTTTTTGCCCTCAAAATGTCAAGCAAGTTGTGACTTTATGATGCAGACTGATTCATGTTCTCATCAAGTGACATCACGTAAGTAGGGCTCGTTAATTATCACTCGTGTCGGGGGGAAATGGCATATTTTCTTGTAATGTCATTCACAAGACACATGCCTTTTGCAAACAGCATCCCTTTCCTACAGGGGTAATGAAAAAAGTTTGACTGTACTTGCCTCAATCCATTGTTCACAAAAACATTTTAAAAAGTTAAGTGCCAAGCTCTATTCAGTTGCTGACTAAAAACGAATGCCTGATGTTTCATGAGAGAAACTGTCTTTTTTGATCATTATCTTTTCACCAGACTCATGATGGGGTAGTTCATGTGTTTTCATTCATGTTTATATTCCTTGACCATATTACAGTCCTGAGCAGATTTATTGGACCCCACATCACAATTATAATTTAAGAGCATGATAGTTTTTATTTTTTTGAAAAGAATTGTTGCAGGAGTTTGGAGAGTCTGAAGCAAATTTTTATTTTTTTTTTTTAATTTGTGTTACAAACTAATTGTTATCTATGAATATTCAAATTTCCCTGCGTTACAGGAAAAAGTAGTGAAGCATTACTACATTTTTTAATGACTGGTGGAACAATGGATTGACAACTAATCAGTTATCAACTCGTTTGGATACTTTAGTCAATTTAAAATTGTCCTAATGTTCTAAATTTCAACTAAGACCGTGACTGAATCAGAATTAAATTTGAGAAAATGGCATATTTCAAATAAAGGCATCACACTTAAAACTTGCTTCTAAAAAAAATTAACAAATCTGACAAAATTCGCAGATAAAAGATTATCAAAATAATCCTCACTTCTAGCCTGAATTGAGCTTTGTACCCAGGCTATGTTGGGTTATGATGATTTGCTGCATATATTTATAAGCAAAATGAAAACCTTTTTTTTTTTTTACTCTAAAACTTTTTATTTTGTGTATTGCATCTATTTTATTTAAAAATGTTTGTTAAAATTTTGGACTGCCAGCCCCCGCAATTGAGTAAATAACTAGCGCAAAATAACTTGCGCACAAATAAAATAGCTTTTTATAATAAAATGTGAACAAGCACATTTTAAGTGTTGTAGGACATAACGAGATTCAATCAAAGTGCCCTTGGCAGCATACACATCAGAGACAGATTGAACACTCCCACCCTCGCCCGCCCTCTCTCTCTCACACACACAAACATGCGCGCACACACACACACACACTTGGGATTTTCCCCATGCGCTTGCAAACTTTGGCAGTCCAGCAGCAGACTTTTGTCTAATATTGATTGGCTTGTCTGCGCCGAGACAGATGAACGCATTAGTAGCCCGCTCACCCTGCAACTGGAAATATATTAAGTTGGTGTATTAGGCACCCTGTCTGGTTGCCATGGAGACGCAGCCATAGTGAGGAGGGAGGATGGTAGACAAGTGGGGGATACAGGATGTGATGAGGCGGTCGGCGTGATTTGTAGTCCCGCCTGCTCGATCTCCCCCTTTTGTCAGTTGTGGCCTCGCTCACCCCTTCCTCTTCCCCTCCCTGTTGTCCCTTTGGCTGCCTTTGCTCCTTCATTGCCTCATTTTGCCTCATTTGCTCGGTGCCACCAAGAACCCGCTTGCTTTCCTTTGTTCCTCCTGGACGACCGGTTAGACTTCAGGGCGTTATTTCTCTTGAGGCGTTCTTACTGACATTCTTCCTTATTTCATCCCCGTCCCTCCCCATATATACATCAGCATTAACCCCCCCCCGCCCCCACCCACCCACCACCACCCCCCCACCCCACCCCTCTTTGCCTCACTCCATCTCTCTGCTCTGCAGTAAAACTGGTGCATTGAGGTAGACCGGAGAAGACAAAAGATGGGAGAGGGGTGTCGGGAATCTGCGCTTCGTAATTATGCATGTGGGAATCCTTGGGCCGCACCTAACAATTTTTAACATATTGAGTGATTTTTGAAAGACGGGGAAAATCTAAGTAGGTGGGCTCACTTCTCTTGTAGGGGATGGGGTAGTCATGTACTGAAGTGGATGGTGTAGACGTGATGGCGAAAACTACCACAGCAGACCTGTGAGAGGCAGCACAATACCACATGACACCTAGACTTTAGAAGAGTCGTACTCAAAGACCATGAACAGTACATGATAAAGAAGTACAGTATTTATGATCATTGGTTTAGCTGCCGTAGCTCTCGGTTTATGATGCAGATGAGGTTTTTTTTTTGTGCAAAAAAAAAAAAAAAAACCTATAAAGGTCCCCAAATTTATTATTTAACCAAACTGGTTTTAGAGTATGTCAGTATAATAATACACAGGAAGCCAGAAAAAAAATGTACTTGATACAGACGCTCCCCATCTTAGGAACACGTTACATTCCGAAGAGCCCTTCCTTAGGCAAATTTGTAAGTTGTTCGTATGTGTAAAAAAACGAGACTGCACTGATGAGGTCTGAACATTCAGGTAACTCACAAGTCACGGCAAAAAGGTCAGGAAAGTGACACTGGGTGGAAGGTTTGTTTGCAATCGCAGGGCTGTACAGTGTCGGTGGCAGAAAGACGTAGGTGCTTAATACAAAATCGGACTCAAATTTGAATGAATCATTTCATCTGTGTTCGTATTCCCAAATGTTCGTAAAACAGTTCGTAAGTTGCGGGGAGCGTTGTATAAATGATGCACATACCATCTATAATTATGGTCAATGGACCTACACAACCTTCATTAAGTAATTTGGCTCAACAAGCAATTACATAGCAGTCATATATAAGTTTTAAGTTGCAACTTTTTTTTAACCATTAATACATTTTCCGTAATTAGTTGCATTTTTCAATTCTATGAAGCAACAGATAGTTATCCCTTGCTACGTCGCGCCTGTATCGTGTCCGCAGTGCAGCACAGATTTTTTTTTCATTAAAGAGTAAGACGTGCTGTGCAGGTTCCTCGCTTGCCAAACATACGAGTTAACTATCGAACTACTGCAGTACACATATTTACTAAAATCTTAAATTATTAAACCTTATTTAGTAATTTACTGTTGTCCCTTCTCATTCCCATCCCTTTGGCTGTAGTCTCACGGAGAGCCACGGTTATATTAGCTGTACCCGGAAGTCTAATTAGAGTGAAGCCTGTAGCTGACCAAACATAACAATCAGAATTTACAACGCGACCTAACTCTGTGTGTGTGTGTTTCGTGAGTGTGGCGGGCTACAAGATACGTGATTGGCTCCCGGTGTTGACGATCAACCAATGGGGACAAGCGTAGATAGAACTCCTGGGAGGGAGGAGATTACAACTAAGATTTAAATATGTGTACTTCAGTAAAAAAAAAAAAATCACTCTTTAATTACTTTCCTCTAAAGTGCAACTGTTACCAAACAAGCAAATCTGACTCATCATATTTGTGCAATGGTCAAGTATTGTGTACGTGCACGAGAAATTCTTGAAAAATTTAGTGTCAGGTGAATGCCCCCGTTAGTGACATAAAATTCATCATAAAGCACAAAGGTATGATGAACCTGTGACATCACGGTGATGACTCATTGGTTTTGCGTGCGTTGTTGCTCATTTTTACTAAATTTCTGAACTTAATATCTAAAAATGTATACTTTCGCTTTGAGCTTTTTATTTTTATGGATGTTGTTTAGTGTTTTCAGGCTGTCCATGGGCTGCTTTGAGTGCTTTGTGACCGATCAGGAAACTACTGATATATGTAGGGGCTACCAAGCAAAAGGGTCTTCTACTTCAAGGGACATAAGAGCATGCGAGACAATTATTAACCGTCTGTTCAACTACAATCCTCGAGTGATCGAGGCCGCCAGAGTCGGTAGGTATTCCTTTGGTTACACTTGCGTGACGTCATTCTTGGGATTCAAGCCATTTTTTTTTCTTTACTGGGGGAAGCATGCAAAACAAAAGTAACAAGGTCTGCAAGATCTTAACTTTTAAACTTATAACTGCATAAAGGAAAAATCCACTTTGCCTGTAAAGATCTGAGACCTTTTTAAAATGTAGATCAAAAAAAGTATGACTAGGTAAGTGTGTGTGCCAAACCTAATGGCTCTCTTTTATCTTTTTTTTTTTTTTCAAATAAAGAATATAGTAAGTAAATACCAATGTAATTAAATGGTGAATGTATCAATTACTACTTTAATTTCCTTAAGCAATAAGTTATTTTGCTTAAGTACCTAAAGTAAATGATTGCTGGTACGTTTGTACATATTTACCTAAAGTATTACCTTTTTACTTACTTACTGGTACTTAATTACCTAAAGAAATAACATTAGTACTTAATTACCTAATGTAGTACTAAAGAGTACTTAAATATCTCATGTAGTACCAGCCATTTTTAGACCATCCTTTAGCCAAACACAAAAAGTAAATAAGATTACCTAGGATTGAACAGCTGGATCAAAAAAAAAAATCTTAAAATGTCTTCAGAATCGTTTTGAAAAAAAATCATTAAGAAAATACAGGACCTAAGCAGAATTATTTTTAGACTAATCTTAAGAACTATTCTTGACTGATTTTTTTTGTTTTTTACTATTTGCCAACTTCACATTAAGTTACCAAAAAAAAAAACCTTTCTAACCAGCAACTGCATCTTATATACTTTTTTTCACATAACGTTTTTTTCCAAAAACCTCAAGAAAATGAATAACGCAGCAGTCAAAGCCCATTCGCAAACCTGATGCAGATTGGATAGCGGAGTCGACCGAGAGAAGCGGGGAATGACTACTGAGTAACCGCGAGGGGGCCACAATCTTCTTTTGTCCGTCCTTTCACACGGTCAACTAGGATTGGAAATTTACCACTGAAACTTTCCAATCTGAATGATTCGGTTCCCCTTCCATTCCCGATTCTTCGATACAACTGACATAGCTGTCCATCATCAGACAGTGACATTGTTAGGCACCGTCAGCAGGCTTAACAAACTGCCGCAGCGGCAAAATTCACCTCTGGGTTGGTGGACTCATGCAGCCAATGTAAAGTGATTGACAGAAAAATTAACAATTTGTTACTGATTTATTCATGAATGACTTGTTTTGTTTTTAAATTCCCATAGGCCTTAAAACTACTATTGGCATGATTCCAATTGAAAAACCTTTATTTGCTGGGGGACCTCATATGTTGCACATACCAGAAACCGCAACTGATATTGAGTCAAACAACACATAAAGAAAGAAAAAATCTGAGTATTCATACAGTTTGCTGTATGTTGGCTTGAGTGTTTCTGTTGAGAATTTTCACTTGTAAAATGCATGACAAACAGGTACATTGGAAGCTTAATCTGGAATTCCACATTCAAAATTATTGGCAAAAATCTTGCTATACTCGCTATAACTACATATGGAGCTCAATGCGCCAATACATTAATTTGTCCTCCCTACCATGTTGGGCCAATAAAAGTTCTGAGGTTATTATGTGGTGTGTCCCATGAATCAAAACATCCCAGTTCTGGTGGTAGATAAATATTTAACTAGTTCAATTTTGTTAAATTACTTTCTATTAAGCAACTCATGAAAAATTCAAACACTGCAGTATATGATTCCTGATGCAGTTAGTGTCCTTGGTAGTTCTGTTTGGCTAGAGTTAGGTTGATCAGAGGTTGTCAATCTTTTTTTACACCAAGAGCCACCTAAGGAAATACTGAGTGCCCCAAGTACCATTACGATGACCAACATGAAAATAATATTGTGTGTCACTTCAACGTTATGAATAGTTTGAAGACTAACAAAAATTGAATATGCTTGGGCAGTGCTTTTTTTCAAGTACCACTAGAGTGAGCCCAAATACCAGGCATGACCTCTTTGAAGCGATATCATGGTATATTTGCTACCGATTTCCACAAATAATTTTCTGGGGGAAAAAAAAAAACATTTACTGTGTCTGTGTGTGTGTGTGTGTGTGTGTGTGTGTTCACAGGGAAAAACTACGAGCCAAAACTAAAGGAAGCCATGAGGTCACAATTTGTTATCCTGCAGAAAGAGTTTCATCAAAAAACCAACCCTGGTAGCTAAACCGAACAGACGTGCAGTAATGTTCTTAAATTAAATTTTAACATGACTCCTCAATGACACAATACATCTCCACAATTTATTACAATACTCCCAAATGACATTTTATTATACTTTGTTTTTGTTTTTCCTAAATGACATTTTACCTCTAGTTCAACACAGTGTTGCCAGTTACCTTAAAAAGTAACTTCATTACTGATGACTTGCTTTAAAAACTAACTCAATTAGATTACAAGTTACTTTGAAAGTTACTTTTTGCAAACTCCGACCACCCTACTTAACGAAAAGCCAGTTCTGCCAGTTGTTTGGAAGGGTGTTTTTAATAATGCCGATAAACAATAGCGTTTGTTTTTATTAAAAATGATAGACAGAATCTGTTTGACTTGAAATTATTGTATCAATTCGATTTTTCGGGATTACACTCAACCAATTTGTGTCTTTCCAGACTTAACAAAAATACATTTTTAATAATTTCCCAAATAAAGTGAGTCTAACGCGACATGTTTAACCAGATGTGATGCAAAACATCTATAATTCACATAATAAACAGAATTAATATGATCAAATACTCCCATAATACATTGCACTATGTTCACTACGAGAGGTTTTTTTATTAGGTGTTTTATTATGTGGAGGTGTTTTTATGGGCTGAAATGAGTGTTAGGAATCATTTGATTTTCAGTATTTTATTAAACATTACTGGTTTTACATTGCACCGTGATTGAGAAGTGTGTGCTTTCTATTAAAGTCTTAATTTTTTCTCACTGGTCCCTTAGCCAAGTGACTTGGTGTTAAGACATGGAATGGTAGTATGTATTTCTCTTAGAATTCTCATGTTATCTACTTTTTGAAGCCTAAACATAATCAAAAATAGCTCATGATGATGTCAGAGGAGTAAGTTTAATTTGAATTAACTGGAAATAGTCATGCATTAGGTGCACGCTTCACTGCTCTTAAATGATTTAACAAGACTCCTAAATGACTCTTTTACATGCCTTCGAATGGCATATTCATACTACCCCAAATTGGCATTTTATCATTCAGCTGAATTACATTTTGAAATTGCTCCTCAATGACATTTCAGCATTAATCCTAATTGGCATTTGTCATCAGACTCAATGACTTTTTAATATTACTTGTAATTGACTTTTCAGCCCTATTCCTCAATGGCATATCCTCATCATTCCTAAATGACATTTTTACATATGGTTTCTAATAAAAAAATGTTGACGCTAGTCCTCATTGGCACTTTGCGGTGATTGTTTAGCCTTCTTTTTTGAATGACGTGTGGACACTACTTCTAAATGACAACCCAGGCATGTGAATCACATTAGCGCTGAAATTGAGACGCTTCAAAATGACGCCCCACAGCTTGAAACATGGAGTGAAAAGAGCGCCTGTCTTCTTCGTCTTTGTCCTATCCTATTAGGGAGCGTGTATGAGAGCAGGCTGCAGACGGCGGCAGACAATTTCATCGCGGAAGCCTCCAAGCTGCCTCGAGGTGAGACGTGGTCTCCTCCCCTTCCCTTCATCTTTTCATCCATTGCGAAGCCCCTATTGAGTCATTATAGCTCCCTCAGATCTCCGTGCGTTCACTGTAATAGGCCGGTTGCGTTATCACAGCTTTTCTCGCGCTGCGGGGAAGACGAGACGCTATCAGGTCGAGCAACCAGTGAGCGGCCACGTCGAATCTGTCCAGTTCTTATGAGAGTAACCTTGTTGTTTGCTTCTTTTCAGCCACTGGATGCATCCCTCCATGCGGTCAGTGCCAAATATCCTCTAAAAATGTTCACTTTGCACAAGGCCTCTTGATAGCGTATAAAACGAAATATTTCAACCAGGATATCAGACTGCAGATAGCCATTACGACTGTGAAGCTTGCAAAATCGTTTCCTGCAATTTTCCTCTTGACTGCCCAGGTGAGAAAAAAAAAGTGTTGCAATCCACACTTGACATGTTCTTACATAAGTCTGATTTCACCCTCCCAAGCATCCTTGTTCCTGGAAACGCTCCGCTTTTGATCCTCAAAATGCTCTTAGTACCGAGTCAGGATTTGGTGGAAGCGACTGGCGGCGAGGTTTTATTTCCACACTTTATAGCGCGTGCACTAGGTTCCACTTTAAGCCTTTGGCTTCTTTATGCAAGGTGACAGTCGGATCCCGCGCGCTATGGTATCATGTCAGCCCCATACAGCACGGCTAATGCTCACTTCCGACGCTTCTCCTCAGAGATTCGGCTTAAGTGGAATCATTAAGGAGGCTTCGGGCTGCAAAAGGTGGCCCGGGGGAACGAATGTACAGCCTGTGTGTCTTTGTGTGTGTGTGTGTTTTTTCAGTTAAAACCATGACAGTGGAAGAAAGAAAGCCCATTCAAATGTTGTGCGATGTGCAATTTGCATTACCCCAAAATATTGAGATCACGAAGATCTGGAAGTTTGCAGAGCAAGTGAGTTTCATTGCCGCTGAGTCTTCTCAGACTGAATAGCGAGAACACCCCTTTCTCACATACACACATACTTTATAGAAATTATTTCTTAAACTGTTCCAGAACCAAACGACACCTTTGTAAGGTTTTTTTTTAAAGATCTACAACAAAGGATTATTTTAATAATGTATTAGTTTGTCAATTACTCAACGAATCTGAGATTTAATTTTTTTCCATGTCCTTATGGAAGTAACGATTTTTTTTTTTTTTAATTGAAATAGCAGATATTTTTTTTAATTCATTCAGTTCCAAAGACATGTTTTTACATTACCTTTGAAAGTCCAAGGATTCAATCCCACACAATGTTTCAGCATTTTTTTTCAAGCATTTGGCCAAAGGATATTTTTTCCAAATTCACGTGTTTGGCCAAAAGAGGGTCGAAAAATGGCTGGTACAAAACAAATGAAGTACAAAAGTAATTGATTACTGTAAGTAATCAAGTTCTAATTAATCACTAATCCAGTTAATTACTTTGGGTAACTAAGTACTAAAGTAATTGATCACTGCAGTACATGGATATTTTTTGCATGTCGAAAATAATTTTCAAGTGAACGAGTTAAACGTTTTTGTTTTCTCCTGTTTGCTAGTTGAAAACTCAGCAGTTTGAGCTGTTTGAAGAAATCACATTCGGGAAGGATAACGTCTACTCCATCTCATCCACCAGGACACAAGACCAGGGCACCTACCAGTGTGAGATCAACTCTGAAAAGATGTCCATTGCCAGAATTTACTACTTTCTTAAAGGTAGTCTGTGAAATACATGACATGTCGCTTAAAGCCTTTACTCTGGAGATTAATTTAAACGTTATGAAGCGTAACAAACAAAAAAAAAATCAACCGAGTCCAATTGACTGACACAAGGCCCACCCCGAGTGTGGTGCTGTGGTGGTTTTTGATTTTGTATTAGTTTTGCTTAGCTATAATAACCTTGATTAATCTGTGGATCCAACACAACTCAATGCAGCTCTGCTTACCTTTTGGCTTTCACACAGCAGGGACATCACATATGTGAGGGACGTGGGTGTTCATCCAATTGAAGCACATAGTTGTGGAACATGAGTTTTAAAACTTTTATCACACGACTTATTATTTATTTGAATATCACACACCTTTGACCGTTTCCCTTTTCCAGTGACCCCCCACGTTGTGGTAGGCCATTCCGAACTGCAAGACATATTTGCGCTGTCTTTGCGCCCAGGAGGGAGGTTACACAATGTGCATTTCAGGCTCCCATCACGCGCGCTCATCGCCATCTGCTTTACATCTCTGCTGCTGCTCCTCATCCTCTCCTTGGGGTAAGATGAGGTTATTATTTGCATACCGTTGCAAATGAACGGCAAGTAAATGTGTCTATTTTTAGACGTTTTATGCACACCTCTCCCCATTATCCTTCTAAGTCTTATCGTGGCTATTTGCAGGTACGTGTTTTGGGGGAAAGCAAGTGGCAATGACCAGACCAGACGAAATGTAGAACCGTGATCTGAAAGCTAGAGATTCAAAGCCCTTAGCTTTTGTTCTTAAAAAATGGGTCATGGTTCAATCTTTTCACCACTAGAGAGGGAAGAAACACAATCTTAAGCAGCAGCGTTTGCTTGAGAGGGCATCCATGAGCTACTGCTGCAAATTGTTCTCATAAGCGTAATTTGTCTCATTCCATTTTTTTTATGTTTTATCAAGAACTTTTCAAGAATCTGTCTGTCGGTCCTTCCGTGTAAGGTGAGCAGTTTATCTCATGCAACTCAGCAATTGTAACGCATGGCCTCCAATTAATAAATCAATCAATTCATCCACATATCAGTATGTTTTTCTTTAAACGTGTATGTCTATAGGTGTATAGGCTGTGATTATTACTTTGTCCTGGCGATTATATTTGGAATTGATTTAATCCATCCATCCATTATCATAAGCGCTTATCCTCCAAGGGTCATGGGTGTGCCTGAGCCTATCCCAGCTGTCTTTGGGCCATTGCAGGGCACACACATCAGAAAATCGCCCACGAAGGAAAATTTAGAGGAGCGGTAGGGAAAGCCTGGTTCCCCGACAGCCACATCCCGCCATAATGACTGCTTGTGTCAACATATCTGATTCAAATCATCAGGATCGTTAACAGGGTTCCACAGAGCCTGCTGATGAGCTGATCATTTGATCATTTGATTAAAAAAAAAAAAAAGGAATGATATGATAGCAGCAACTGTTGTTCCCAATCCCTGCAGTGTGTCCAATACACCCACCATGCATGTTATTGGGATTTGGGAGGAAACCAAAGCAAACCCACGCAGGCACAGGGATAACATGCAAAATCCGCACAGGAAGTCTCTGAACTGTGATGCGGACGGACTAAACAGTCTGTCACCCTGCATCTATATATTTACTTTGAATTATGTAATTAATACAGGTTACTAATTATAAAAATAATTATTTTTAAATTATACAATTTTATTTGTATCACAATTTTCTACCCGATCGTATGTTTTTTTTTTTTTTTTTTTTTTTTTTTTTTTACGAAACAATTGCTGTTTTAACAGTACACTTTTGGTCATACTGTATCTCCCTTTAAGAAGCTAAATTCCAGCACATTTTATTTAGCGCAGTTATAGATCAATATTTTTTTTCCAGTTTGATTTCATGAAATTAATTTATACCTGCAGGTAGTTCTGCTTACGCGATATTCATTTGGTAGACTGGAATGTGTCCTCGATGCTTGTAGTTACTCTTCCGGCCACAGAGAGGCAGCAGGACGCAGAAAATAGCCAGTATTGTACGCGCCCCTCTGAAGATGAGGACGTCATCGTCTTCAAGAGGCATTTGACCCTTATCGTTTATATCTCTCGTCAGTATATGGGCGCCTTTCAGAAAACAAAGATGATTGCTAAATACTTGAATCCGACAGAATGTTATTGTATATTTGTTAGCCATCACTAAGGTATAACTCAACTATAAACCTTTGATGAAGGCCTCACCCCTTACACTTAATGTGTCAGAAGGCCTTTGTGGTCAGGTCAAGAGTAGGCCAGAGGGAAATCAATTGCATAACATTCACATACATTGTCTCCACTTACGTATCCTGTCAGCATGGAACTTAAGTACAGAGGAAAGCATACCAAATATGCACCTTTGGAATGTAAATGACTAAATGTTATGTAATTAGGCAGTAGATGCAAAAATGTTATCCCAATAAATCCAATGAGTGCTAATAATACTACTGCCTGGGTGTCTCTGAGCAGTAAAGCTGAAATCACATCATTTCATTTACTCCCCACCCCCACCCAATATGTCCTCGCCGTCTTTAATGCCCTGGGTCCCAATGTCCTGAATGCGAAGCACAAATTTGCCTTCTACCAGCACTATGCAACAACAACACAGCCTGAATTCAAAACCACAATTTCAAACCGATGAAGCAAATGTTTTAAGTACTTTTACACGGTGGCATCCGAGCTGTATAGGCCTTTTTAATTTAAGTCATAAAAGACAATCTTGTACGTATAGTAATGCTAGGGGTGTGAGCTTAACAGATTAATGGCGACTAATTGATTACTGTCATTGTTAAAGGTCATAAGGTGCCCTTATGTGGACACTGACTGAAAAGTGGAATGGCACTCTTACATCTTCACAGAAGCAGCCCGAATTTAGCCTACCACATAAATGCAAAGCACCCGGCTGCGACTGCATGATACGATAGCAAAAAAACGACACTACTGTAGCAAACCATAGCAAAACTTGTTGCCAGACTAAACTGGAAAACGGACTGGATAGGACAAGTTTTGACGATGTTACGTTTCAATGTTCATTTTTAATTATTTGCCAATCAACAACAAAAACAGCACAATCCTTCCTGATGATCAAACCTGAAGGTTGCGGCCAGCATTTGGGACTTGTTTCAAAGCAGAAGGTATATCCTTACAACTGCGTCTGTTAAAAAATATATCACTGAAGCTACACTTTGTTGCATATCAATCTTGTGATCAACCAACTCAAATTAAAGAAAAGAATAATGGTTTTCTCAGAAACAGATTTTTAAAAAAAAAAAAAAAAAAAAGACCGTGTATATTAAGGTGTGAAACATTGTTTTCACATCTTAAAAACATGATGCAATTTTTGTTTTTATTTTACTGTATGTCTTGAATTCTTTCCCCATAGTGGGTAAAGTATCTCCTCCTTTTTGCCCTAAAATATACAGTTCCTGAAAACATGATCATAAATGCACATATAAAACACTAGCAAAAGTGCCTTGAATAAACACAAAATAGAAAAATCCAGCCATCCATATCAAAATCTACAAAAGACGAAGTATTTATGGCGTATTTATGACTTGACCGCTATAAGATTTGCAGCGATAAAACCGTTGCATCACCAAAAACATTTTGAGTCCATTCTGCAGTAAATGAGAGCTGGGTAAAATTAACATGCACAATATACAATGAACAAGTACCACATTGGGTTAAAAAGAGACCGATGCGCTACTTGGGTCAATTTTAGCGGATCTTTCCTTTTTTATTCCCCATTGGCTTCCGCTCCCTGGTGACCCTACTGAAAATAAACACAATAGAAAATTGTAGATTGAAGCTGTAGAAATTACATAAACTGCATCATCCTAGGTGGTATGGGATGACATCAGTTTTGCCGTTCTTTTTCATTTGCCTTGACGACAAGGATGTGTCATTGTTGTTCTGTCCACAAAATGTCATCTTTAAATCCTTTCTCAGAGTTCCAGTGAGTTGTTGCTCAATATTTCACAAATGTTTCACGTTTTCTCTGTTCAATGAGGTGGAAGCTGTTGTGCAAAAATTAATGTTAGGGTGCATTCTGTGTATCATCTACGACAGAGAAATGGTGATGCACTTCATCTGTCATCTCTTGATATAATTTACACTTCTAAAAAAAATACAGTGAATACTCAGTCACAATCTTTTATTATGAATACATTAGTATATCCCTTATGAATCTATCTGTTAGTAAGCGAGGCTTGGATATAAATATGTATGACACATACCATTTTGGAACAAAAAAAAGACAATTAAAATATAAAATATGACTTTTTTTTCATTTTTCATATAATCAGCAGGTGTTTTTAATTGAATTCAAACTTTGCACAGCAGCAAATTATATTTTTACGTCTAGAAACATTTTCAGCTGGATACCTTTAACCTTATAAGTTTCATAATAAGCCAGTCCTTCCCACTGACGTAGACTGTTGCAGAATGTATTCCGTTTCCGATTTATGGTTCTGTTTAGCGTTATTGATTACAGTATGATTTCTTCTCCAAAGCCGAGAGACTTGTTACAGTAAACTGAATGCAATTTTTCTGTCGTTTGCTTTGCTTCGTTTTTATCTATTCTGAGAGATTTGTCTCAAAATTATTTCCACAAATATATCCATGATTTTCAGGTGTTTTTCAGAACCACAAATGTATTTATTTTCAAATGTTCTTTTGTTAATGTTGGGTGTGTATCAATCATAAATCATAATTTCAAAATTGAAGGCATCACATATTTTAGATTTTACATCTTGGTCAATGTGAAGGCCTGTCAGAGACTGTGGGTGAGCCAGATGTAGCCCCGGTCCTTCCTTTGCCCAGATATATTCAAATGAATTGTTTTTTTTGTTTGTTTGTTTGTAAACATAGCATATGCTGCCAAGTGCAAAGGCTGGGATATCCTGATTTTCATATCAGGGCATGAGTCGCTGCTCATTTTTGCTCATTCGGCAGAATGTTCTCCAAGTTGCGAAACACAGAAGTGCTTTTGATGGATGAGTGCGATGAAGTGGCAGAATTTTGACCGAAACCTTGTTGCTCAAAATGTCTAACGTAGCTGAATTACTTTGGGGAAAGTTTTCCCCCCTCGCTCTCCGTAGCTAAAATTAACATGACTGCTCCCCAAGTAATATATCATTTATAATATATCATTTTTAGCCTGAAAGTAGTGCCCCCCCCCCCCCCCCCCCCCAAATTCTCAAAAAACACCACGGGATCGGAGGAGAAAAGTCCAGGCCAAAATATTTACTTGCTGATGTACAACAGCTAAAGTGAAACGGTAGGTTGAATATGGACAATATGTTCACAAGACGGACATACGACCAGTACTTTGAGTTAATCAGCGATAAAGACAAGAAAAATACAATCGTTAAGTGCACTAAAAAGCTGTCCACTTCACGAAATAGGACTAGTAATTTGACTAACCATTAAGAGCGGGGCCATAGTAACGTCAAGTTAGCAAAAAGAAAACACGTGGAGAATTGCGCTCTCTCGCTGAGGGATGCCACTTCCACCTCAAGAGGTTAGGAGATTTGTCAGGGGATGTGCTGCCGCTTTCCACAGTGGATTCAGCAGCATTTGGAAACTTTGTCAGCAAGATCCCAGTCGCAACGAGCAAAAATGACAAGGTAAGCTAACGCTAGTTTTCACTATACAATTGCTATTAATAGTAGTCTATAAATAGTTCTGGTCAATGTGTATCAAGATGATACACAATAGCAATGATGTAAGCTACCTGCTAAAGTTAGTCCCACCAACACCACCTATTTTTGAAACATCTGTCTCTCACCCAACTAACTGATCTTGAATTTGAATATTAACATTGAAATTGTGAAATGCACAACAAAATGCAAACGGTTTTTGCCTAATAAACAGTGCATCGCTATGCTGTGAAGCTAAGTTATAAAGGTATTAAAATACAAAAAAAAAAAAAGATTTTGTATCTTGGTTAAAAGGTTTAAAATACAGATGAAATTATTTTTACTGGTTTTAGACTTAAGCCAATCTTTCACTGGATGTCTAATGAGCGTAATGAGCTACATTTAGAATGGTAAATCCACATTTCCAGTATGGTGGTGAGAGAAATATAAATAATGCAATTGTAGTGTAATGCATTAAATTTCAAATACAGTAATATTGTAATGTAACCAACTTCAGTACTTTGAAATGACAGTAATAATAAATAATGCATTACAGTTTTGAAGTAACTTGCCCAAAACTGCCTACAAATATGTATAAAAAAATATGTTGGTTGGATATAACACATTTATTTACACCTTATTGATATTTATACTGGTTTTCAAAATGAATAGTGGTCTAAATCTTACATATTGTTACTTAAAGACCCTGCTCTTGCAATCATTGGACATTGTCATATGTCATTAGTTACAAGCCAAAGCTGAACAAATTACAGATGTGTTGACTCGTTGTTGATGGAACACCCACCTTCAGCGAGCGCTTCCACACTTTCTGTAAATGCTTTATGATGGGAAACCTTGTAGAAATACAGAGAATGAGGAAGAACTTTCTGTACTGAACTAGACTGATAGATGTATCCCTGCGTCGGTCGCTTCTCAGTCAGTGTATTTTTTTCCGATCATTAAACACAGACCAAAAACGTGAGAACGCTTTCTGAGGGTGGGAATTCTGTCAAAGATGAGTCGCTACCATGTGATGGGCTGTGCAGCTATTGGATATTTTTTGGTACTCAGCTATGCTTGAGAAATTTTGAAACAAACATCAAGTATTCAGATCAAAGTAAAAATTATATTTTTTGGTAGGTGTAAAATCATAACAAACACAGATGACCCAATAACACGTTTGCACTTCATTATGAATGACCAACTGCGGTACAGTCAAAGTGTTATGCCACAACATGCTACCGGGAACACCTTCAAAATAAAAGCGAGCCAAAGTAGTCGTGTCAGCATATTATTTGCTCAAGTAATGTTTGTTATAAAGGTGGCCTTCACACCACGTTTTCTAGTGCGTTTAACCATCATAGAGAGCACCACCAAATTCCTTGAGCACTCTGAAAATGTTTCATTTTTATTTTTTATTTGTATGTTGCTTGCAGGAATGTGAGCGGTGAAAAGCATTTTCTGGCGCGTATGTTTTGTTTTGCAAATGACATTTTCTGTTTGTTAAAAAGATCTTTACTGTACAGGATGGTTTGATTTTGTGACTGGCTTGGCTGGATGAAACGAATGCTATTTGTAATTTGTTGTTTTGGCATGATTGTTCTGTAAAAGCCATCAGTGTATTAAAGCTAACTTTTGACTATCTATAAAATTGTGTGAAAATGCAATGCTATCAGACAAATAAGAAATAGATGTCGTCTCATGAACTTCAATTCCCCATTCGTTGAAACTATTTTAATAATACAATGAAGCTCTCGCTTATGGCATGGGAGTCTCCAGCTGAGTTGATTTGCAGTGTGACGTTTCCAAGCAGTCTTGTGGTCACAGTCACTGCATGTTGAGAGGATTCAAAATCTCTCGCGTGCTTTTGATGACAGCCTCGTTTCAAAGTTTCGAAGAACAGTTTGTTTTGTTCCGAGGTGGGCAAGCAAACTAAAAGCAGCCGTGCAAGGTTGTTCCAGGATGTCAGAGATTTGAGATTTTGCGCTCTTTCTATTGCACCTTATCATGTACAACTACTCCTAATCTTGACATTTTGTTTAAAAGTAAGAGACTTAATGTAGATTTCGAAACGAGACTTAACTTATTTTGTGTGTTCCCAGGCCCACCAGTCGGAGGGCAAATGGAAAAGGTGGCGGCACTGCGTCTGAGGTTATCTCACTTTTTCATCAACTGCTGATAAAACACTGATAATACTGATGCGTGCCAAGATAAGATATTCTGATGGTTAGAAAATTACTCTCTTTAAGTGTTTTATCTTAATGCATGCAGATTTCCGCTTCTGATAATCAACATGATATATGCATTATTTCTTCAACATGCAAAGGTTTATTGCTGTGCGATCAAATTGTGATCTCATTTGCCCTAGTTGTGCAAATCGACTTGGATATTTCTGTATTTAATGCTAGTTATTTAGTAATGGTTAAATTCAGTAAAGATGAAAGCATAGGGCAGTTACATCATTTTACCATAAAAAAAAAAACTACATTATCTTTTAATTGCCTGCCAAATGAGGACAATCATAGTGCTGATGTGATACTGGAAAAAAAATGTTTGACACACCTGTCCTACATGCATTACATAAGACACACCTGTGTGCGCACGCCATTCCAGTAAAAAAGTTTGTGAATTGTACATAAAAAGAGAAAACGCTGTAAAAAAGAAAGATAAGCTTTTGTGAGCCTTGCTTTCAACTACTCAGCTCAACGTTCACACTTATCGTAAAAATACTGTAACTCACAGGCTAATATCTCTAATGTGTTATCATGAATTCTTGTCAGGCTGTCATTTATTGTGGGTTGCTGAGAAAATTTCAAGGCAAAAAATGCCTTAATTTCTTGGTAACAGTTGTCTTATGGTAAACATGAACATGTTCATAATTTTGTCATCTCAATACGACTCGCGTGCTAAAATGTAAACGTTTAGATTGATGCACAAATGTTTAAAGTGACAGTGTGTAGAATTTAGTGCCATCTAGTGGTCAACCTAAACAAGGCAATGATTTTGAAGCACACACTACGGTGTTTCAGGAAGACCACACTTTGCAAGCCACGAGACATGTTAAATTTTTGTTTTGTGTTTATTACAGACCATTTGCTTACTGTACTGTAGGAAAATATGTTCCTAGTCACCTTATTTAATTCACGTACGTGTGAGAGAGTGAGGATAGTGGGTGTAAGGGAAAACAGAAGATGACAAAATGCTATTCTTATCTTTGTTCGTCTATTTAGTAGGAAGGTGGCCAGAATATTTAATATTATTAATAATACGTGATACTACAATCACGTCGACGCCGGGTTCAATGTAATTGGGACCCGCAAAAGGGAAAACGACTTTTAATGCTTACTCAATCAGCAGATCCATGATGGTCAAACTCCGTTCGTTAGCAACAGAGTGAAACGTTGCATTTACATTTGCGCACGTGTGGCCCAAGTTTGCAAAACGCGACGACTGCATCCGATGAGAACGGGGCAGTTGAATTTCCTCCATCCAAGCCGACAGAAGGGTACCCATATGTTTTCAGTTTCAATATCGATTTAGTGACGTTTTACAGTAAATCGATATAAATAGTGGTAAATGAGAATCCCGATTCTTATGTGAAATGATTTTCTGGCACACCCCTATTTGATACCTTGAATAATGTTTGATTTAGTTTGTGGCTAAGTGTCTCACACGTCAAAAATGCAATTATGTAAGTCATGAGATATTCCATAGTGCACTGCTTGAGTTTGACGCAAGCCCTACTTGCTGACGTTACATAAGCAGTTTGTGTATGTCCGTTTGTCTCTGTGTGCCAGTGTATCAAAAGTCCAATTTGAGCTATGTATTCTTCAGTAGTACACAAAAAATAGTCCATTAAATGATTGCTATTACATTTCATGCGTGTGTCCATATGTGTGTGTGTGTGTGCCTGAGACTGCGCAAGTGGCTACATTTCTTTAATATAATTAATGCTGTGTGCCACAATCTGAACACTGTCAGTCCCACACCCATCGACCCTTCACCACCATCTCACATAAACGCACACACACACGCGCACAAAAACATATACAGTACGTGGTGACGCAGAGGTTGGAACATTACAAGCATGGGTGCTCCCCAAACTCCATGCCCGCTGTCTCTGTCATGTTATGCTGTGACCGCCACTCTTTATTACAGACACAAGCCAAACACTTTCACACTTTTTCCTTTTTGTGCCTTCAGATTTCCATTTTCTTGCAAATATTATGTTCTGAAATAGTTAAAGAGAGCGTTGTGATGATACCAAATAAAAAGAAAACAAAAATCATTGCATTCCTTTTTTTGTGTGTACAGTGATCAATATGTGAGTTCTCAATGTGACTTGTCAAGTAGGTTGAATTATTTACTTGACAAATTCATGTAAATTTGGCATTCAGACGGCAGCGAATGAATTCCACTGGTGGGAGTGTTATAGGGTTAATCTTCGCATATGACCCCAGGGGGAAGGCTTTGTTTTTGTCATGTGAAGTGTAATTGCAATAAAATAAGAATTTCCATCTTTTATTTATTTATTTTTTTTAGTTTCAGGCACTTTGATGCACTTGGTTTGTTTTTTTAAGTTTTAGACTAAGATGTAACCTGTATAAACACTGTAAAAAAAACATTATTCATTAATTTATATTGGGGTTTTTTCTGTTGTTAATGTTAAAAAGGGTACAGGCATAGGTATACTTCTACAATTTCTAAAGATAATAATCTTATTTATGGTCAGATCCTTGAGTGTGGGGGGTGCGAAAAGTTTTCTTTTTTAAGGGGGTTTTGGCAAAATATAATTGAGAAGCACTGCCTCATGCCAATACGCATCATAATTCAATAATCTACTTTATACATACATGATAGCGGTCAACAAGAGAGGTCAGAGGTCAGTAACTGTTTGGTAGTGGGGTGACAGATTTGTATTTTTTTTATGTTCTGAATGTCTCGAATAAAAATATGAATTTCAGACTCCTATTTGTTTATAGACCTACAAAAAAATCTGATCTTAAACTGACATAGCCTACCATGTGCTCAGAAAAGGGAATCGCTAGTTACATTGTATGCTTGTGTGAATAGTTTCAGAGAAATATGAAAAATGTTACAAAGGTTTGAAGAGTTAAGCAAAACCCATTTGCATGCGTAAGAGCAGTATGATGTTTTGACATATTGGTGACTAGTTTCTTTATTGGTGTGAAGGGGTTGACAATAATAGCCATTAGTTATAAAAAAATGTGCCCCAAAAAAAAATGTTTTAATGAATAATATTAGGATATGTGCCACCCATTGTCAATAATAGATCCAACATATCCTCAAAATGAATGTTCGTATATTTGAGTGTAGATAAACCATAATTTTTCCAGTCCATGTGAAATTGGCTTTATTCCCTATAATTTATTCCCTATTTGTGGAGCATCTGAGATCTAAGAAGGAGGTTTCCCAGCACCTGATTTAAAAAAAATAACAAAAAACAAAAACAATGTTTCAAAGCAAGTCAGAACGGGGCGGCATATTTTTACTTTTCATGCTCCAGGATATTAAGAACCCTCAAGCATAAAATAATCACCCGCGAGGATGTGATTATATACTTGGCAGGTCAGTACATTAAATCATCAAGATATGGGTCACTGTCAAAAAAAAAGGCATCTCTTTATCTTAAGTAAGACAAAATCAATTTTTGTTCCATCTTTGTTCAAACAAAACAATAATCATTAAATTTGCTCTTTTTTTTTAAATGCTGAAAAAGCTGTTGATATTACAAAATAACACTTGATATATACTTTGGGCTTCAGATGTTTTTACAAATCTACTTTTCCTTTATAGATTTTTAATGTAATTGTTTGTATGTAGGCATTTATATTGTGATGTATGCAGTACAGCGTCATAGTGGTCAGAGCACATCTCCCTTACAGTCAAGAGCTTCTTTGTCCATATTTCATGTGCCCCATTTTTTTTTTTCCGGCAGTTTCTTTGCGTGGCCCGGCTACAATGGACTCATGGACTCACAATTTGCCTATGAGGGCAGTCACCTGACATTATAATACTTTCATTTTTGTTTTAACTGAACAAATTTATCAGTGCGTGTTTTACGCTGGGATCCCTGTACAGAATAATAAAAGCCTCTCAAGGACGAAGTGCACCGCATCAAACATCCAGCGTACAATATCACATTTGCCTTTACATTTCACAGAGAATTTGGGCCTTGAGGGGCTTTGTTTTCCCTTCATGGCTCGAACAAAATGACACATTGTGGTATTTTCACTGTCAAGAGTAAGCAACATTGTTAGTCCATATGTGTGATATATTTTGATGAAAATGAAATCAGAGATATTGATATACAGTATAACATGCGCGTCAAACTCATTTTTATCATGGACCACATTGTAATTACCGTTTTTGTCGGAGGGCCATTGTGAGTGTGAAGTCAAATACATTTGACACATGTTAAAATCCGATAAAAACTGTTCCAAAAATGTGTAAAAGTTGAAGAAAAATGCGAATTTGGTATTTTAGCCAGAAATTGGAAGTCGTAATTATCATTTCGCTGGCCACATAAAATGATGTGGTCGGCCAGATCAGAAATTGACAATGTTACAGCAGATTTAAAGTTGCCACGTTAGAATCCATAGTTTTGAGAAAAACGCCTTTGCGGTTTTGGCCCTTCTATCTTTCAAATGTCTGGAGCCATCAAAAACTTAGGAAAAAAGGTATTGACCCCAAACTTTCAAGAAGTGTTAAAAGACCACTGGAGGGTAACTTCCAAAAGCAGGTAAGGACATCATCTGAGATAGAAGACTTTACAGTCTGAGTAAGTTCAACATCTCAACAGATGAAATCGGGGCAAAATGTTTTAAGCTTACGATTTACTCCTGAGGCATCATCTGCCAACATTTGCGAGTTTTAATTTGCAGTTAATTGAACATTAAAAATAAGTTCATAAAATCACTTACAACCAAAATATTCCCGCTTTACTGCTAAAAATGACGAAATAAGTATGACATCGTTTTCATAATCAGAAAAATACAACATTTAACATTTTTGCCAATTAAATCGTTTAATTTGAATTCTCAAATACATTTTGTTTAAATTGTTCCAGAATCTACCCCCGTGTATAATAGTATGCAAAGGCACCGTTCCAATTTTGTTTCTTTTATTGTTTTAAAGAGCTTTGAACTTATAATCTTACTGTCATGGACTTATTATGTCGAATTTATTAAACGCTGAGATTTTTTGTAGGGAAGCACTCAAGTCCTGCCAAGAATGTGCTCTTTCTTGTCTTGGTGGTGGTGCAGCACCAAGAAGTGTGAGCGTGAGCGGGCTGCGCGAAGCCTTTAAAAAGGAGTTGTAAATTTCTAAATATAGTCAGACATGACTCAACTTCTCAACGTGACGTTTCACAGACATTGCTTGGACTTTTTCCACTGGTATTCTTCATCGCCATGGTAACTCACATGCACTGGCATCCAAGGAGGAAGTGTCAACTGTGTGCGTGACGTCATCAACATCTGAATGTACTTTGGTCTTCTCCACTGATATTGCTATTAGGATGCGTAAAGTGCAAGACGTTCAAAAAAAGTTGTTGACACGGTCATAAGTCTTTTTATTTGAGATTTTTCTGTATGAGGGGGTGTGGCCGGACTTCAAGCCTTCCTTTCAAGAGTGTCATAGAAAGCGACCATGGCCCACTTCATTTGTTTTGTTTCAAACTGCCATGCGTCTGTCATTATTGCAAATATTATGCTCTTGGCGTCATCCATTTATTTTCACAAGTCCTTTGGTTGACTTGCATGGGAACTAAATTGTTACATTGCCGCTGTGTTTTTCCAAAAGGACTTTTTGATCGGGCACAATGTGACTGAAGTCCCTGTGTCATATTGTCGTGTTCAACCTCCGCCCAGCAATGTGCTGCCTTTCATGAGCGTGTCCTCATGAGAACTTGTGTGCAAAGTCAGATCCTGGAATACATACAGTACATTCTAATTGAAGAAAAGTGGAACATCTGAAGTTGAAAACTTTAAAAATTTGTAACAGTAAAAATAAGCTATTCCAGGGCCAGTGCGCTCCGTTCCTATGACAACCACGTAACTCGAATACGTATGTAGAAGACGGAATGCCCTCTAAATTACTTTATGCTTTATTTTATGCTTTCCGTGTGCTGATTAGGTCCGTTTTTAAGCACCGGGCTTCTTGTACTTTAGTTGTTGGGGTTGGAAAACAAAGGTCAATCACAACCTGAAGCGGACACTCTTTAGCTGTCGTGGTGTTTGGCATAACCTGACAGGCTCCTGTTGTGGGTGCACAAAAGTAGCTCAAGTTTAGCTTACCACATAAGTGCAAAGCACACCACAGCAACTGCAGCCGCTGCTAACGATAGCAACAAAGACGCTAATGTAGCGAGCTCTTTGCCAAACTAAACTCGAATTTCTGGAAGGATCGACAATGTTTTATGTCAATGTTAGAGGTGAAAAATGTGATTAATGCTATTAAAAGTAGCGCTTTAACTTTGTAATGAGTTGATCACAATTAATCTGTCACTCTGACATCTCTACTTTTGATCTGCCACAATAACAATTTATCCAAATGGAAAGAATATTGAGTGATGATTTTTCTCAGAAATATTTAGGTGAGATTAAAATGAGATTATTTAGATACAGATTACAATTATTTGATCTCTCAATGTTCATTTTTTTTCTATTGCAGGCCTTAATTATCCATATTACAATTGTGTTTTTATTTTAGTTTGCTTGTTGTGCAAATGTAGTTTTGAATTCAACGTTTATGGTGTGCTTATAACACAAAAAATGATTTTGCTAAAAATATCAAAACATCTAAACATCCAAGAAAGAAATGGATGCAATGTATGTATGTTTGAAAGCAAAAACGGGGTGAAAATGATTATTTTAATCGGATATTATTTGCAATTTTTTTTTTTTTTATTGAATATGGAATCGAATGAGCCCTTTTAGTTTTCCTTTTTGATTTGCAGCAGGTGGTTCATATAAATTTGGCTTTCATTTCATAAATCTAAGAACCCTCAAATCTAGAGTCCGCTTCAACGCAGCATTGTTTTCAGAATTTAAAAATTGCCAATAAAACCCATCAATATACCACAAATTGTAGTCCCAAAAGGGTTTTTTTTTTTTTTTTTTATCTTTTCGGCGTTAAAAAGTAATGGCTCTCTGTTTTAATAAACAGCTTGATTTTGGAAAATGTGCGCCGGACGTAGACATTGACATGCAAAATAGGTCAAGACTCTAAAGTTAAACTAAGCTTTTTTTCACATACAGTGATTGTGTAGAAGTCAAGATGTATCTTTCAACATACTTTCTTGACACCAATTCGTCTTCTTATGGAGCTTTGGTAGCAACTTGTACCTAAGTGCATTTTCAGAGAAAAAAGAAACCACATAAAATGTTAGCATTGTGTCATTAACTGTGCTCGTGCGAATCTAAAGTTAGAAAAATCATAAATATTTCTATGACAAAGATTTCAAGGGCATTTAGACTTGAGCAATGGCATGAAAAACAGTTGGTACGGTGGTAACTGTGAGTGCCTTTTTGTGCCAGCCAACACACTAGTTCATTGCGTGCTGTTCGGATTTCGAAACTTCATATGTGGTGACCCTTAAACCCAGAGAACCTCCTCGAGCAGGCTACACTGAACATTTTTGCATTTTAAAGTTCATTCAAGAGTAAAGATAAGGTAACCACAATGCCACATCGGCTTTAAAGTTTAGAAGTTGTATGTTCGAACCTGAGCTCAGGCATGGCCGTGTGGAGGTTGTATGTTCTCCCTGGGCTTGTGCTGCTTTTCTCCAGCGCACCTGGCGTCCTCCCAAATCCTAAAAATATGCACGTTAACTTAATTGAAGACTCACAATCATCCATTGGTATGAAGATGCGCAGGTATGAATGTTTGTTTGCCTCTATGTCCAGCTCACCCACAACCCTAAGCGTTCTACTGTATAAAAAGGATGGATTAACTTTTTTTTTTCTCAAACAAAATTACATGAGTCAGTTTTTCTAGAATGTTGACATTTTCACATACACTACATCTGACTTTACATTTTCCATTTTCAGTGACAGCCAATTTGGTGTGCACAGAGGCAGAAGCAGATGAGGAACATTTTGGCAGCTTGTTTCACTGATGAAGCATTTAGGGGTAGTGTAAAGTGGAGAAAATGAGGGGGTGGTTGTTTCAACGTAATGGTGATGCAAAATTTCAAAAGAAAAAACTAATATAGTAGTAGTAGTAAAATAAAATCAAATTAAAAAAAAAACACAGACTGCAACTCGGCAGCTTGTTTGTTTCTACCCGGCTGCCCGCCTCCAATACCTGTTAAGGAGACAGATCTCTGATCCGCACAGCCTTTTTCTTCTTTCTTTGTTTGGAAATACCACGACCAGAGTGACCAAAATTACTCTTTGTATCAGTATTATTATTACCAAAAGAAATGTAAACCTAAAACTGAAGCCCCAAAAGGGTGAACTTTATCCTGAATGTAAAACCATGGAGTCTACTTAAATGAATTAAAAGATGAATATAGTACAGTAAGGTTTTGGGCGGTGTACAATTTTGGGTGGAGAGTACAAAAATTATTCACAAGATTTGACCTCTTGCCCCCTGCACTGATTTTTTTCTCTGCATAGAGAGTAATTATGTTGACATAATGTAACTTTCCATTTGCTGTCCTATAAGAAAACAGATTACACCCACACTGCTCGTTTCGAAGTTGTTGGTGAAAAACTATCGCCGTCATCCAGACTAGATTCTCCTTGGTTTCTTAGCACCATAACATGTGCGTCAGACTTTTTCTTCGCCATCATGTACGTTTTTTTCTTTCTTTTCTTTGTGACATCTATTAGAGATGAAATGGACGTATTGGATAGGTCTGATTTACATGCATGAAAGATTGTTCGTCTCTGTGTTCCCCGCAACTAGCCGGTAACCAGTTCAGGGTGTCCTCCGCAACTGGCCGAAGCCAGCTGGGATAAGCACCAGCAAGCCTGTGACCCTTGTAAGAAGCGGCTGTAGAAAATGGATGGACATCTATTAGAGTGTGCGTTCCTTGCAATCCAGACCCAATTGCAAAACGCACGCAACACCCTACGGTCCTAGTCGAAGTTCAGACGTGGGAGAAGTACATGTAAGTATTTGAGAGTGCAGACAAACAGCATGCGAAAACTGCAGAAATTAGAACTGTGTGTGTTAAGTCATCCACTTTAACCAATTGTATTTGCTCTGCATCAATAGTCATGGCAGCAAATTTGCTGTTTACCACCTAAGTGGACAATGATTGGCTCTCATTGCATTAGACAACTGAACAGGCACCTTTTGAGTGTGGGAAGGCAAGTTCAGGAAAGGTAAAAATGAAAGAAGATGTGAGCTCTGTTGGTGTGGTGAATGGTATATGTAACTTTTTTTGCCCCACAGCACCTTTGATTGAGTGATATGCATTCTATGTAGGAAGCAGCATCCACAGCTAACACTCGCAACAAAGATGCTCATGTAGTGAGCCCTAGCAGAGCTCTGTGGTATACTTAACAACAGAGCGAGAGCTGAGCGCCCTGCATTATCGCACCGCCAACGAGAACACGCAATTGGAGGGGATCATGGATGGAATTGTGGGTATTGGGATCGGGCCTTTATGGTGAAGGGGAATTGACTACGGCTACAGCTTCTCTGAAGGGACAAACTTAGTCCTACTATCAAATACTACTATCAATCAATGGTAAAATGGCATGATTTCCAAAGAATGTCCTATAATGAATGAAAACTGAAATGTTTTGATCAGATTCATCGATTAATAAAAAAAAAGATGATTGACTGAGTAGCCCTAACTGCTGTTCTTTCCTAAGAAGACCATTTATTAATCCAAACAAAAGGAAAACAGCTACCTAGAATTGATAAGTTTGAAAGTTGCACTCTTTTGCCAGTCACTGACAGCTTTGCTTGGATCATAAGTGCACTTTGTCCCTTCTATTGCAGCGATAGCAGTTGTGTTATTGTTTACCCTTTCATGCAACACCAGTAACTGCAGTTGTATGGAAACGTTCATGGCTTCCAGCTGAACTGCCGTCAGAGTTGATATTAACCCCTAAACAACTGCATGAGGACAGCCCATACTCGTGCTTCTAATACGTACCAAAGCAGCCCAGCCAAAAAGCTTCCTCCTTCTTGACGTCAGAAGGGAGGAAAACCCAGACAGGGTGGGGGAGGTCACCCTAATTGAAAACAGCCTCAAAGGGAAGTGATGCCGGCCTTCGACCAGAACTCTCATCGAACGCCAGTATATCACGGATGAGTCACGACAACGCCAGCCTCAAGGAAATGCAGTAACTTTTACTCATACGACAAAATGTTCTCTTTTGGCAAACTGCAACTGTTTTGACAACCACGGAGATGGTGATTCACCGACTTTCGGGATGAAAACGTGAGGTTTTTCACATTCTGTGGTTCTGTCCATGTTGGTTCTGACCTCATCTTACATCTGGATGAACAGTGTCCACCTGCATTCTCACATGGCAAATTCTATTACTCGTAACCCTTTAGTGTGACAGCAGCCAACATTGCTAGCTTGAGTCCAGTACTCCACATAGAGTACGTACCTAGCTATTTAAATATAACATCTATTTTCTGCCAGGGAAGTAGAATGCTGGTCTATAGTCATTTTTGGCATTTTGAAAGTTGAGTTTTCATTCAACTGACCCAGCCTGACACAAACAAGCACTTGGCGAAGTTAAGATATTAAGACAAGCTTAGATCCGCTGTGCAGAAGAGCTTCACATGTTTTCTTTGTGCCATATTCGAGACTTTAGTATTGATTAGGGCTGTCGCTAGCAAATATTTTCACAACTGATTATTCTATCCATTATTCCATTGACTAATTGAGTATTTTTTTTAAATATTTTGCGTTAACATGTATAACAAAAGATGTTTTTCATTTACAGTTTATTTTGTATTATTTTATAACAAAAAAACTTAACAACAACTAAGGTATATTACACAAGTTGTTGATGTTGTACTCATTACATTTTGAAATTGATTTAGTCATTGAATCGGTCATTGCTTTTCCAAAGTAAAATCAAATGTCTTATTTTGACTAAACGCAAAAGATAATCATACATCTTTCACAAAGAATGAGAGAAATCAGAATAATTACTGTTTTGAGGCTAACATTTGAGGATTTTGATTATTTGTCGATGAACGATGGCTCCAAACATCTACTTGTATTAATGTTGTATTATATTATTGTGCCCTACAATGCTACTGTGTACTGTGCTCCAAAATAGTATTAAACTATACTTAAAACAAAAATAACCGTAGCTACTGCATGGCTGGCATGTCTCGTGTGCATGTACTAAAAAGAGATTGTGTGAAGGACTCTTGATAAAACAAAATTCAGTGTGATTAATTTTCATTTAATCGGGCTTACGTCTACGAAAATTAAAATTGAGATTGGCATATACTCTTTCTAATTCCCTTTCTAATGGGAATTAGGTGAGTGTCCAGAAAATGCTGCATTTTACATACGTACGCGATACACTGTATGGTGTTGTTGTTTTTTTTTGTCTTTTTTTCATGCATAAAAATCGACATACAGTATGCAGCCATCCACAGCCACTCCTACAGTCAGAATGCATACTGTAGATCCATCACCTTGAGAGCATACAAATAAACATGAGAGATATAGGGACTCTTAAGTGTAGGACAAAACTTCATTCATTTGATCAAATGCCACCCAAATGTTTGAACAATTGGAAACACCTTCTTTATGATGTCTGAGTTCACACCATTGATTTCTTACTTGAAAGTGTGAGTCAAGGCTTTTTAAAGATATTTTATACTGCACCAAGTTTTAAAGCTTTACAAGCTTATTCTTTTATTGTCAGCACAAATTCTCCCTCTTTCAAACGGTGCTTGAACCAATCTATTTCAGTCATCTTCCAGTGAAGTCATACCGATACGAACAGTATTTGTGTCAATTCGCCATTCAACCTATTTTGTTGCATGCCAATCAGTAATGGTGTAAACCTATTTACAATTTCCAAAATGTTGTAAATGAAGCGATAGAGTGTACACTAGGCCTTTAATACAGCCCAGTGACTTATCTGGCTCAAATATTTCTTTATAAAAACAGTTCCCATGATGAAATAAATGCATGTGATTTGCCATTTACAGCTGTCAGACTTCAATATAACACACACTTTATCTTAACAATCTCAATAAACATGGCTCATGCCAGAAGATTAACGCCATTTGTTTTGTCGCACTCGAGAGCAAAAGAGAGAGAGACCGGGAGAGAGAGCAATTTTTAAAACTTTGAGAGATAAAAATGATGTCTTTTTTTCAAAACCCAAATCTTAAAGTACAAATATGTGCTCAAGTGTTTACTGGCCCGTCTCGGGCAAATTTTTGTTTGTTTATTTCTTTTAGTTTTTCACCTAGAATTAGCAAATAAAATAAGATATTTTTTCTGACATCATGTTAACACTAGATACATTGTGACTTAACAAAAAATGATCTTTTTAAAATTAATAAAAGTAGCGTGACACAAATGGCACTGATTAGATATATTGCCTTTTTTTTTATAGTTCTGATGAAGTCAACAGTGAGCCAAACACGTGCCACGCGATCCTGCTTTTTGTTTGTGTAGTTTGCATCCATCTAAATACTGTATGGCATTACCTTGGAAGGGTGTCTCCCAGTTCCTCCACAGCCTTATCTGTTTTCTCATTCATGTTTATGATTTTTTCAGAAGAATTGACTTTTTGTTAACGAGTGGGTATCTAACAAATATCTCTGCACCGACACGTTTGCTTTGTATTTTTTCTCATTGACCATCTTGGTGTATGGCATTCAATTGAGTAAATTTGCTTGCGTAAACACCCTTTCAGGCTGCCAATAAAATGGTTGAGTGTTAAAACTATTTCAAGAGAGAGAGAGAAAAAAAAGTTGACTTATGGATCAACTGACAAGTCATCAAAATATTTTGAAAATGCCATAATAATCCAAGTTGATGCTCAATGTAAACAGCCGGGTGTGCGCATGCGTAACCACCCATGATGGCTACTGGAGAAAAAAAAAAATCCTGTAAAAAAAATCAGTTTTGAACTTCCAAAAGTCATCTGAAGACGTCATTTTAGCGTTGTCAAAAAGATGTCTTTAAAAGGTTTAAAAGGTCCAGTCTAAATTTGATTGAAAAGTGAAAGATGAAAATGTCTTTTTTCAAGTTGTTGAAAAGATGTCTTGTAACCAACGCGGATCTTGTTGAAAAAGCAATATCCAAGTCGATATAATTTTATTCTTCTTTGAGTCACTCATCTGAGGTGTCAACACATTACATGAAGCAACTTTCCAAGGAATCTAGCTGGATATTGCAATTGGAATCCCAATATCCTCGGTCCAAGGTCAATGATCTTTCAACATTTATTTTTTAACGGTGTTTGTACCACATTAGACAGGCTAAATACAATATCGACGACTATTTTTAGATTCCGTTTTAACCATATTGGTCAGGCAATAACACGACCAAGTTTTCAACAATTCTTTTTGGACAATATCAAGTCTAAGTCCAGCACATCAGATTTAACCTAAATTTCTACTTCCACAAGATATCTGGTGCTGTGTGGGCACGCTTGCTCTGAGTTGTATGCACGCAACTGATAATTTCAGTAAGAGGGAGCAATGTGGTCACGCTCTGGCCACACCCACACCAAGAAGAAGATTTTAACACCTGTGACTTTCCTGTCATTTTCTCATGTGTTTCAAAACAATTTCCCTCAAATTGTAAAAAAGTGTCATCAATTAGTCCTTTTATTATATCGTGCACAGTCATGATTTTATTTAAATACATATTTGCAATCATGCTCAACACTCTCATAACACAAACAAGATTTTTAAGTAAGAAAATTAAGTAAAAAACAAGATGCAGAATTGTGAATATATAGATGTTTTTTTAACTTGGATTTGAATGGATAAGTCTGGTTGCAGAATGGCTGTCTGTGACATTTGATCATTCTACTGGCTGTTACTTGGTGAATCAGTGCCTGAAAGTAGACTATGAATAAGTGCATAGAAGAAAAGCAGCGGTAACGAAAATGGCATGATTTAGTGACTTAACAAAAGGATGCTATTTACCTAGACTTCTTCCTGCTTTTATTATCAGAGAGTTGGGCAAACTTCTGTATTTGTCAGCCTTTTTATTTGATGAAACGCTTACTGTAGACGGTATGATAATGCCTTCTTGCTTACAGAGAGGGTTACAAGCAGGCGACTGAGATCTTCATGGACCTGTGCTTATGGTCACGTCTCATTGAGATTTAGTGTCACCCTGGCCCCTGAACATAGGCCATCTTGCTTGATAGCAGTCAAGCTAAGTTATGTTTTTAAAATTCTTGTCAGAAAACGTTACTCATGTTCTGTCGGTCTTATGGAGCATTTTTTTTCCTAGTTTAAAAACTAGTTATTTGTACTAATAATTCTCAGTATATTAGCCTGCTCTAAATTCATGTTAACTTACTGGATAATAAAACTGGGAATTCCTGAGTTAAATTTTACAACAAATGCTTCCAGTTTTACAAACCTCACTCTATCTATTGAGCTCTGGTTTATGGTATGTGGCTTTCAGGCCATTTGAATAGAAACACAACAGATATCGAGCATTAGAAAAATATTTATTTGTTCACATTGTTTCTTCACATGACTACCAAGCCATTGCAAATCCTCAGTTGTTTTATTAAATGTAAAAAACAAAAACTAAACAAATCAGTGCTCATACATTCATACACGTGCACGGACATAGATACTGCAATTTATTCATATTTAATTAATGAAATCATTTTAGCAAATGACCGCATTAACATGGCTGTATTCATTATGGCCATCGTCAATGATGGGAAGTCTCGATGTATGCATGTAAATTGTTTTATTTCATGCAATCATAGGCGCTGCACACCTGATACATGCTTCCTTGAACAAATAGCTCAAATGATGTTGGTTCCTCAGAACGTGGGAGTAGGTTCTTATCAGGAACTCAATGTTTTGGCTCAGAAGTTTCCGTGAAGGTCTCTGGGAGCCAAGTGGACTCCCTTATTCTCACATCACAAATCCCACAATTTTGACAAAGGGGATTCCAAAGTAAGAGTTCTTTGGAACACAAATGCATACATACATTGGTGGACATGTGCTTTTCAAGTGAGCAACCCTGCAAAAAGTATCTTCAGAACTCCAGTGCAACAACAAAAGTTGTGAAAAGTGGCTTGATTTTTGT
Source organism: Hippichthys cyanospilos (assembly GCF_059441005.1). Classification (NCBI taxonomy): domain Eukaryota; kingdom Metazoa; phylum Chordata; class Actinopteri; order Syngnathiformes; family Syngnathidae; genus Hippichthys; species Hippichthys cyanospilos. Next base: position 3,876,115 of record NC_142371.1, on the reverse strand, counting down.
TTTTACAACTATACACATATGTACAACCACATATTTCCCATAAATATTTCCCAAATCACACCGTACCCAGGAACCCATATGTACAGCAAGTCCATCACCTTTTTCTATAGGGAATGTGTCGCTCTCGTAAGTGCAGAGAATAGGCCAAAAGCCCTCAGTACAGTTTCATTTTAATGTGCAACAACATGTCGATGTCAAAGTACGTTCTGGTTCTTTCACTAAATAATACTCCATTCATTCTGCCGGTTGCTTTAGCAGCTGCATCAAAGCCCTTTTTTATCCTGAGATTGGAGACAAAATTAATTAATTAATTTAATATCGTATATGTATAATAAATTAACTCTCTGCAATGCCTCTGAACACTGCGGACCTACACTTTCAATGTGTAACTTTTGGCGCGTGGCCGACATGACCTGCGGAACCACACCCAGTATAAAACCACCATAATCAGCCAATAACATACGTAGACAACGCAGCCAAAGATAATGTACTGTGTTTCCTCTCTCCTGGCTTCAGTAAACCAGTTCTCTCCACTCTCTCTATAGATTGTGTAACCCAGTCCTGATAATAAAATGGCTGTCCACACAGATAGGGGTAGCAGGGGCATGTAGTTCCCCACAATCTTACGCCGGCCCGATGTCCCCCAGCTGCTCTTGTTCATGGTGAGGATAGCGAAGTACTTGGCCGGCAGGAGGCTGGTCATGTACAAAACTGAGTAGAGGGACATGAACACCATAATCAGGTTCCTGCGCAGGACGCAGGCGTACGCAGCTTTCACCAGTCCAATCAGCTGGATGCAGCAGAGCACCCACAAGATATCCCACAAGGTGCCCACCCAGAACAGCTTGATCATTGTGGCCGTGACAAAGAAGGGGAACACTCCTGAGACGATGGACTCGTAGGTCATCCACAGGTGGTGCTTGTGCCACCACATGGCGTTGAAGAGCCACTCGCGGAAGTACGACTTTGTCCAACGGGTCTGCTGGTTGAGCCAGCGCAGGAACTGAGCTGGCGTCTCTGTGTAACATTTGGAGCGAGATGTGTACCTGCAAATGAAAAAGATCAGCGGAGAGTCCACGTTAAGCAGTTTATTGGTCCAGACGAGCCATCGAACACAAAAATACAAAATACAAGGAGCATTGAGAAGATGCTAATGATGCCACAACTACTGTTGCATGGGTTGGTATTTAATGCAGAGAACTGCCTTCATTGTATTATAAGTGGCCAATCAAGGTACGTAACTGTTGTCTATACTCCATCCATTTTCTAAAGGTCTTCTCCTCGTGGCTGTGGGAAGATAAAGCCTATCCCAGCTGACTTTGAGCGAAATGCAAGCCAACTCTGGACCGTTCAGAAGACACATATCAAGACAACCATCCGCACTCACATTCACACCATCGGCGTGTGAACTTGCTTGCTAGCATGGCAATTAGGCAAGTGAACCATTTTACCATCAAGTGAAATGCAAAAGGACAAAATCACCAGGTTTCCCCTTTTGTTGCCATTCAAAGTGTTCTTTAGAATAGTAGCTAAAATGGACTACACAAATTTGTCATCAAAACAACACATCACAAAGCGCAGTTCTATGATAAGGCATCTAGTATGTCCTTCAATCATGCACCAAGTAGGCATTCACATACAGTCCAGGCTAAATCATTTGGACAAGCTTTCTCACTCAATTTCATAAAGTAATGATTGGCCACTCGCGTTTCTTCAGTTACCTGATTGGTTCTTGCCATAACGTGAATTTTAATAGTTTTCTTTGGTATGAATTATAACAGTTGGCTGTTGGCCGTGTATTAACCTGACTTATGGCTTCTTCACAAGATAACTCATGGTCCCAATGCCGGTTAAGTGAAAACCAACTCAGGGGAATACCTCTTTAAGCTCATCAAGAGGGTACAAACCAGTAATCAGAGCAAAGGGTGGTTATTTTGAAGAAATTACAATATATAATATATTTTCATCCCATCTTTTCTTGTTAAGTACATAATCAGTTTTTTTACGTAACTTAGCTTTCATTTGTAGAAATGGATTTGTCGCCAACATATTTCTTTGAGACACACTGGGCACAAATGGCGTGCCACAAATTCTGACTAGCAGGCAGAAAGAACCTCACTCGAAAAAGCTTTGAGCAATTCAGTGGCTTCACAGTCAACCTTTATCTCGACAATAAAGTTTTATACCAAATCACAAATCAATGTGGAACACAGATCGAAGCTTGGTATGAACACCATTAAAACAGGTTGTTGTGTTTTATTGCTATGTGACCAACACTACTGTATAATGCAACTATGGCAGTATTAAAAAAAAATGGCTTACTTTGTAGCGTATCCCATGCTCAGCATACGGTTGGTAAGATGTCTATCATCTCCGAAGGTGCAGTGAGTCCCCAAAAATTTCTGATTGTACCATGATTCCAGAAATGCCTGAAGGAGATCATTCCTGTAGAGACCTAACACGGAAGAAGGACACGTTTATATTTCTGTTTCTAGATCATCATGAGCGTCGGTCTCTCCTGCAGAAATAAACTTACCCAAAGGTCCACTTATGCAGGAGACGCAGTCGAAGAAAGACTGACAAGACCGCTCTATGTTGAAGGCCATCCAGTAGCGAAGACTGCTCATGAAGCTGATGTACGAGTCTTTCATGTTGAGGATCATCACGTCCCCGCCGACTGCGCCGTACTTGGTGTTACTCTCCAGCACCTTGCACAGCTCCACCGTGGCCAGGGAATCCAGCTTGGTATCCGAGTCGCATACCTGAATGAGCCAGCGGTAAACCCTTTGAGCATTCATTTCATTCCATATCATTGATACAATATGCCTGTGATTATTGCCGTATGTTTCTCTTTGTCCTCACAAGTACGGCAATCCAGTTTGGGTTTTTTTCTTCACCGGTAACAAGCGTTTGTCTGAATCCAAGGCTCCCACCTGCCTACTTTTGCGTCACCATGGAATGCTAAGACTCCCTAAGTTCAGTATCTACCACAATGCATGCTTAATGTATCAAGTCATTAATAACTTGAATCTTGACCTCAGTGAATTTATTCCAATTAGCTTCTCTGCATAGACATAACACCAGATATAAAGACGTTATCGCTGGGAAAAAGTGAAGGTCTAAAATGTCGTGTGCGAGGGCCAAACATTTGGATCCAGCTTGATGCTCATTTTCTCCAATCTCCCACCTCAAGGAGAAGGTAAAAACTGAATTACAGTCTTGGTAGGTGGTTCTCAAACTTTTTTTTCACTGAAACACCCCTCTGTGGAATATTTCTCCAGTCAAGTACCCCAAAGCATTTTCGGATGAAAAGAAATTTACAAAGTGTTGTGCTGTTCATGTCTGATATTTGAAACTTTTGGATTGCATTAAAAACTTAATTTCCAGACATATTTTGTTCAAAAACTCTGTGCCACTAATGACATCTATTATACAACATATGTTTTGCAAAGGAGTCACTGGAACACAGTTCATAAATTGTGTCATGTTGCATTTCATTTGCACTTAATTTGAAAAGATTTGTTTTTTCTGTAAAGGAATTAAAATTGGCTTTCCTGATACCTTCAAACCCCTGACGTGTCGACTCATACCTACAGTACTCATTCCCCCATTTGAGAACCATTCATCTAAGTGTCTGGAATTTCTTGGAAGCTACTCACTACGAACAATGTCCTGTTAGTTTCAGCTTGTCTGGAAAGTATTACTTGTATGTTTTTTTTTGTTTGTTTGTTTTGTTTTTTTCTTTTTTGAGCTGTCCAACTACTGCAATGAATTGCCTTATTAGTGAAGGCAAAGGGTGTACTAGAACATGAAACATAGAAATCAAGGCTATTGAATAAATGTCCAACACGCTGAGTGGAACCTAAGTCAAGACAAAGGCTTACCTGAATGTAGTCCACTGAAGATCCGAGGGCCTTAAAGGCGGTGTACATGACCTCCCGCTTGCCCCCCCACTTCTGCATGATGCACACACAGCTCTTGGTCTGAATCAGGTGCTCCACTTCTTTTCGCTGAGGGTCCTCTCCTATGAAATAGAGGTTCACACCACCGGTCTCCTGATCGAGGTGGATCTTGTTGGGGTCCCACGTGTGGTAGTTGTTGTCCCACACGTAACAGCCAGGGTCCTGGTCAGCAAACACCTCCTTGAACATCTCCATCATGTAGCGGTCGTCCTCGCTGTTCCCGTCCACCACCATAATGATGCGTAGAAGCTCAGAGGGGTACTGGAGGGCCCGGATGGAGTTGAGGCACTCTCTGAGGTAGGCGGGGTCCTCTTGGTAGGCCGAGATGGTAAAACCGATAGTCTTGGTAAATGTACATGGTTTTGTCCGGCTCTTCATCCGCCGCTGCTCAATGAAGGCGAACAAGCTCTGGACCAGTACGTGCAAGGAGAGCAGGAGGCCATAAACGCCGAAGGAGACGATTTCGTACGGGGATGAGGCCAGAGGTTTCCCTTTGACGTAGGCCCACACCATCACACCCAAGATGCCCCCAGCGAAGACAAAGGTGAAGATGGTTTTGAGTATAGAACCCAACTTCTTGAGGAGAGGTTTCAGTTCCATCGTGTGTCTTCACCAATAGAAAGCACATATACAGGGCAAGATGGACAGTCAGTTCACCTGTTCAAGCATGACATGAAGAAGAACATCCCATAACGTCAGAAAGTGGTTTTATGATTACCTGTTAAAAAGCACAGTCTTTATGAAAGCAGGTTGCCACACCTACTAAAAGTGCATGCTGTGCTCATTTGTAATCATGGAAAAAGAACACATACAGTAAATTAGATTAGCCGTTGTCAGGTTACTACGAAACAGCGTGGCCAAGTAGGGCACACTTTGTCTTTCACCTCATTTCAGTGCTGAATTCAAAAAAGAGAGCTTTAAGGAAAGCTGGAAACAATTACAAATCCAAGCTAATTCAAACATGTTGCAATACAAGTCAACCATGCCCAGAGTGAACAAAGGTCTAAAACTGCAATATTTTGTTGTCTAATACGGAATGGGATTTTTAAGTACGTGCTACTATACTCATGCGGTATCACTTCTGATAAATATTTAACTGAAATTAAACACTTTGGGGAAACTGTTTTGTAAAATAATAATAATGTAAAAATACACATGAAAGTGACATCCTATAGCAGGGACTTCACATAATCACACTAATAATAATAACAAATAAGAAAATGAATATTTTTTTATTTGAATTACATTTATCTATGTATTTCTAGCATAAAAGAGAAGAAAATACAAAATTAATAATAAAGAATGAAACAAATAACATAGCATAAACACATGTTCGGGAAAAGCAGCAGAAAGAAGAACTGTATTTTTTTTTCTCCTACTCCTTTGTAGCTGTGGTTTGGTTGTTTGATAAATAATTCAACTCATTGAACAAATACAAATGGAAACTAATTCAAACATGCTGCGCAATAAGAGTTCTTCATAACCAGTGTAAGAGGACTAAAAACGTCATACTTTTTTTTGTCAAATATTGAATTTGATTAAGATTTAGAAGTATATAATAATATACTTTTACTGTGCACTATCACTTATAAGAGATAACTGAAATGAGACATTAGGATGAAGCTGCAGCAACAACAATAAATATTATTAATAATAATAATTAGAAATACTGCATGTAGGTCTAATATGAAGACACAACAAAGGCATATAGCAGAGACTTAACTTAATCATACTGATAATAATAATACAAAAATAATAATAAAAAGTTTTATATTGTTTGATATGTTTGAATCAATGCTATAACTGTTTTAATAAACTGTTTTAAAAAATGCAAATATATTAACAAAAAAAAAAGCAATAGCTGTTTTCTGAAATCCTTTAAAAAACAAAAAAAAGCCGAAATCAACTTAGAAGTCCGTTGGGATCGAGGTGTATCTACCTGTGGTTGCGCTCGCGACGCATTCACTCTGGCGTTGCTCCTGTGTGGCGAGTTCTTGTGAGGGCCTTGACTTTATAAGCTCGCCACTTGGATGTGCAAGGCCATGTGCGCGCCGGCCGAGGAGTGAGTGATGATGTACCCTCGCTCCCGCTGAGTCAGCCGTGCGTCAGTGAGACCGTGCAAGGGTGGTCCCCTTGCGCGCCCTACACACTCCTTTGTTGTCCTACATCATTTTTTTCCCCCACACTTTCCACAAAACACTTTTGCTGCACGGTAATGCCTTTTCTTGAACTTTATCAGCCAACCTCGCAAGACCTTTACGCCCCTCCTCCCAAGACCCTCCAAATACGAGATGGCAAGCTTGTACAATCAAAAATCCTAACCCCCGCCCCCATTCCCTCTGCAGTTTGATTTTCATTCATACATTCCTTTTCAAAGCATTTCAAGCAACCTTGAAAATGATCACGGTGGCAGTGCCTGCTTCTTTTCTATTCAAATTGGATGTCGCCCTCTGGTGGCTGTTTTCTTACAGTGCCAAAATAAAATGACAATCTTTTTGCTTTTTTTTTCGCCAGAGGTGGCTATAGTACTAACACTGTACAGTCTGGGCTTACATAGAGACAAAAATGAATTAAATGTACGGATTCAACATTAACTTCAATAAACGTGAGAGACTGTAAAGTACTTTAAAAGCAAAAGTGTATTGTTCATTGTCATATATAAAATACCAATCGATCGTTTGGAAACGCTCGTTACTTCTGTTTAAACATGTCTGAATTGCAAATTAAGACTAAGGTCATCGTCACGATTAAGTAATTCCGATGGTATTATTTGGTAGACAAAAATGTGAAACAAAACCTTTATCATGTTTATTCTTTAAATTGGTTTTGTCCAGACAACAGCTTGTACTTCTTACTGTTTTCTCAGTGATCATTAGGATGTGGATAATGTTTTATAACCTCGAATGACTAACACAGCCGTGCATTATCAAGAGATAAAAGCTTGAATTTCTTGACATCTTTACCCTTTCCGTCCTGAAGAGTCAAATTCCAGTCCATAATGGCCTATGTACTGCATATTTTCCAAGTCTTTCCTTGCAACACAACTGATTCAAATAATCAGGATCAATATGAAACTCCTGCAGAGTTCGCTGATTAGCTAATCATTTGAATCAGAAGTACCGCAAAGAAAACCTTGGAAAACATGCAGGACACAGGCTGGAGTATGACCGTTCAGAACTAAAACTGTTTTAATTTGTTTAAGACCATTTGAATTTGAAGCTGCAAGCTTTTTCCTGGTACCGTACCCGTCTTGATAACTTAGCATGAATATAAAGGAATTTATTCACTTGCATATTGCTTGCACTGAGAAGAGAAAAAAAATCACTGGAAAAGCTATTAAACCATGTGCATACCATTGCTAAACAGTATAGTATAATAAAAATAAATGAGTCAGTGCTTGTAGGCTACTCGGATAGAGTCCATACTGGAATTGATCTAAGTAGAAGTTGAATTTTACCATCAATTTAATGTAACACCTGTTTTGATCATTTGGAACAACAAACCTTTCATCATGCTTCTAAGAAAAAAGCTAACCATCATGTTGGCTCAGGCTTTTAAGCCAGCAAAACAACTTGTTCCCGCGTCTTCACGAACATTGCGAACTGACGAACAAAAATCGCTAAATTGGCTAATGATAACTGCAAAGACATCTTTCTTGTGTGTGTTTTTTACAGATTACACTAATGGGTTTTTTGTTGGCACAAGACCACACAATTGCCACAATCATTCTTGAAGTAGACATCAAACAAATGTTTTAAAGGGGAAGCCAAGTTATTTTTTTTACAATATGCAGCACCATTTGTCTCAATAAGGCATTCAGATTAATAATGCATTTGCAGAAAATGAATCTTGCCTTTTTTAATGATCTCAAGGGTCAGCCATTTTGCCACTTCCTGCCCACCAAAAATGGTATCACAGATGCTCAAGGCAGAGATACAGACCAATCTCAGCTCATCTTACGAATGTCACATGACCAAACTCAGAAAGCAGCCTTTGAGTGCCCCGCTGTCAGACATTTTTGTAACATTTTTGTTGGGACTTGGGAGGGAAAGTGTGCATCTGGAGAAAACAAGCAAGCGCGTGGAGAAAAGCAAATTTCACACAAGAAAGCCTGAGTGAAGATTGAAATCGTGAGCATCTCGACTAAGGCAAATGTGCTAACCATCTGTCCACCATGCTGTCTCATTGCGTCATTTAGTCATACAATGGTCATCAAAGGACTGAAAAACACGTCCATCCTCTCCACCCTGCTTGAAATTTTTTTGTTTCTTTTTACAAGCCAATCTGTTGACCGCTCGTGAAGGTCCACACCCTTCCTTAACCACAAGAGCTGCTTGAGCCATCAGCACAAGCGCTCCATGACAGACACAAATAGAAAGCCACCAGGCAGCTGATGTCATGTGAAGCAGCTGGACTAGTGCATGAGTATATGAGAGGAGAAGAGGAGGTCACCTAAGATGTGTCATTACTCTGACCTTTCTGTTTATGTGCTCAAATGGACTTTACAGATGATGTTGGAGCACGGCGTCTATTAAAATCAAGTTTCAACTAGATGACATTTTGAATGACTACTCGTATTCAGTGGAAAATGTTGCATTCTTAGTTTATTGCCGACCGTATTTTGGGGGGATTTCTGGCTGCAAATGGAAGGCGAGCATGTTCTGGGTGTAGCCCCACTCGCTAAATCAGATGGAATAGGCTGCCGTTAACCACGGTTAATGATGGTAAATGATATAGGGCCCATATAATATAATGTAATGTAATAATATATTTTATGTACACACATACTGTACCGTCAGTACACTGTAAACCCAAATGTTTAAAATAATTAGATAGATTCGGTGGTGTAAACTTACAAAAAGTTCTACTAACTGAAATAAATTGAGTTTGTATAATTAGATGGATTGAGTGGTGCAAACTTATACTGTAAAATGTTCTACTAATTGATATAAATTGAGTTTGTGTAACTTGTTCATACTTTTCAGTTATATAAAAAGGAACCAATATAGCCGTCAAGATTCAAGTGGACCTGCCAAGTGACCTGAATAGGGCTCTCATTTAATCTATTTTGTATTCAGAAATATTAATTAAATTGCAGTCATCTTTATGTATAGCGCACTGGCTAAATTGCTATGAGATCTCTTGGTGCTTCACATAGTAAAAAATAAATAAATAAATAAACAATCATAAGTAAATGGCAAGCATACAAAACCAACAGCAACATAGAAAATTGAGGAAGATTGGGGATAAAAGTCTAACTTAATTTTAGGTTACTAATGTTTCGGTTACTGTACTTATTATCAATGAATGGATGGATGGATGGATGGATGGATGGATGGATGGATGGATGGATGGATGGATGGATGGATGGATGCAAACTATAAATTTAGTTGGCATAGCTGTCCCCCAAAAAAGAAACAAAACAGCCTATATGTACATCTATACTGTATATGCAATAGTGTACATAAAAAGTTTTAGTGGATTATCAGTAAGAAAACCAAGCTCATCATTTTTTATTTAAAAACCAAAGTATCAAGAAAAGAAAAACACCTCCTTGGGTTTAATTGTAATCAGAGCAAACTGCAATCGCCAGCTACTGCATGGTGGGGGGAAGCATCGATGAATGTTACATAGCATAGCGGTTGATTGCACTTTTGTGACTCCGTGCAAATTGGGTCTAATGACTCACACTTTGGCTCGCAGCACAATATCTTCAGCTCCTATGTACCTAACGATGCCACTGTTTATAAATGAACTAATCAAATATTACGGGATATTTACATATTGTTGATTTCTACAGTATGATCGTTGGACTGTATTGTACTTTGCAAAATCATTAATAATGGCATCGGTGCACGGAAAGAAACAAAGCTATGTCTCTTAAGATTCCTGTAAATTTTGTGAACGCACACCCTCTCCAGTGAAGCGCAGAAAAGAGCTGAGCGGTTGCTGTGGCAACAACACGTCAACTTCAGCTTGCGCTCCCCTATTACAGTGAGGAAAATGTTGCCTGTAAGAAAGTCCAAAATGTCGAAAAGAATGGTACAAAACCTCGCCGAAACCATTTGCAGGCAAGTCGCTCACTGTGAGTATTTTGCGATGCTTTATTATTTATTTCTTTAACTATTGGGGTGTTTTTCAATGCGTAACTTTTGACTTGTTAATGCGCCGCAGCCGCATAATGAATGCAACGAGGCTCATTTGTCCCTGCTTTTGTTTTATCGAGCCTAGTCAATAAAAGAGAGGTGGAATGCCTCATCAGAGAGTTTCATGCGCTATTAGAGGAGCCGGCGCTTCCTGCAAGGTCACTCGGCGGCTTGGACAGATGGAAGCTAAGAAGCTTTCTGCACAACACCTTTGGACTCACTAACGACACCATCATGGATGGAGGTGCAACGCATTTAAAAGTCTACACACTTGTTTAATTACTACTTTTTTGTGGTTAACTTAATTTGAACAGTTGCTTATGAAGTCATGCTAGTGTCACAGTTGTGTCATTGAAGGGGAAGTCAAGTCAATCCTTTTATGGGGTCCAACTAGCCTAAATACAAAATTCTGATTAATATGGTGTTTGCTGACTATTAACTAAGTTGATATAACCGTTTTTTTTAATCAATCTCTGGGGGTGACCATTTTACCACCTCATGTGGGACAGAAGCCAAATGTGAATACCCACAGTATGCCCTACAGTCCTCAATGAAATGTACACATACATAGAAGAAGTGCATGCAGTGTGTGAGAGAGCAGATGACAAGCATACAAAAACTGAAGATTTGAGACAGAGCGTGTTACGTCACAGACTTGTGCCACAGTGTTGTATCTGTTTTATCAAACATGGTAAAACACTGGAAATTTTGCAGCTATCAGTTATGTTAAACATGCAGTAAAGTAGTTGCAAAATCACAATTCAGACTTAAGATCCCAGTTGAAGGCAGCTATGACTCCTAGCAATCACACCTGGTTTTGTGACGCAGGCCCTGCACAATTTGCTGCGCATGTGCAAAAGGTCGCTAAATACAGCAACTACGCTAAGACAAAATACCGAAGCTTGGCTATCCATCACTAAATTGACCCGTCGCTAAATAAACACGCTGCTTCAGTGCACAAAATGCACAAACTGAGCACTGATTGAAACAGGTTTACGTTAGTCGATCAGGGTTAATACAGACAGGGTGGACGTGTGGGTATTAATGCCATAAAATGACATTACGTTGCCCAGGGCACAGGTATTGACCAACTATGGCTCATCTCTTTTCTTAATTTGGTCATGTTATATTTGTTGCTAGGCCATGATTGGTCATTGTCTGAGCAACTGTGATGTCATTGTCAATTGACAGTGAGTGCCCCTAAGATGGTTGAAAACGAGTGGATTTCGCTGCTGACTTCACGTTCCACAAACACAATAATAATCAGCATACCATTGTTAGACTACTGGAGTCACAAAGAACATATTATCGTAAAGAAAAATTCAGAGTTGCATAAAGATTTAAATGTGTATTTGTTTTTAAACCGATGTTTTTAAACTGATATTTGTGGCTTCCTGATGCCACACATGAAAAAACGGAACAAGTCATTCAATCTTGACAAAATATGATAACTAGAATTTAATTGTAGAATTGTAAACTCATGGTGGATGTTCCTATCTCTCGTCCTGCAGTGTTCCGCACATTTGACAAAGACAACGACGGGTTTGTCAGCTTGAAAGAGTGGATTGAGGCACTGTCCGTTCTTCTTCGTGGCACCTTGGACGAAAGAATAAAATGTAGGTGATATTATAGCATTCAAGGGAAGACTCTCATTAGACTGCGTTCCACACTTTTTCTGTAGACTGCTTTCAAGTGTATGACTTGAATGCTGACAAGTACATCACCAGGGAGGAGATGTTACAAATGCTGCGGTACAGCCTCAGACTATCTGGAGAGGAGGACCCTTATGATGGCATCAAAGACCTGGTGGAGATCACACTCAAGAAGATGGTGTGTATACTAGAGAACAGCACGTTTTGCAAGAAAAAAAGGGCTGAAACAACAAACAGCTGGACATGTATTTGCATTTGAAAGGTTTGGGGATTTTTTTTTGTTTTAATTTTTAACAGTAACTTTCTGACTAAACTTCACAAAGAGAAAAAACTCATTTTAATCAGATGAAAATTCAAATCTACATCTCTTTTCTCAGGATCACGACCATGACGACAGGCTGTCTCTGGATGACTTTTCAAAGTCAGTCAAAGAGGTGAACTACATGCTTGAGGCATTTGGAACCTGTCTCCCCAACACCACGGTGAGTTAAATCAGCTGTCAAGCATTTCACACCGAAGATGTTGTTCCACTTAAATTCTTGTTTCTCTTTTTACAGAGGATTGACTCTTTTGAGCAGCGTGTATTTCAGAGTCAACTGCACTGATGTCATGCGAATATTATACATTCAGTAATAACTGTTTTTATCAATGCAATATTCATCCACTTCCTACAGCACCTGTCACACTAACTCATTCATGTATCCATCCATCCATTTTCTTAGCCATTTATTCTCGTGAGGGTTGCAGGTGTCCTGGAGTCTATTCCAGCGTTTTCGAGCAGTAGGCGGGGTTAAGTGGTTGCCAGCCAATCGCAGGGAACACAAAGACAAGCATTCCTACACACAAACACACCTTTGGACAATGTAGTGTCCAATACATCTATTATGCATGTTTCTGAGAATGTGGAAGGAAAGTACCCAGCAAAAATCCACACTGGCACAGGGAGAACATGCAAACTCCAGACAAGGAGGCCTAAGTTGGAATCAAACCTGCAATTTCTGTACTGTGAGGCGGGGCGTGTTACCACTCTTTCACTAGACATTCACGGAAAGAACATGCAAAATGTGTCGAAATAAAAGGATGTCCAAAGTAATATTTGAAACGCTCATTTTATTCATTATTCGTATTTACAGTGGGGATATTGTCAAACCGCCGATCAAATTCGGCGCCGTGGCTTCATCTTTTTTTCCACTGGCTTGAGCTCAGGAACACATCCCACCTAAACAAAAAAAGAACATCTTTAAATCAGGAACTTGAATTAATTACAAAGGAATTAAACTCAGAACAAGGATGAGCATTTCACTTTTTTTCTCTCTCATGATCTATTTGTGTCAGTTTCCAAAAAAAAAACAAATATATATATATATATATATATATATATATATATATATATATATATATATACAGTATATATATAATATGGTATGTGACTAATCAATAATCAAAACGATTGGTGAAGCCGCCAGTGGAGAAATGATATATGCGATACACTTTGAAATTAGAGGTAAAAATTTCAATTGATTGACTGACAACAAATCAATCAAGCTGATCATCAATTAATCATTTAATGACCTAGAATTGTTGAAAAGAACTTGAGCAGTTGGACAGTAAATATTGTCAGGGTGTTTTTGTTCTCAATGAAAGCCAACTTATCATTTAGTAAAATCAAAACATGACTTTTACAAAACAAGACTTTACTTTGGGAAACAAGGATCAATGCTTGCATTTTCAAACTGATAGTATGAGTGCATTTAATGCACATTGAATGATAACAAAAGTCTTGACTTTGAAGAAAGGGTCATAAAGTTTTTAAAAATTCAATTATTTACAAACGTTAACAGATTGATGGATTATTAAAATAATTGTTAGATGCAGCCTTATATGAAGTGACACATTGATCGACATCGTAACTCTAACAATACACTATGAAATATAAAATATGAAATATACATAGAAATATAAAAAAGCAAATTTCATCAGTAAAGTCCACTATGCTCCAAGACATAAGAGTCGTGCTACCTGCTTCATGGTGTTCCTGATCAGATTGGCAGTTGTGTTCAGCGAATCATCGTCCATGTCCACTTTAGGAGCGTCCTCTAGTTGCGGTCCAATGAGTGGCTCATTCTTTCCGATGACCTCAGCCGGCCAGTGGGACACAAACTCTTCCGTCTTGCGTTTTCTGCTTTCCGAGTGTGTTGTCCTTGGTACAAACGTGACAGCAGACGGCCGATTCGGGCTCAGTGTAACTTGTGTGCGTCTAGATTTATGTGAGTGTTGTCGCCCGTGGCTTGAGTTGGAGTTTGATGGGGCTGACTCATCTTTCACGTAAGGGATGGCGTTGTGCAGTGTCCCCATTTTGTCCTCTGTTGGTACAGTTCCAAGGTGCATGTTGTGTGCGGAGTAGTGATGTTCCTGAGGTGGTAAGGGCAGTAGAGGAAAGGGTGATTGAAAGTCCGCATTCCAGCACTCTGCTTCATTGTCACGGCCACTTGTTTCAAAATGAGTGGAGATGACTGCCGCTGTGGGTTCTTCCCCTGTGGGTTCTGCTGATGTGGGCTTCATGTTCACTGCCTCTTGGTGTCCCCTCTCTCGAGCTTTGTATCAAAGAATACAGAGTTGCAATTAAAAATAAGAAAAAACACAACTTTGGCGGCTCATCTTACAACCATTTACAAATCAAAAATAAGAAACCATTTATGATTTTTTTCTCCCTCCTATTCTTTTAGAGGCTTGATCCAGGCAATTGAGCATGTCGTGCAGTAACCCAAAGGTCAGCTGTTTGAATCCCACTTTATCCGTTGTTGTGTCCTTAGGCAAAACCCCACAACCAAGCAACCCCGAGTGGTTGGGACAGAAGGCCGTAGGTGCAACATGGCAGCCACGCCTCCTTCAGCCTGCCCCAGATTAGCTGTGGCAAACAACATAATGTAGTTTACCACCACTGATGTATGAATGTTTGAGTGTATGAAAATCGTAGCCATAGTGAAGCATCTTTGAGTGCCCAGAAAAGCGCTACAAAAAGTGATGTATTATTTATTCGTTTGTATCACTTAGATGCAAACAACGCTATTTGGATAAAATGCTGCCAATTTCATTCTACACAAGCTATTCAATGACAATCCGCGCATTCTATTCTGTTCTATTTTACCCAACACCTGAGGTGTGTGCTTGTGCCCTCGCATCCTTTCCTTTTAATTCTTTTTTTGGCCTGGAAGAGCAGCTAGGCTCACTGCCTCGGGCCTGAGGTGTATCCTACTCTGTAGATGGGGTACTTGATCTTTCGCCATGTGCAAGATCTGTGATCGGTCTCCATCGTGGCCCGATCTTATCATACCCACTTTCTTGTGTAAATGACTTTGTTGGTTAACATAGTCTTGTTCCCCTCACAAAGCTTGACATTTTACATACTCGAGTGGGTGCCTCTGTTTTAGTTGCTTGTCGTGCAGCTGCCTTTTGTTGCAACGGGCTTCAAACATTACAGTGGTGCAGTGCTTTTCCATATCTGTCACCTAAAACCAAACGTAATTGACAATACAAATCATGTCTTTTAGAAACAAAAGGTTCACTTCCTTTAGCCGTAGCTATGTTGTGCAAGTCTTCTGTTTGGCGTGAGTGTGAAATAAACAACAGGAATGCAGAAGCTACAAAAGCTCATGATGACAAAGTGTGCCACAGCAAACAGGAGAGGAAAATATCTTCTTTTTTTTTTAAATCAGCAAAAAATAAATTGTGAGTGATTTCTGTCACAAAATACGTACATTCATAACATGATGTTAAAATAATGACATAAGCAGGGCTGGGCAATAAATGAAATAAATTCAGTTATTCATCATTTTTTAAAGTGACAAGTTGAGGATTAGCTAAATCATGTATGGAGATTTTGCGCAGGTGGCAGAATGCTAGATGGGTTGCTTATGAGATTTTTTAAAATAGATACTAAATACTTGATTGTTAAGTTATGCACAAGAACCCAAGGTTCAACAGCCTATAAAATAAATAAACAATGTTGTTTAAATGTTGTAGTCTAGCTTCTGATCCTGTTGGTTGTCTTTTTGTTTCGTTTTTTTTAATCCTGTTGATCAGCGATCTGCGCCAATATCTTGACGCTATCAAGCCTTATAATACAATGTGGCGACCTCTAATGGAACAAACAGAAATGAAGAAAGAAAGAATGAATTGTAGTTGTTTTTCCTCTACTAGTATTACACCTTTATTCTCAAAAACTACAACCTTTTCTGACAGTATTACGAGTTTTTGTCGTTATATAATATCTATTTTGATCAAATTTAGGTATTTTATCTTCATAATCCTACAGTAGACTTTATTCTTTCATTAACTTCTACAAATAGTTCTTTGTTCTAGAAAATGTATTCTTGTATTTGTTACTTTCTTTTGATAATACTAAGCTTTTTCATATTACCTTATTGTGTGTGTGTGTTTTTTTTAAATACCATCTTGTTGCAACGTCATTCAAGTAAAAAAAACGTTTATCTAAATAAAACTGCCAGTATTTATTGGTTTTGTAGTTGGGTTTCTTTTTGGTGTGGCCCAATTACTCGGGAATAGTTGTGCACCTCTGTTCTGTGCCATCCTCATTATGTATCTCCTCCGATCCTCCAGCTTCATTCTGGTGTCTTCCACAGTCTCATATTCGGGGACATAACAAACATGCAGAACACCGCCATAGAAACTTTTCTCATCCATATGTCGTTTGGCAGCTCTGAAAAAGAAAAATCATAGAATATGTAACATTCTGGTAAATATTCTGTTAAATATAAGTTTATCAAAGTAAAAATTCTTTGTTAGTGAACTCAAATATTTTTCTGGTTATAGTACAAGAGTTCAATTCTGATTTCATCAGTTCTTTAATCAAATATTTTTCAAATTACTTACACGTCTTATTAAGTAAAGAATGTGCCTTTTTTCACTACTTGTGTACATATTGCAATGAAAAAGTCGTATGAACCTGGAACCAGTGAGCTTCTGGAATTTTACAAGGTAGACCTCGGTGAACTCCTCGGCAGGGTACTCGTCCAAGGGCCTGTACTCCTCCACGACTCCGTACAAAGCACACAGCTGGATGAGCTCTGTCATAACTCCGATAGCAGGAACCCCTTGGACCATCACGTAACAAGATTCCAAATTGATGGTGTACACCTGACAAGAAGACAGATGACACTTTTGTTCACACTTCAAAGAGGTTTGTTTACCATCCTTTACTTCGCACAGGACCTCGGGGCGATCCCAAATATTTAATTGTCGGCTTTAGAAGCGATAGCAGGACTTTAAATACTACCTTAACGGCTCTCGCTTTCCTCCCCTCTCGATATTTTGGTCGAGAAATGCACACTTTCCGTTGTTCGTGGTGTTTGTAAACATCGGGTGCCTTCCAGCAGCTACTCTCGGCGGCCGCCATGCTTGGTGGAAATATGTTTCCGGTAGACGCACTTTGAAAATAAGAGTTTACTCCCAAACTCAGCTGAGTTGCGAGAGTGCAGTTGGTATGGTGTCTTTTATTTTGAAGTATGACAAGAAGTAATTTTTAAAACACTTTCTTGTGGTGTTTTGATGGCATTTTACACCGTTCTTGGCCTTTAGCAACCATGTTACACAAAAGTGACTCAAACTGACTGTCGAACGCATTTTCCCTTCTAGGAAGAAGACAGAAAATATGGTACATTCTCATTCAACAAGAAAAACACAAGGCCTGCCTTGACACTATATGAACAAGTAAACAACAACAAATAAAGCAAAGAAAAAACGAGCAAGAAAGTCAATTTAAAATGGAAGTCAACCCAAAATCGTCTTTACAATAATATGTTCAATGCAGCCCTGTAAGCAAAATGCAGCATTCTGATAAACACTGCTTTTCAGGAATGTCACTTATGTGGTAAAATCCATCCATTTTTTTCATATCAGAGGGCAACCATTTTGCTTCCTGCTGCCAACCCAAAATCGTCTTTACAATAATATGTTCAATGCAGCCCTGTAAGCAAAATGCAACATTCTGATAAACACTGCTTTTCAGGAATGTCACTTATGTGGTAAAATTCCTCCATTTTTTTCATATCAGGGGGCAACCATTTTGCTTCCTGCTGCCGGCTAAAATTGACATCACAATTGCTCAGAGCTCAGGAACCAAACAAACCTCCGCTTTTAAACGTCACATAATACAACTCGGAAACAGGAGAGCCGTGAAATGTTGTTGCCTAAGACCCGAGCGACTGTTATGCCATTCCTTTTTTGCCAAATCCTTTTTTTTGTTGTTTTAAATCCAGCTCATGGAGCAGTTATTTTGCCACTTGCTTTCAATTGAAAATGACATGTCAGCCGCTCAAGGCTGAAGTAACGACCAACAATCAGCTAGCAAATGCCACATGACCAAACTGAAAATAGATACTATTATCAGGAAAAAAAACTGACTTGATTTCCCCTTCAAGTAATGCCGGTGTGTTGCACTTTTCACCAAATTCTATTCCATTGCTCATATAACCTGCTACACCTATTTGTTTGTTTTATTACTGGGGTACGGTTGGGAAAAAGAATGTACTGTCCGCGTCAAAGGCAGCAGTAAGTAGGCCTACATATTGGTACAGTATTTGTAGTGCAAAGGTGAACAAGGCTATAGTGTAATCTAGGTATACAACAATGGACCACGCCTTCCTTGCAGATTATGTATACATGCACCATCACTGGCACGAGACTTAAAGTTTCATGCCCGGTAAATAACCAACTACAACTTTTTTGTTTGTTTCCCCTGCATTTAAGTTCACACATAACCACTAAAACATGACCTTCCAATTGACTTTAGTGTAGAGCAAACCCGGCTAAATACTACATTTGGAACTCAATCTCTATTCAGTGATTATGGAGAAAGGCCAGAGTGTGCGCATGCTTTGCAATTTTAAAGCCGCATGGTACCGCATCACAGTATTTTTTCGCTTTAGTGATTTACTGTTGTCTTGACATTAAATGTCATGTTTGTACATTTTGTGTTCTGCTCAGGATTTTCGTACATGACCAGTTTTGCATTTTCCATTTTATAAAAACACAGTTTGCGGTGCTGTTCAATAACTTGGTAAAGCTCGAGGATTGCTACTTAAGTCCGTAATGTTTACCAACGTTATAAATTGTGGCGTTGGCACACTAATGAAACCGGTTTGACATGACCAAAACACCTGTAAATCATGTTTGACTGAACCCGTTTTAAATACAAAAAAAAAATAATAATAAAATCAAAGAATTCACAAGTTTATGCGAGTGTGGGAAAAAGTGACAGAAATGCACATGTTCTCACGTGATTTATTTTTAGTCTCGTTTTGCACCCACATGTTGTGCGTTGCCACACTCATAGACCACAAAGACAGCGCTATGTTTTCAGATCAGTCTTCCAAATCTAGCCTGTCATCATTGTCTTCTTGATCCATGTGATGTAATTGCACACTTTGGTGTATACTCCGGGCTTATTTCTTAGTGCGCAGCCTTTGCCCCATGACACAACTCCTTGGAGAATGCCGTCACATGTCAATGGACCCCCGGAGTCACCCTGTGAATGAAAGAGGACAATTGCGGAAATGTCGCATCTTCAAATAGCAGAAACACACTGACTGTTACCTCCAATTTACCTGACAGGAATCTTTGCCTCCCTCCAGGTAACCAGCGCAGATCATATTGTCAGTGATTTGGAAAGGATATGCATTAAAGCATTCATCATCACTCAGAAGAGGGACATCCAGGCACTGCAGCGTATGAGGAAACCTTGCTAAAAATAAAAATAAATAAATAAATAAATAAAAAGATGAGAGGATTTAGTGCACACTTGAAGCAAATTAGCTTTTCTAGTATTTAGGTACTAGGGCATCTCCAGAGTCAACTAAAACTAAACTACAATAAAATGACTCAACATCTGACAAATGAACCAAACTAAAGTATATCACCTATTGCTATATTATGCACTCTAAAAGCAGTTGCGTTAAGTATAAGCCAATTACTTTTCCTACCTCTGCTTAAGATGTCGCTCTCCTGCATGTCATACATAATGACAAATATTTTTTAAGACTTTTGAGGCGTTAGTTTTTCAGAAAGCGTTAGACACTTTCACAACTTTAGTCATATGACTCACAGCCTTCGTCACTGGGGCGGATGCTCCCCCAACCAGAAACATGGCACATGCTCCCCTCTGTGGCACATTTAGAAGGGAGCGTCGCAGGGCGCACATGGTTGTTGAGAGAGGCTGGTCGACTGAGTTTGATGAGCATGATGTCGCTGTCCTGTGTGCGGGGATTGTAGTCGGGATGGCGAATGAATTTCGCCGACATGATGTGTTGTTCTGGGCCCTCGGGCTCCCAGATATTGTGCTCCCCCAGCCGCAACTCAACATTGGATCTAGGTGAAGCGTTATAAAGTTATTGAACGTTCCTATATGGAAGCACTTGATTTAAAAAAGTAATAGTGATCCTTTTTCTCACTTTGTTCTGCAGTGGGCAGCAGAGAGCACCCATTCCGAAGACAAGAGAACCCCACCACAGAAGTTGTATCCAGTGAAGAGAGACACTTGGTAAGGCACTGAGTTTCTGGGACACTCGTACCCACCAACTATCCTGTCGTCATCCTTCAAGGCAGCTGCAAAGAAAATTGCCAAGGCATCAAATTAAATCCATCAATGAGTCATCACTGTCATGTACAGTGGATATATAAAATTAACAACCCTGCACACTCCTTGTTCATATGCCAGGTTTTTGTGATGCAATCACAATGAGACCAAGACAAGTATTCAAAAAAAAACTAAAAAATAAATAAATAAATAAATAAAACTGTACAACTTGGACAACTCAAATGTGATCCTTGAGAATAAAAGTAAAATTAAAAATTAAAATAAAATGAACTGAAATAATGCAATTGCACAAATGTGCACACACTCTTGAACTGTGATATGAGTTGTGACTGTGTTTAAAATGAACTAATCATCTTCATCATCATCAAACTTGATTGAATGGCAGTCAGCACACCCCTACCACCATTCAAGGTCTCCTTGATTAACCCCAAATTATGCCCTAGTGGGCCTTTTTTGCTTTATGGCAGGATCCTGAACATTTTGTGCTAACTCTGGCTGCTATTTGTCACGGTTCATAATTTCCTCCTCCTTGTTTATAGCCCCAGTTTCGACTGAGTAAAAACAGCCCCAAAGCGTGATGCTGCCACAACAAATGCTTCAGTATAGGCATGCTGTTCTTTTGTTAATGAGCACTGTAAAGTTTGCGGTAAAATAAACCTTTTTGAATTATGAACAATAGGTTCATCTTTTGTTTCATTGAACCACAATCCCCCCCACACACACATTTGTTTTAAGATTTTGATGAATGGTTGTCTGTAATCGTGTCCGCTGAAAATATTTAGTGACCAGTCCAGAGCGGAGTCTGGCTTTTGCTTAACATCAGAAGGGAAATGTTGTGAACCTGAACACAAGGAGCCATGCAGAAAATGGATGAATGGATGTTTAAATGAGCTCATTGTGGTTTGTTTTTTGTTTTGATTTTTTTAATTAGACATGACCACAGCCAGCAGTTTCCTGTGTGAAGACCAAATCCTGTGCGCCATCTGCCTAGAAGTGTTTACAATTTTGATGCCATTTGGCCAAAACCTCTACCAGAAATGCATCACCATGCACTGGAAGAGCAAAGAACAATGGCTTTGCCCCATGAGCAACAGCAAGTTCACCAAAAGACTGACTCAGAATGTCAACACTGGTTTCATGGAAATTCTGGAAAACCCTAAGAGCCATCAAGCCATACCACTTAAACCAGATGAGGCGTCATTCAACCAATGCCTTGGCTCCAAATTCAAAACCATGGATACCTGTTTAGTCTGTTTGAGGTCTCACTGTTGCATACACCTGCAGCCCAAGCAGATGGTCACTGCTTAAATAAGTCACCAGCTTCCCTTGAAGACCCCATCAAGGATCATTTGCAAGATTTGTGATTCTTTCTGCATGACCTGTTTCATTTCTGAGTGCGTAGTGCAGAACAGTTGGCACACAAAGTGGTGCCTTTCATCGATGGGTTCAAGCAGCAGAAGGCTCTGCTGCAGAGGCAAACCACACAAATGGAGAATATAGTGACAGATACAAGTCCAACAGGTGATGTTTGTAGAGTGCAAACTGAAGGACAACAAGGAACTACCGGTAAGTGGAAAATGCAGCAATATCTTGTTGGGTCGGACCAGACATAGGCAAATTACGGCCCAGGGGCTATAGGTGGCCCATTAAACATTTTCATTAATAAACCTTGGCAACTTGACAATACAGAAAGATGCATAAATCATTACTTAATGTCCTGGTCAATTTCTGGGGGTCCCAGTTATAAAGTCTTGACAACATTTAAATTAAAAGCTCAAACATCTCACTCACTGCACAATGTTAAACTAGTAATATGATATGTGCATATAAATTCTGTTTGGCACATGGGTGGAGCCAGTGTGAGAGCACAGAATAAGCGAGGAATTCTTAGAAATGCATCAATGAAAGGAAAATGATATTTTGGGAATGTTTAGGTTGAGGAATTAACACTAGTACATGGTTAAAAGCTCCAAAAAGTTGATTTCAACCTGAATTGGGTGCCAGCCGATCGCAAAGCGCACAGAGACAAATAACCACTCACACTCACAAACACACCTTAGGACAATTTGCCTTCGTCACCAATTTGCATGTCACCTAACATGCATGTTTTGGGGATTGTGGGAGGAAACTGAAGAGCCAGGAGGCATGGGGAAAACATGCAAAATCCACACGAGAAGTATGTTAAATTGAGTATGGTACCCAGAGAACACCCAGAGAAAGGCCAGACCTGGAAGCAGACTCGCGATCTCGGAAAAATGAGGCAGACGTGCTACTGTGCCTCAAAATGCTCTTTTAGAAAGAAGGAGGTAAGTAATTAATCAGAGTAGCCACTTTTTGTGAAATTTCTGTTTGATGGTGTGCCGTGGTTTCTTTTTAATGATCATTTTGGGTTTGGAAACACTGGAAAACAGGGCTGTGTGTACTCAATACCTATAGTATACTATTGTACATCTGCGGCCATCAGTGTGCCTTTTCAAAAATGTTTTTTGTCTATCTGTAAAAATGTCTGTATTTTTTCTCTTTCTTTTTCATTTTATGCACTCCCCAAAAAAATGTATGGATCCTCAAGCAACACAAGTAAATGGAAAATGCAGTTGAGAGGCTTTTTTAAAATTCATTACCAGAAAAAGTCCAAACTCATCTGCAGTAAATAGTAACTAAACACAGCTCAGTTCAGTATTACTGGCCCCACCCAAGCCTGATTACTGCCAGATTTGTTGAATCAAGAAATGACTTCTGTCGATACATCACTGCTTTTGAAACGTATAAATCGGGACCATGTTTTTGGCAATGTTTAACATGATAGACTCGATGACTGTACTCCACCCTCTCTTATTATACAGACACTATGCAAAAACGATTTGGCTCATGTTGTCTACCAAGAAGAACAAAAGATGCCTTGAAAAATAAGTCACAAGAGGAGTCGGAATAGTTGTTTGATACTGCGAGGTAATGGCTGAGTTGGTGACACTAATTTACCAATTCAACACATTTATGTAACAAGTCTTTGCTCTTTTGCTATGGTATACAAGTTTGTTTGTTTGTTTTTACCATACCTGCAGTTCCACAAAGAGCAAGGAGAATCAAAAGCTTCATTCCCTTTATACACCCAGTCCAGCAGTGTTAATGTGACTTCAATCTATTACTCTCAGCAACGTGAGCGCTTTTATCTCCTATTTCTCAAGGTCTTTTTCGTCACATCTCAAACATTAGACATCTGCTCCATTACCCATAAATTGTTTATCTGTTTACAGTGAAGTGGATGTGGTTTGAGCACAGCCATGTTCAAGATAAAACAAAACAAAAAAAAAGAAATTGAAAACAGTGCTACAAGTGGGGAGAAAAGTGCCATTATTCTCCTTAGACAACTGTTGTCAGGTAAGATAGGCATTAGGTAACAGCAAATCATTGTTAATTAATTAATAAAAAAAGTCTATAATTTGGTAATAATAAATACATAATATCTTCCTGAGTTTGAAATGCCAGAAACATGTGAATGCACCTTATGTTTTGTGTGCATCATGAGACGTCACACTCATTGATGTGTCACTGGGTACTGGCGGATCCTGCAATCACAGTGTAATTAACATTTTTTAAATCCAATTATCTTTGAGGGTTGTTTTTTTTTCCTCTGGGGGGGTTTGAACTTTGTGATGTGATCTGCACTAAAAAAACAACAATCAGGTGACAACTGACTTTTTTTTTTTTTCGTTTGATGCTCTTTTTTTTTCTTGATTGATGTTTTTTCTTCATCTGAGATTTTTTTTTTCAGAGTGATGTTATGCAGGCGAGCAAAATACCTTGACGCTTGACTGGTAGACCACGGGCGACGCATTGAGGACCCCTGATTATTGTACGCCTACTTCATTGTTTACGCCGATTTCGCCACGCATGATGCTCGTCACCTTAACCTTACCTTCCACATCTCTAAACCAAAATGTGAGTCACCTGTAAATTATGAGTCAATAATTGACTTTAGTTTACAGTTATTAAATAAAAAATATGTATTCATTGAGTGGTGACTTTATGAGTCAGAAAGAGTTACTCATGTATAAACATATAGGCAATAATGAACAACAGACAGGAAGACAACTTAATGGGAGAGTGCATTGAACCTAACCCTGTGATTATACACTTAAGGCTAAAATACAACACATTCCCTTCCAGCACAGGCAGGTTCTACTTCAGTTTTTCATAAACATTTGTCTCCATTTTGCAGCTCATGGCTTGTTGTTTTTGACCTCAAATAAAGTGCAGAGCAACTTTAATTGGCCGCACCTTGAGTTATTCGAGTTATTCCATGAATTAATGACTGTACTGATAGCTTACTGTTAAATTCATTTCTCTGAATTTAAGCTGACCTGAAAATAACTGAACTTTTTCTCTTAATGAATTGTGATCAATGATACCACGAGTGATGTTTCGGATATTGCTAACATTCAGTCAGTAACATTACATCAATAAAGACAGCAAGCCATTTTAAAAGCTTTATAACTGTGGTTCTCAAATGGGGGTACGAGTACTCCCGCAGGTGCTTGAAGGATCTCCAGGGTGTACTCGAGATTTTAAACAAAACAAACAAACAAACAAATACTTTAAAAATAATTCTTGAATTCATTCAATGTTTCTGGAAAATATAAGTTGATTAAACAAATGTTACAGTTCAATTTCATTATTTTAGAAATCCAGCTTCCCCATACTAGAATGCTTCGACCCAACTTGTCACATGACATGTCATGTTGATTATATTTTGTGAACAAATATTGATAAATAATTAAGTTATTTCTTTTTGATAATCAATCTCTTCTGTGATCCATACGAGGACTCTTATGTTTGATTATTCTTTTTGCAGACCATTACAAATGAAGTGTGAAAGGTTGTAAAGTTTTAAGTTAGTTATTTTATAAGTTCTAAATCAGACACTGATGGCATGTTTAAAGTCTTTTTTTAACACCCCAAATGCTTTACACTGGTTAAGGGGTACTTGGCTGAAAATATATTTCACAGGGGGTATATCACTGTAAAAAAGTTGAGAACCACTGCTTTATAATATCACAGTTTTGTATAAAGAACACTGACCAATAGTATAGATCTTTGAAAAAAACAATTTAAATGTACCCAAATGTGACCGAAGGTTCAGTCCGATGCCAGTGATATGCAAAACAATGGTGGCTCACCAAGCAATTGGGTATATGTGCAACCTATTTCCACATTTGGCAAAATGTGCAAA
Organism: Hippichthys cyanospilos; assembly: GCF_059441005.1. Classification (NCBI taxonomy): domain Eukaryota; kingdom Metazoa; phylum Chordata; class Actinopteri; order Syngnathiformes; family Syngnathidae; genus Hippichthys; species Hippichthys cyanospilos. The sequence continues at coordinate 3,850,511 of NC_142371.1, read as the reverse complement.
ACCACTTCCCAGTTGCTCAGGCGAATAGTGAAGAGAACTGCGATATAACACCTGTGGGAGCTAAAACCCTACTACACCACAAAGAGATAACAGAAGTCACGGTTTAGTCATCATTAGTCTGCACATATATCATATTGTATTTGAACACATAAAAATGATATATGCACATTTAACATTTGGTGAAAGACACCGGCCATTTTTTTTTTTAATTAAGCTTAGATTGAAACAATCATTTCATCAAATTTGTTTTGCCTGTTATCGTAGAATACACCGAGCTAGTTATTTTCAACAAACTGAAGAACTTTGTTATTCATTTTACTGTCTGAAGATGTTGTTTTTTACCTTCCTATTTCTCTTCCAAAGATAATGGGGATTATCTGCTAAATTAAGATAAATTATTTGTCATTCTTTATCAAACTTTGTCACCTACATCTCTAAACTATCTGTCAGATTCTGTTTATGTATCCACCTGTTGCTAGATAAAGTTCAAAGAGCAAAGATATAAACGGGCACAGAAAGCCACACAAACGATTATGAAAAGTTTAGACAATATACCCTAATTATCTTATTTCCTCAAATAGTGGCCATCCCTTGTAACCCAATTTATTGTGTGGTGCATAATCCATTGAGGACAAATAAACATCTGTTTTCATTAAAAAAAAAAAAATATGGAGCTAATTAGCAATTATTTTAGTTCATAGATGCTATTGTTTTCTCATGGACTGCTGCCCTCATTTTAGTTTTCTGCACAGCAAGATAAAGCGCGAGAAAATATGCTTTCGGGTTGCCAATGAGATAACGCATTGTTGACGATATTCTCTTTATGATAGTTGATGTTGTGCTTCAAAAAATTAAAATAAATAAATACAGTATTCCTTAGAAATAAACTCAGTCACCCGAGTGCTAAAAGTTTCTTTAACTTTCTCTGTCACATGTGACACCCAGATGCCTATTTCTTTACACATCTGCAGAGCAGAATTTGTGATTAATCTGGGTAAATAAATAAAGGCATTTGTTAACAGAAAGTTTCCCAACCCTTTGTATTTGATAGCACCAATATTATTGATAACTGCATAAGTTGTAGTGTTAGTTTTAGAATTAATGACCATGCTACGACTGGAGACTTGTGTTTATTTGACCATCTGGTGTCCCCTGTTTTACCAGTTCCGGCTCCCCTCATCTTATTCGAGCGCGCCTCTAAATAAACTGTTTGAGAGAAAGGAAGCACTGTATGACTTATGCATTACCAGGCATTTTTTCTGTCAGACGGAGCCAATGTTGATTATTCATATCCCTCTGGTCTGCTGGAAGGCACCAAGCGTTGTGGTGGAAAGTATAAGGACCAAAGTAAGGAAGTGGTTTCGGTTGTAGAGGCTCAGCTTTTTTTTTTCCCCTTGTGTGCGGTTCATTTTGTGAAGAAAAAAAAAAAAGAACACATCAATGAGGCATAATGGGGGCAAGGACAGTTGGCACTCATTTTGACTTGAAAAACAAAATCCCCAACCTTTCCACACTCGGGGAGACAAGGATCTGATTCCCAGTCAGCACCGCAACAAGACCAACAAACTTTTGAGGGTTCGGCTCACTGCAGATTCCCACTAGTTGTGTCTTTATGACGCCGTCGTGACCAGAATCCAGAAGTTCCATCACCATCGGCTCACTCAGCCCCCAAAAGAAAAACGCTGAGAGCTTAACTGTTGTGCACTGCGTAGCTATGATAAGTACGGGGTGAATTACAGTACAGTGACTGTGGAAACTACACTATGTCATTAGCGCTCCACTGCACCACACACAAAGACATGCAGACAGTAGCATGCATACATTGTCGTTTAGCTTCTTGGGTTATTCCCCCACTTCCCCAAATTCTATATTGTGAATAATAAAGCAACATACTCCAACGGCATATATCATTCTGCTCTGGTATTCTCTTTAAACCTCCACTGGTTCTTCTACACACCCAAATTGGTATTTGTGTGGTGTACACATAATTGCACGTTTGGTTGGTAAATCAAGAACTCTGGCAAAGCCCTGCGCTCAGAAGGCTTCCCTCAAACTATAGCCTTGGAATGACTATTAATATCCCCTACAGACACAAGTAAAACGTCTTTTGCTTCTGCGAAACAACTGCGCACCAAAATGTTTGGGGGAATAAATCTTAGCGCAGAAATGAAAGCTGGTATTTGTCAGGGGCATTCAATCTAATTTAAACAAAGTAGTCAGTCTGTCTAGACTTCAGTTCTAGCAGACAGTAGTTTTTAAGAGGTTGCTGAAGCGGACTTTTTGGTCGGGTGCAGGCATACAGTATGTGGGAGTGCCGCTTATTGATGTGACTGAGATAAAATAGTTGATGAGTCTTCCAACGTGCTCCAAAAGGGCGTTGTTCAAACTCAAGCTGAGTGTGAGTGCATGTAAATGAACACAATCCTTGACTTTTCGTGTTTCTTACTCCCCCCATCCCATTCTTCCACCCCCTCACATCTGGACTATTGGCAGGGATCAGTTCCTGTGTGGTTGTGTTTGTATATTAGCGGGGGACTTGGTTTTGGGGTTGGGCAGGTTTTGCTAGCTTACTTTGCAATTCTGATCATTATACCATTTTGAGTGTCATTGTGTTTTACCAACATGAAGATGTGAAGTCAACAAATTTACAATCATCATTATGTGTCCCGCCTCTCAAAAGAATCCATCTAAAGTCATACAATTTTTAGCTGATGTAAATTTGAGTTTGAACTGCTACTGCCAAATAAACAGTGCTGTTGTATAGGGCAGTGCTTCTCGAATGGGGGTTCTAAGAGGGTTTCTCCAGGTATCAGCAAATCTAATTTAAGGGTTTTTTATGCAGTGACACACGTATGACTGAATTGTGTTATAATGACTCCTTTGTAAAACATTGTATGCCGGCATTTTAAATTTTACATGGATGTGCATCGTCATTGGTGGAACAGTTTTACAAAACACGAGCCAGAAATAAAGCAGGTAACAATACACACATTGCTGGATAAAATATGCCTAGAGATAACCTGAGAAATATAATAACAATAGTTCAATAATCAGACAGGGATGGCACAGCCCTCTGTTATACCTTCAGTGAGAATGTATATTTAAAAAGTCATGAAAATAAAGAAAATCCTTTGAACGAGGTGTGTCTGAATTTTTGGTCTTTACTGTAGGTATCAGCAAATCTAATTTAATGATTTTTTAATACCATGGCAGGAAAAGTACATTTTCTATGTTCCTGTGCTTAAGGCTATAATTTGCCAAGTTTTATACAGACGCACACTGTAATTGGTGACAGGATTTGCAATATGTTCTATTCTGCAAAGTAGTCTAAACGTAATATTCTATATAATATTATGCATGTGAAAATTTTAACTAAATAAAAAAATACACCTGTTTTATGCATCTCCAGGGACTGAAATTTTATCACATGCCGAAAATGACATCACAGCTGCTCATGACTCAGGTAATGATCAAACAGGGCTTTCGAACATCACATGACCAAACTCAGACAACAGGTGAGCCATTACTGGTTGCTACATACAAGCCCAGAGGGAGCTTGTGATGTCATTTTCAGTCGACGGCAAGTGGCAAAATAAACGCCCCTCAGATAAATGAAAGCAGGTGGTTTTTACTACTTAATTCATTTTCCACAAATGAATAATTTGTTTGGACTACAGAACAAATTGTGAAGATAATGTTGACTTGATTTCCCTTGTAAGGTTGTGTTTTTACTAAATTAAACCAAGACTTTACATTTTTAAGTGGCCAGCTTTAAGACATACATTTGAACTTTGTGTATAACTGTATTGACATTGTTAAGCAATATCAATCATTCAAATTATCTCATCTGTATTCCCTTAGAGAAATGACTGAATATGGGGTGTGATATAAACTTCTATCATGGCTTCAAACGAACAAAACTACTGCTCTTTCTTTTTCATCACATACTGTAGCTGGAGCACAGTCATAAAAAACAGATCATTTGGCATGTTTTGCAACATTCTTCTGGAAACAAAATAAAAAAAGAAAGATCATCCTTCAACCCAATATCATGTCAAACAGACGTATGAATGTGTGGCAAGTTGGGCTGCAAAAAACCAAGAAGACTAAGTATGCGGGAGGAAGTGTGGCCACAGGGTTAAACTGCAATGCTGACAGAAAGGTATAGAGCTATACTTGAGGGACACCAGCAAGAGATTGATTTTCACTCTCTCCGGGCCAACACTCCCACTCCGTTCCATGCATTCCGCTCACCCGTGTTGTTCTATATGTTCATCTCATCCGTTAGATCAAGCGCTTATGTTTTAATTCTGCCACATAGTGTTTAAAACATTTTTACACCACCACATTGAAACGCTCAATTAGAAAGGCTGTGTGCCTTTTTAGTGAGTTGTCAGAAAGAATTACCATATGCTTTAAAAATAAATTAGGTCAAAGCTAATCTCTTTTTTGGACTTTTAATGGTGAGGGCTGTGTTTTGAGGCCTGCAGATGTACAGCATACCAATGTAGTATCTGGTTTAGTGGAATACATGGTTTGCGGAGAACTGTTTGGATGCTGCCCATCTGGAGATTCCAACATGTTTCTTTTTGGGCATGGCCTTTGACTACCAAATGTTTCAGGAATGTATGGTTGTGTTAAGGAAGACAAAAGCGTTCCCAAGTGACCAGAAACATGCTGACCTGCGACTTTGTAGATCTTTTTTTGTCTTTGGACTGGAAGTTTTACAGCTGCAAAATGCAATGCAAAATGCAATGCAAAATCATTTTGCATTGAGGATCAAATCTATCAATAAAATGATATAGCTGTCTGTTTTTTGTTGGTCATCCGTCCATTCTTCCAATATCCATGAGCCTAATACTTCATACGTCTAGCCATTGATTGGCTTGTTTATCATCTATGCAGCTACTGTTTTTCTCATCCATCCTTCTACATTTCTACCCATGTTGTTCATTCATTCCTTCATTCATCAATTTGTACTGTACATCAAAACTTTGCTGTGTTTAACTACTCATAACAAAGCCACGTATCCATCCATCCATCCATCCATCTACTGTATTTTCTATCCCCAGTTATCCTCACTAGGGTGACTGGCCTGCTGATGCCTATCCCAGCTGGTGCCTATGTCAAGGGGTAGCAGGCCAGAGCAGATTGCCAGGAAGGTCACAACCATTCACACACCCAATCACACCTAAGAACAATTTAGAGTGTCCAGTAAACCTACTACGCATGTATTTGGAACGTAAGAGGAAGTCGGCTTGCACAGAGGAAACACACGCAGGCATAGGGAGAACATGCAAACTCCACACAGGGAGACCGTAGCGAGACTGAATTGAACTCAAGACTCTGAACTGCGTGGCAGATGTGCTAACCACTACTCCACCGTGCCGTCCCGCCAGGATTACGGTAAATCTTAAATACATAATTTTATCCTTCCACGCCTGTTTTGCTTTCATTGTCCAAAGTGGAGTGGACAGCTGTAAAGATGTTTTTTTTTTCTTTTCTCACAAGAAACAGCTTGGCGACTAATTATTGACAGATGTTCCTGTCACATGTCTTTTTTTCCCAAATACACACCAAAATTGTACATTACAAATATGCTACCTACATGCCCAGATGTCAATTCAAAGTCAGCGCTCAGCAATTAAGAGTTAACCTCAAACAAACATGAGTCTGGCCCATGATGAGAAAAACATGTCGTGATTGATGCAAACGAAGAAACAGCAGCTCCCTATCCTTTCAGGTTGTCATTTCAACATACCGCAACTGATGATTCACTTTGTTTGATTGTGTTTATGTTTTTACCTCAGGACTTTCCCCCCCTAAAAAAAACAAATGCTCTTTTACTTTTGAGAAAAAAAAGACATGCTGCGACAAGGTATCATTTTGTCCTCACATACTTTGTAAGTGTGTGTGTGTAGGTGTGTGTAGGTGTGTGCGCGTGCGTGCGCGTGCACGCACAAGCACTATCTTCCACTATCTTCCATCCAAAGTGCACAAACATTTATTTACTTCGTTGCATATCCTAAGGTTGATCTCTCCAAGACAGGAGCTGGGTGCACAAAAAGATCATAAAAGGACAAGGGGGTGTAGGAGTGGGGGTAGTTTTAGGGGCGCCTGTGGTCCCGCCTCAATGTGGCCGATGACGTCAGACATTTTCGGGAGACTGTGGAGAGAGGTTTGCAGCTTCCACAGAGCAGTCAAGTTAGAGATCTGCTCCGAACACATCTGCACCAAAGGAAGGTACTGTGTCTTTTTCTTTTACTGCTGACGACAATCGACCACTAGAGAGGAAGCTATCAAACAGTTTTTGTTCTTGTTAATGTTGTTGTTTTGTTTTGTTTATGAGCAATTAAGACGTAATTGGAACTTGTAATCGGTGTGATTGCGACGTGTTAATTAAGCATCGTTTTAACCGGTGTAATTTAGCTCGTGCACAACTTTAGAAACAGTTTACCTCTTATTTGTCTGTATACAATTATGCCCCCCCCCCCACACACACACACACACACACACACACACATCAATGAATTATGTTAAGCACAAAAAGACGTCATCTTAATGAGAAAAATATACCAAAAAGATTGTATTAAGAAGAAACGTGCACTGGGAGCCACAATTAAAAAAAAAATAAAATAAAATGTGTTGCACAATAACAATGCCAATAATCTTGCAATATTCGAATGAAAAATGCAACAAAAATAAAAATAATAATATATTGAAAATGAGGTTGTATATGTGTGTCTAGTGAGAATTGCTTTACAGTGATCAAGTTATAGTAGTTTTAAATTCCTAAAGGTACATTTTGAGATTTTTAAAGACAATTTTAGAGAAAGTTGTACTGTGAGTGGAAGTCAAAAGTTTTAAACAAAATTAATACACCAAACAGCATTTTTCTATTTACCATCACCTATTCATCATCATGTTATTTTTCAGGTGATATTAGAAAATATTTGTTTCAAAAAATACTTGCAGGGATGATGGACCAAAGAGAACAAGAGAGGTGATTGTGGTGGATACTTAATTCCTTAGTAGAAATGCAAAAATATTTGGAGAAAGGCATTAAAGAGAAAAGTGAACTTTAACATAGCTCAGGCTCTTCATAATTTTTGCTCGATTTTTCTTATAAATTCAACCTTTTTCTTTTAGCAAAAAGATGAGAGTTTTCCTTACATATTTTGCTTGTTTGCGATATTGCTTTTTAATGTTACAATATGTTCCTAATATTAGTTTTATTCCTGTTAGATTACTACTATGTTTTTGTGTAATGAAGACCTTGTTCTGACTTGGTCCTATGACTTTTCCTTTTACTATTTTAACTTTACCCTCTTCAACTTTTCCTTTCCTAATTGATAATGTTATGATTGATTATTTGTTATTTCCATTGCAGGTCTCAGGACAATGATGGACGCAGTGGGTGCAACGCCTTACTATGATATAAACGATTCCGATGCCAACATTGCAAACGGCACGTTTTACGACGATGAGTATGACTACAAGGATGACCACGCCGAGCTGAGGCAGTCTCTCAACATCATGTCACTCATCGTCTATTGCCTGGCTTTCGTCCTGGGCGTTTTGGGAAACGGCGTGGTGATCTGGGTAACTGGATTCAAGATGAAGAAAACAGTCAACACCGTTTGGTTCCTCAACCTAGCTGTGGCCGACTTCCTCTTCACTGCATTCCTTCCTTTGAGTGTGACTTACACAGCCATGGATTTCCACTGGCCTTTTGGCAAGTTCATGTGCAAACTCAACAGCACCATGAGCTTCCTCAACATGTTTGCCAGTGTCTACATCCTGATGGTGATCAGCATTGACCGGTGTGTGTCCGTGGTGTGGCCCGTGTGGGCTCAGAACTATCGCAGCGTGCAGAAGGCATCGTGCGTGAGTGTGGGGGTTTGGATCTTGGCTCTGATTCTGAGCACTCCTTACTTCATCTTCAGGGACACCGGGCCTTCGTACAACAATGAAGAAATCATCAACTGCTTCAATAACTTTGCCTTCTCTGATGATTATGTCACGCCGCATGTGACCCAGCTGCGATACTTCCGCCATCAAGCCATGACCATGACTCGCTTCTTTCTTGGATTTGTCCTTCCCTTCACCGTCATCGTGTCTTGCTACGCTGTGATAATCCACCGCCTCCGGAGGAACCGTACCCTGGCCAGCCAATCGAGTCGCCCGTTCAAGATCATCGCTGCCGTCATTGCCACCTTTTTCCTGTGCTGGGCTCCCTACCACATTTTGGCTCTAATTGAGTTGGTCAATCACATGGCTGATTATGAGAGCGAAATATTGGACCACATCATCACTATTGGGGTTCCGATAGCCACCAGTCTAGCCTATCTCAACAGCTGCCTCAATCCGCTGCTCTATGTGTTCATGGGACAAGACTTCAAGGATAAAGTTCGTAAATCCATCCTGAAAGTACTGGAGACTGCTTTCCAGGAAGAGATTTCTCGCTCATACACCTATACAAACTCAATGGTCACCAGTCGAAGCAAAGAGAAGTCCCTTTCTGAAGCTGAGGTATAAAGCTGCCCATGTTAGATTCTGTAATTGTACATTGCCATTGTAATTGTAAATGACAATCACAGTTTTTGCCTCAACTGCTACTAATCCACACCTGCATTATTTACAATGGGATTACACTGACTGTTCAAAATATTGTAACCAAGCTGTGATGCATTAGTAGGCGAAAACATGTTAAAATATGTGTATCTTTATTCCATGCTGCAGTGTCCGACTAGCTGTATAGTCAGCCCAAAGAGGAAATCTATGCAACTTTACACTAGCCAGGGATGTGTTCAAAATTCAGCGGTGATTAAGAATTTAGTCAGTGTGGTGCAGTTGGTTGTTTTCATGCCATGAACAATCAAAAAACAATGCATTACTTGGCTCCACACCGAAAAAATGCTGTTGCTTTGCTAGTTCGCAGCATAATTGAGAACTGTGTGATGTCAACTACTGAAAGTTGAGCTACGTCACGACAATCCTAGGCTGTAGCGGTGACTTCTCCAGCCTCATTTTGACACTCAACAAAACACCGGCATGGAAACAAAAATTTCAGAAGGGAATTTCACATCATTCAGAGCACACATCTCAAATGGATAATATGTCTAATTCATCTAGAGAATTGATTCAAATGTTTGTCCTTACTCCTTATTCACTGTATACAGGCAACTTTGTATGTGCAGATGTATGCATGAAATCAAGCTCGGTTTGAATTTAAGTTAAGGGAAACTGGACTTCAAAACAAAATTAGAATTACTGTAATATTTGAGTTCTCAAGAAATAAAATTATAAAATTATTGGGTGAGTCGACTTAAAAGAAAATCATCATTGAAGATCTTGTCGGTATAGTCATCAATATTTCTGCAAAGGACACTCATTTGTAATATGCTTTAAATAATTTAGGAAAGTATTTACATGCATTTGTAGCCTACTGGTGTTTTGGTTAACGACAGTTGAAAAAAACCATATATTTTTTTTCCCAATGGGAAAACAGACGTGTTTATTTGTGGGAGGTGTGCCTTCATCTAAAATGAACGGTGCACCTACAGAACGTGAGGGGCAACGATTATCAGGGGCAAGGCCATTACTTGAAGTGACTGTAAAATAATTGTCATTTCACAAATCCTCACTCCAAAGGCAATGTAGGTTGTTGTTACTTTTTTAAATTGATAATACAAATCAATAACGAAACTAAACATGCACTTTTAACCCTGTTTTTTATTCTTATTCTATAACTGGAATTAACTGCCGTGTAGCTCCTGCATGCCTTTGTATACTACACATGGCCACATAAGTATTAGTCAAACGCTTTACATACAAAATGCATTGTTTCGCTCTCCAAAAAAAGCAGCTTTGTCAAAATGTTGAGGTCTTTGTTTTGTTTTGTATTTTTTTTCCCCAAAGAAAAGGCAAGAAAAATGACTTCAGATATTTCTAAGGGCCATCCATGTGTTTCATTAAACTGCATTATATATGACAGTATTTCATAATGGCAGCTGCATGAGAGATTTTAATTGATCCTTTGTCCCTTCTGGACTCAACTAGTCATTAGATGGGTATGGAGATATAAGCACATGACCTGTCTATAAAAGAATAATTGTGATGTATAAAAAATGTAAATGATGAATACATTATTGTGTACAATAAAAGTGTTTTTTTCAGGATTGATTCAGAGAAGCTGGTGTGTAACATCCATTCATGTGTTCTCTCTAGTGACCTCCAGTGGCTCAACAATACAGACTCAATAAATCCATGTAAGTTTTCTTTGAATTTCATAATGAGAGGTTTTATTGCTTAAAGTTATTGTGAAACATTATATATAATTGGTGGTGATATTTTTATATGTCTAAGTCAAATTTCCAATTTATTTGTTTAGCCCTGAATGACCTCATTACCAAAAGGGTCCACTGCCAAAAAAAAACAGCTTTTCCACTTTCTACTCTCATTACTGTACAGTATTTAAAATTTATAAATGTGTGACCCGCTAACACATTTTTACACATTTGTATTGCTTTTGGGTTTTATTTGTACGTATGTTTATATTTAACCAGCAAGGGGCACTGTGGCGCATTTCTTGTAATTTCATGAAGAGAACAATTTGCTGCACTTTGCCTGCAGTAGCGTCACACATAGGAGGCAATAGATAGGAGCAAGTTTTCACGTTGCATGTGACACTTTGATAACAATAATGGTAATTAGATTCGAAAATGTAGCTTGTTTTGTCATGTCCTCTTTATGATCATGTGGATCAAGTACACTTTTGTTACATTGCATATTCTAAATTTTCTGTTATTCCTGGAGGTGAATTGCGTGCCCCTCACTTTGCTATAGACTCCGTAATACCTTGTGTTGCATCATTAAGTTTGCTGAGATTCTAACCAGTCAAACGTCTTTACAGACTTGTTCCATTCTTGAAGATCATATTTCCAGTCTGAACTTGCCAAGTCTAAGGCAACCAAAATTGAAGGTCTATCATGTGAATATTGTTATTGAGAAGCAGCCATGGCCTCCGTCAGGGTCATGTGCTTTGTGGCCTAATTCCCATCTATTCCGGTCCGGTGTTGGCTCTGCTTTTTTGGCCCTCTTAAATGTGTGCTCTGGCTTTTTCTTCTTCTGATCATCATTGCTGGCTTTATTTTCTTGTGTTACACTTTCGCTTTTTTTAGTTGACTGTTATGGTTACCACTAAATTTTCTTATTCTTTCACACAGAGAGCCACAAAAATTGCCACATTGGAGCCGTTACGAAGACCCAGCAATTTCCCCTTTGCACAGGACCCGATGAAGTAGGATATTACAACTGTCTGCAGGTCAACGCCCATACCACCCAACTAATACACTTCAATTGTCTGATCAAGAAAACTGAACTCCAATGTTAACCAAAACAACAGCCCCGATCAACGCCACTTCAGATGACACAGAAACAGTGTAAAAATCATATTTTAAAGCAGTATAAAATGGGTATAAAATACTTGAACAGGAAAAATCACCTTGAGTAAACGACCAATTATGTAAAATACCTTTGTTGACATTTGTTTGTTTGTTGATTGTCTCAGGACTAAAATACACACATATCTATTGCATCAACACCACAAAGTATTTATTTACAATATTTATTTCCGAACAAATAGTCTACAACAGCAAGCCAGTTGTTCAGACAAAGCCCTGGGTCATTAACTTATCCTAAACCATGATGATAGCTGAGCAGGATGACAAAAATCAGCCATTTTTACAATTCAACCACAGGGTGTGACTAAACGTGTATGTGTATGTGCCATTTTGTTGCTTTTCCACGGAATGAATGGGTGGTCTTCTTGTCTCTTAAGATGCCGTAAACAGTGCCCTCCCCTTCGCTGGATATCGAGTGTTGGAGTAAAAAAGTTCACTTCAACTTGCCGTGAATCTGCAGCTTTTCTTTAGTGAAAGAATGGTTTCGTCTTGCACCTGCCTCCTTATCCTTGTTAATAAGCAGCACCAACACTTTTCTCCTGCAAACAAACTCACACTTTTCATAACACAAATGCGAAAATATCTCATGGTGATTTTAACAAACACTCCAGTTAACATTGGTTACATTTATTGTGTCTTAACAAACAATTGCCTAGCAAGTATAATTGTGAAATCCTTCATAGCAAGTGTAAATGTAAATCCCTTCAATCTGTACTGTATATCTTAATGTCAGTCAGGTAGGCGAAGTACTGTATAGACACATACATTATGAAACAAACAAAAACATTTCAACTTGCCTTCATATTCAAAAGTGTTGGCCCATCTGTCTGCTGTTGTAGTACTTGCCCATCTCCATTTACTGTAAACGCATGATAAAAATTTCTACAGTATTAGCAAAGTTTGCTAAACTCGCTGTTATGCAAACGTATTTGTCATGATCCATCCATGTTTGCACATTGTATAGCTTTTGTCCCTTTAGATAATGACCAATCTGGAGTCAATGCTACCATCTGACTTACTGAGGGTTCGAGAAGAGACATACACCCTCAATGTATCGCTTTAAACCAGGGCTCACCAACGTGGTGCCCACGGGCATCGGGTAGCCCCCAAAGATCACCAGAGCAGTCCATAGGCCTGTTCTGCAACTAGCTTACAAAAGATGAACCTTGGTGATTTTCTATGAATTTTTACAAACAGTTATACATTAATTACATTTACATTACATATTACACTTGATTTACATATTTACTAAAGCTGTTCCTTAATTATTGTGAATAAATCATTAACATGATCAGTGTCTTCACATAAATCGGTAGTCCTTCATATTACTCAGCACCCAAATAAGTAGCTCTCAGTTTCAAAAAGGTTGGTGACTCATGCACTAAACAAAAGCCAAGAGTAAAGATTCAAAACTAAAATCAAATATTGGACTGAAATGCCCAATTATTCATTCTGATTTTTCTTTTCTTGAAAGACTGAGATACTGTTTTGAGTTAGACAAAGAAATGTTTGAACAGACCTAAAATTGTAAAACATGATTGACACACAAAAAGGCAAGGAGCAAAGGCAGGGCAAGAAGGTTTATATGGAATGCTTGGCTGATAGAGGCAAAACTCGAAACTTGTGTGTAATAGAAAGCATATGTCATGGCATTGATACAGGCAAGCAGCAGGGCAAGAATCGAGTACATTTATGTGGCCCTTAGGCACAAAAAGAGTCTCAAAGGACTTCACAAGCCCACAGTTCTTGGTCTCTCTAAACCCACCCATCAGAACAAGGAAAAAGTCAGAGAAAATAAATCGGTGAAAAATGAGGAAGAGTTGATCAGTAAGAGATCAATGATGCAAAGATCCCCCTTGCATGATGGTCAGGCTACAATGGATGGCAAGTGAGTGAGCATAATCACAATCACAAAACAGTAATCACGAATGAAATGACGTGCCATAGTTTTAGGTGTGGCTGGAAATGTCATCCTTTCCTGGTCCTGCTCCAGTCGATCAATGCAGAATTTTTCACAGCAACAGTTATAGCCACCTAGCTTCATCCAAGTCAGGGTACGGGGAAGAAGTTGCAATTTAACAGCCCGAAAGTCAAATTTTGTTTGCTTGCTGAACATATAAACAATATATATATGTTTGTTTGTCATTAAAATTGAAGATCTACATGCCATGTTTCTTTTTAAGGTCTGCACACACAAGAAAAGTGATATTAAAGTGACGCACCTGAATTTGAGCAACCCAAAGTGGGTGGAGTCATCACACTAGTTGCTTTATTTGCGCAATGGATTTTAGTAATTTCTGCTTTTGTCTTATTTCGACCCCACAAGCGATCTTTGAGCAAGGTACTGTACATATGATATAATTAGAATATATTTTGCTCGGTGCATCTCAATACATTAGAATATTGAAAATAAACATTAATTTCAGTAGTTACATTCAGAAAGTAACTTAATATATGCAGTACTGTATAGAAATTATTTCTTTTGATTAAGAAACAAATACATAGAAAAGCACTTCCATAATGCCACTCTCAACCTAATCTGTATTTAAAAAAATTGTTTCGTATCCCACGTAAAAATCAATTTTACCGAGACAGTGAATCTTTAAGAATCATTATGTCTAAGTGCTTAAGATAAAATTATCAAAATTATTTGAGTTAATTAAATGTTCCACATTGTATATTTTCACATCAATCTCTCTTTTGTGTGTTATTTGCGTTAACTAGATGCACTTTTATTCACGGCATCATTAGATCTGAAGCTGAGAAAAAAAGCTCTTTACAACTCATAGATACGAGGTCGCCCACTTCATTTGTTTTCCAACATGAGGATTATTTACTGTAAATACGACTTATTGACTTACTGCCAGAGACATATATGACATTATGACACATTTTTGGTTTTAACTATGTTACTTTTTAATTTTGTGGAATCCTGGTTTTGCAATTTATAAACCAAAGATTCCCAACCACTGCAGAATGTACAGTAATAGCTCATCAGGCTTGCAATTCAACATGGTCGGAAAATATTCAATATCTTTGTGTTTTCCCTGAATCCATGCAAAATGTAAATACAGAATATTGTTATTAATAATAAAAAATAAAATAATAAAATAAAATAAAATAATAAAAAAAATGGATCTCATCGGTTCACACAATGTATTGTGTGGCTAAATGCATTTATTTAATGAAGTTATAAGGCCATTAATCCATACCATATGTGTTTGTGTTATCAGTGGTTGAATGTATGTCATTTAATAAATCTATGTTTGATTTATGTTGTATTATATTTTTTTTTCTTATTTTTTAAATGATTTTAGGTTTTGTGCAAACTAGTGAGAGCCAAGTCAATTATTTGCACCAACTTCATTTTATTGCTCACATTAGCATTAGTTGAAAAATGTAAGCTGTTTTTTAACTGAAGGACAGGTACGAGCAATGACCTTTTAAACAGTTCATGAAATATATACTGTAATAAAGAATTTAAAGTTACGGTACAGAATTATGTGTAGCAAATAATGACATCATTGCAATTTGTATAGTGGTTAAATAGTTTAATAAAATAAATACTGGTAATCATTTATAATATTTGTTATATTTAATTACAATAATAATGAATGGATGGGGTAAATAAAGGTAAAATGTTAAAATAATCGATGAACATTAGCCTTTTTTTTATGTTTAAAGGGTCATGACTGACTCATTTAATCTGCCAGCTACTTAAATGGTTGGGCCCTAATCTGAAGACATACTCTTTTGTTCAGTTTGTTGGTTAGTCAACAGGAATATTGACATCAGGAAGTAACCATTTTATTGTCAACAGAGGAACTTGCAGCATTTCGCATCACTGATAATTCTGTGAACAGCAATTATTATGAACAGTGATTGAGGGATATTTGGACTGGAGAAAATGACATGTTTTTCTTCACAGGTTTCAAGACAATGGATTTCACAACACCATCTGTCTTTCCCAGTAATCAAACTACTGTATCTCAAGACAACACCAGTGAGACAATTGACCTATTTGGCAATCTAACAAATAACACTCACGGTCGATTGACGCATTCTCTCAACATCATGTCAATTTTTGTTTACTCTCTCGCTTTTGTCCTGGGCGTCCTGGGCAACGGCGTGGTGATCTGGGTAACGGGATTCATGATGAAGAAAACTGTTAACACGGTGTGGTTTCTCAACCTCGCTGTGGCTGATTTTCTCTTCACAGCTTTTCTTCCATTGAGTGTGACTTACACTGCTTTAGAATTCCACTGGCCTTTTGGGACTTTCATGTGCAAGCTTAGTAGTGCAGTTAGCGCCCTCAACATGTTTGCAAGTGTTTACATCCTGATGATGATCAGCATTGACCGATGCGTGTCCGTGGTGTTCCCTGTATGGGCCCAGAACCACCGCAGCGTCCAGAAGGCTTCCCGTGTGAGTGTGTGCGTTTGGATGGCGGCTCTGATCCTAAGTATTCCATACTTCGTCTTCAGGGACACAGGGCCGGCCTTCCTCAACGAAGACGTAATTAACTGCTTCAATAACTTTGTATTTTCGGATGACTTCACACCCGAGCTGTTTAACCTCGGGTTGTTTCGCCATCAGGCCATAACCGTGACTCGCTTCCTCCTAAGTTTTGCCTTCCCCTTCATCGTCATTGTCTCCTGTTACGCTGCCATCATCCAAAGTCTAAGAAAGAATCCTAACCTTGCCAGTCAAAGAAGTCGCACTTTTAAGATCATTGCTGCAGTTATAATTGCTTTTTTTCTCTGCTGGGCTCCATTTCACATCCTTGTTCTGATGGAGCTCGTCAGTTACAAGTATTCAAGTGCACTATTCCAAAATATTATAACGCTTGGGCTCCCAATAGCCACGGGATTGGCCTTTATTAACAGTTGCCTAAATCCACTGCTCTATGTGTTCATCGGACAGGATTTTAAGGATAAGGTTTGCAAATCTTTTGTGAAAGCACTGGAGCATGCTTTCCAGGAAGACGAAACACATGTGGACTCAAAGACAGTAGAAACCAGTCAGGGTAATGAAAACACAAGTAGTTACGTCTGAATTACTCAAAAAACATGATGCCAACAGACCCTGTAAAAAAATCATTGCAAATAACTGCCACAAAAAGAGTAAAGTTTTCCCCTTTCGCTTTTGCTGTGTGTATTCTTGGTTTGGTTGTCGAAAGTTCAAACACTGACAGAAATATCTGTTAGTGAATGCTATATTGTTCCTGCATGTTGCCACATTGCTAAATGATCAATTAAATTGTGTGCAACTCCTTCTTTCAAGCGTCTCCATTTGTTACAATCACAGTCACACCTATGGACAGTTAGATGATGCATGGATGACCCCAGCGAAAAGGCTTTGTTTTTTTTCATGTGAAGTTTCATTGCAATAAAATAGGAATTGTCATTTTCTTTTTTTTTTGGTTTCAGGCACTTTGATGCACAGATATTTTTTTCTGTTTTAGACTAAGTTGCAACCCGCATAAACGCTATAATAAATAATTCACAGTTGTTGAAATTTGATTTATATTGCTTTTTTTGTTAATGTTAAAAAGATACAGGTTTATGTGTACTTATACAATTTTTGTAGATAACAATCTCATTTAAAGTCAGCGCATCAAGTATACAAAATTGTCACAATGTTATGTTGTGTTCTGTTGTCTTGTTGCTGAATACTGTTATTGTTAAATGTCCATCCATATATCCATTTTCCGTAGCCGCTTAACCTCATGAGAGTCACTGGTGGGCTGGTGCCTGTCTATGGGCCATTGGCAGGGGGTCACCCTGAACCGGTTGCCCGCCATTGTTTTTTTTTTCAATTGTGTATTGTATTGTATACAATAATAATAATAATAATAATAATAATAATAATAATAATAATAATAATAATAATAATAATAATAATAATAATAATAATAAAACAAAAACACACCATTAATAATTTACAGTATTGTAAGGGCTGGAAGGGAGGAGTCCTGGGGGTGATGACCTATTCTATTCTATTCTATTCTATTCTATTCTATTCTATTCTATTCTATTCTATTCTGTGACCACCCATTCTATTGTTTTTAGTTGGAAACAAAGGGTCTCTTTTGATATTTTTTTAAGTCTATAACTTAACCTTGAATGTTAACATATTGACAACTTTTAAACACAGCTTTCTTCCTTTTTCAAGCTCATTGAGTGACATCATTCTGGCTGATAAAAAATTGAATGTTTATTTTTTTTGTTTCTTACCTAATTACATGATGATGATAATGGTGATGAGATGATGACGATACGAGCGTTTCACATGTTATATAACATTACAAGGTTGGGCACGCTAACAGTTATAGTTTGAAAATATATTCATGCAAACATCTCTCAAACATCCCGTGAATACATTTTGAAAGTATAACTGTTTTAATGTTTTTTTATAAATCATGTCATATGTAATGTTAATTTTGTTATATATTTTTGCACTTCGATATCAAACATTCAGTGTGAACACGACATAAGTCCACATTCTACCGTCGGTAAAATGAAAATGTTGTACCCACATTCAATCCAGTTTAATTTCAACCATGCGCATAAGAGTATCTCGCTCAAATCAAATAATAGCGAATTTTGTAGTGAGTAATGCGACGTAACCTCTGCCGACGGGAAATATTTATTTTGACGCCATCTTCCGGTTACACAGAATCGTTGGGCTCTCCGGCCTGTAGTAGGAAGCAGTCAGCTAGAAACCAGCAGTGTTATTTTTGGGAACCTACAAAATCGCCCTAAGCTGTCAACAAATGCCATCGATGCAGCGGTAAGTGTTGCCTTAATTCTAATTTAGGGTTTAGAGTTTTACTTGTGTATTTTATTTAAATGTGACAGTTATATGGCGATATGCTAAGGGTGGCTAACGCTGCCTAACTCCCGATCGCAAACTGAGACAAAAGCCTCGAAATAAGATGGCGTACAGTATTCTTCTCGCGTTGTCACATTCGCTGCAAATATGTTTATTACGCTCGAAAGTGATTTTCATATCGAAGATAGGACAAAAACATTAAGAACGGCATGTTCGTGCTAGAAGGGAGCTACAGTCTTCAACTGACGGCGGTAAGGTCTATTTTCACAGATTTTTTTTTTTTAACTGCCCTGCAGACGTCTTTCTATGGTGTTAACATAGTTCGTGGTTCATAGTAGCTCTTACGGGTTTTGTTTGGTGAATTGGTGTATATTTCAATGACATATGGTATTGTGGATGAGGTGGGTTATGTCACATTATACCATTATCCTTTGAATACATCGAGAAAACACTGTTTTGTATATTAGAAACAGCTCACCAGCCCATATCTTTTTTTTTTTTTCATCTGTCAACCTAAGTGTCGCATTGATTACTGTTTTTTTTCTATCAACCTAAGTGTCGCACTGATTACCGTTTTTTTTTTTTTCTATCAACCTAAGTGTGGCACTGATTACCGTGAGAATGCTTTAGGTCTGCCACCGGAAATGATCTAATTTCGCTTCATTGGTCTAAAAATGATTTGCTTACTTAAAATAATGTATCTTTGTTGATCTACTGATGTTACCAAGATGTTAGCAATATAGCCAGTTATAGGCAGTGGTACCTGCTGTAAAAAGATGGAGAAGCATCGTTATTGTTATTACCAATACCAAATGCCGGTACTGGGCTGATACTTGCCCTTATTTCAAGGTATAGATACGAGTGTTGGCCACTCTCTACGAGATATGATCACAAACTAGATAAAAAAAAATAAACATTTTAAGAATAGAAATTTAATTTTATGAAATTTAAAGTTAAAATATTTATTGAAATAGATAGGACATGCTTTTTTTTTGGGGGGGGGGGGGGGCAGTGTGAATTTTGTGTATCAAAACTAGCGATAATGGTGTATCGTATTGGTGAGTACTCAAGCTGAGGACTCATAAAGGTATCTGTCTGAAAAAGTGGTATTGAATTTCCCTGAAATTTATGATAGTATTAGGAAAGATTGTGATGAAACAACATAATTGCTGTATACAGTTAGATACCATCAGTGTTTGGGAATTTCATTTTATACGCAAAATAGTTTAATATTCAGTGCACAAATTTTAAAATTAAATGGTTTCATTCGTATTTTTGTTGTTGTTGTTGTTGTTGGTTTTTTAAATCTTAAGCTCATTGTTGCAAAAATAAACTAATGCCCTCTGTCATACTGGCTCTTGCCCATTGTTGTCACTAGTGCTAGTTGAAATCGAAATAAATTTTTTATCATTGCAGGACTTTTTATTTTGCGTTTAAATTATATCCCAATAAAACAACTATACATCAGGCACTTATAATTTCCTGAAATTTTCGGGTCAACATATTTTTCCTAACTCCTGGATGTTATGGACATTTGAAAAATAAATGTACAAAACTTTAAACATGTTTTTCTCTAAACTAGGGATTTCCACTTAGCAATATTTTGGAGCTACCGCCATGGATTATGTATACCATTTTGATGGAAATTAAGTGTAGAACTAGAATATATCAAGAGCTCAAGTTTAATTTTCAGAGACCTAAACGTGTTTTTTGTAAAAACCTCTCACAAATACATTTAAATGTAAATATGTAAGTTATCAAAGGGTCTAAGAAAATCGCATGCATGTAAAAGTCACAGATAATAAGATTTTTCCTTGGTTGTTGGTTTTGCCAGAGGTCAGTATTTATCTTCGGCCCTGTTGCAGGGGGTAGTGGAAACATTATTATTTTCACAAGATTCTAATTATCACCATAAGAAGGCCTTCCCTGCCTGGAGCTCGTTCAGCAATTGATTCTCAGTTTTGCAATTCCATGTGTTTAGATATAATAATCATGTTTATCTTTTTTTTTTTTTTTTCATAATCACCCAGACGACCAAGGTGTATTTTCACATTAGCATCCCAAATGGCTTCAAACTTTAATTAGTTTGTTGGCCTATTAAAAGGATGACAATTAGTGTGCTGTTTGGTGACATGGTATGTACCATAACAATACAAGAATCAAAGGAGATAATAGAGAATATGGTCACAAAATTTTAAAAATTTTGTAAGGTAAGTCTTTCCAAGTGTGATTATTTTAGTATTTTTCTCCGCACATTGATACTAATGATCAGTCAGCACATAGGCATAAAATTTTTACACATTAAAAGTGTTAAATAGTTGAATGTTAAATCTGTTAATGCCATTGGGTATTTCAATTGTCTGAGAATCCTCCAAACTCCACTGCTTCCTCACTGCGCAAGTGGGCGGCAGCTTGTCGCACCAAGGAAGAACTCTTCATCAAGCAACAAGTTTCTGAGGTAAATGCCCTTAAAACCATGTCAGTTTTCCTTAGTTGAAGGAATGACGTGAAATGTATAGATTCTGAAGATGTTCATTTTTATTTGTGCTCCGTTCTGTTGCCATTTTTAGGGAGCTAGATGTGTGTATGTATGTATGCGTACATTTGAGATAAAAGGATCACTTGTATCTGCTTGTATGGACCATCTGCTCTTTCAACCCTTCATACTTTTCAAGTTTCTCATGTTCCTTCTTTCTGATGTTGGGATCAGCTGGGATCACCACATCTATCACCACTTCCTTCTTCTGCTCTTTGTCCACCACCACCACTATGTCTGGTTGGTTAGTCAGGACCTGTTTGTTAGTCTTGTCAGGTTTATCCACTAGACATTTGTAGAAAAACACCACTCAATGAAAGAGCTAAGACACCAAAACAGTTTTACTTGCGCAAGGAAAACTGAATGGCTCCAGCCAGTGAATAGTCTCGCCAGTCGTTCTGCAGTCCTCTGTTCCACCTTGCTTTTTATTCAGCACTATCACATGTCAAATTGGAACGTATTTGCTGAGTCATTTATTTTGCCCGCTTATCAGCTCCAACCACTCCTCTTCATGCGTCTCTTTTGGCAGGTTTTTTTTGGCAGGCGTCATCCTCCAGTTAGGGATCTTGATTAGGGCCCAAAAGCCCTTGGCATAGCTGCAAAATTCGACCCCACCCAAACCTTCTTCCACCACAAGTTTCTTCTAATACTTTTAACTAATTGTTCAGTCTCTCGCTGCAAACAGCTTCAATGTGGTTGGGCAAATGTACAATAAATATAAAATTGTTCCTACAAGTCTGGAAGCTGAAGTCTCACAGCACCTTGGCCCTCCAACATGTTCTCAGCCACCTTCTGTGGTATGGCCCATCAGGATTGAGTTACTTCTATTTCATACTGGTTGCAGATGTTCCTGTATACTATCCCAGCCACTTGGTTGTGCGTCTCCATGTATGCTGATCCAGCTAGCATCTTACACCCGGCTACTATGCGCTGGACTGTCTCAGGGGCTTCTTTACACGGTCTGCATTTTGGATCCGGTCTACTCTGGTAGATGCTAGCCTCTATGGCTATTGTGCTTATGGCCTGTTCTTGTGCTGCCATGATTGGTGCCTCTGTGCTGTCTGTCAGTCCTGTACTATGTCATCACTGGTAGGATTTCTTGATATCAGCCACTTCCTCTATCTGAAGGTGGTACATGCCATATAGGGGTTTGTCCCTTCAGGTTGTCTGTTCCTCTTCCTCTGCACCCTCCTCATGGTTCTGCTGCCTGAGACACTCACTTAGCAGTTCATCCTTCAGGGCCATCTATCTGATGTAGTCTTGTATTTCTGATGTTTCATCCTGCACCGTGGCTTTGACACTCACTAGTCCTCAGCCTTCCTCTTTCCGCTTAGTGTATAGTCTCAGGGTGCTGGACTTGGGGTGGAGGGAGAGAAGGCCTGAGTGTTGCAACGCAGATGCAGTTCAGCACAGTTGAGTTAAAAAATTCCATTTAATTGAAGTCCTTGAACTGTCACCCTCAATGTTGACTGTTTATAAGTATGAATTCATGAATGTGTGTTTGGTTTGTGTTTTGTATGTTGTCTATGGTAGAAACTTAAGACTTGGATTAGTGCTTAAATGGTAAGAAACATGCACCTTCAAGGAAAACACTGAAAGATGCTGTAAACAGTGCTGCCCTGTTCTTTGTTTGTTTTGTTGTTGTTGTTGTTTGCATATTTATTGCTCATAAAGGTTTCTTTTCATCAAACCAGTGTTAATATCACACAGACAGCCCAAAGGATAAATACAGTAAAATGCAGTTTATAAATGATATTTACCAAAGGGGGTGAGAAAATAGAAACCTGATTTTTAATGAAGAGTAATTGTGCCCTGAAAGTAGTAGTAGTGAGTTGTGCCACCTTCGGCAGTGATAACTGAAATCAAACAATTGTGATAATTGCCAATGAGTCTTTCACACCACTGAAAGTTTGGAGTTTTGGACCACCATTCTTTGCAGAATTGCTTCAACGCTGCCATATGGAGGCGTAGTGCTGGGTATTGTGATATTCTCTCGATACAGCAAAAGCGTAAAGTAAAGCAAAATGTAAAGTAACTGGTGATGGTGCAAATTAGTGCATGAGGTATTTGTTCAGAATTCTGATGGCCTGTGGATAGAGGCTGTTAGTCAGCCTCGTAGTATTTACCCTCAGGCTGCTGTAGTGTCTGCCTTATGGCAGCAATTTCAACAGATTAGCCCCTTTCACACCACAGGAACTCTACCGCTGTGCCCTGGTAGTGTGAGTTCCCCTTTCCGTTCACACCAAAAAAAAGTTCCAAGTAGGGAAGATTCTGCTAAGTCTCAACTCGGAGTCTTCTGAGCTCCTAGTTGCGACTAGGGTCTCCGCCTCTGTACTCTGGTAGCTTGAGGGTGCGTGCTGTGCTAACTTGTTCTAGCTAACGCTGAATGGGGGTGTATTCTTTCAGTATCAGCAGCCGCCATTACGCTTTGTTTTCATTGTGGCCAATTCAATATTTTGAAATAATGGAAGGAGAGAGAATTGATTGGTGGAGGTTTGCTCTGGAACAAACTCTACTGCGTATTGACAGAGAAGAGGACATCCAACTCAAATTTGCTTCAACTGCGCGAAAAGGCAGTGCTGACCTGAATGCCCACCATAAGATAGTGTGTTTGTGATGCGGAGCTTTAAAAAAAATTGAAAAACACACTTGACAGAATACCGACTGAAGAAGATTCATGTCCCGGCGATTTGGATCAGAAATCCGCTATATTTGGTGCTCAGTCAGTGTATTCTTTTTAAAGCTTTTTATCATAAACAACATGCTGAGAGACACTGAAATGCCTGCCTTCCATTGGTGACTTCGCCCCCTTTCTCCTTCTCATTGTTGAAGCAAACTGGTGTTGAATCACGAAATACACGGATCACATAGCAAGTGCAGCGGGCCCACGTCCGACTAAGGCAGACTTATGTCAGCGATCAGAAACTCCACCACAGCTGGAGTCCAGTCCATGGCATGCACTTCACGGAAATTGCCTTCTACGCGGAAGCTTCTGCCGGTGCCCGCCAAGCAGATTGAAACTGGTGGGGGAAGTGTGAAATGCAGCAGTATGTGACAGGGGTGTGCTAGGATGAAAGAAAGTTTATAAAACTGGTCCAACCAGACATGATATGTGGACTAGAGACAGTGGCAATGAAAAAACAGCAGAAGGCAAAGCTGGAGGTGCTGGAAATTAGGGCGTTGAGGTTTTCTTCAGGAGTCTCCAGGATGAATAAGATTTGAAAAGAGTTAATTTGACATACAGCCAGTTAAATATTACGTCGGAAAGTTAATGCTGACTTAGATGGTTAGCACATACCTTGAGGTGTGTGTTTTTTTTTAATTAAAAAAATATTAAGAGTGATGAAGCTGCCAGGAAGGACAGCATTTCTCTCCTAAATGTTTTTTACTTTACCACATCATCTGCAAACATCATGACCATGGGTATTCCATTCTAACCCCATCTGACTGGTCATCACTCATGCTAAAAGGAGGGGGCTTTGAACCGATCCCTGACGCACCCCAACCACCAGCTCAAACTTCTGTCACACCGAAATCACACCTCGCTACTGTTCTGGTACCTTCATACATGTCCTGTCACAACTCTAACATACTTCTGCCACTCTAGACTCTCATGTATTGCCATTGTTACTTTCAGTACCAAGTCTTTGATTTTCTCGAGATCAACAAAGAGATCTACGAAGGTTTTTAGTTTTTCCCTCGCACTGCACAGGATTTGGTCACACACTTTCTCCGGGAGGTAGAGCATGACCATATTTGCTGATACATAGACATCTCTGTTTGCATACATTAATATCATATGATGTAAAGATTGACAGTGATTTCCATAATATTTTACTCTAATAAGAACTGTCTGCAACAAGCAGTGGCTGACAATACAGTTCAATTATTTTATATACCCTAAAAAGTAAAAAGGCTTTGGTTTTATGTGGACATTGTTTTGTTCAACATAGAGTCCCATTAACTTGATTCCCCAATAGGAATGCTGCGCATCG
Organism: Hippichthys cyanospilos; assembly: GCF_059441005.1. Taxonomy (NCBI): domain Eukaryota; kingdom Metazoa; phylum Chordata; class Actinopteri; order Syngnathiformes; family Syngnathidae; genus Hippichthys; species Hippichthys cyanospilos. The sequence goes on along the minus strand of NC_142371.1, from coordinate 3,825,681 downwards.
TCCTTGTTCTTTAAAGTAGGCACCAGCACACTTTTCCTCCATTCCAAAGATATCTTCTCATCCCCTAGAATAATAATTCATAGGCGGATCCAAGTATTCTTTCAATCTATCCAGCACACTACTGGCACCAGTGAACATATTTCTTTGTCCATCCTTAATCAGCCTGTCCTAGTCCTAGCACTTCGATTATAGCTTTCAGGTTTCTGCTCCGTTGTGTCCTCTTTCTGTCTATGGGCCTGCTTTCCACCATTGTTCTGTCTTTGACGGCAGCCAAAACATCGCAAAGTACATACTGTAAGTATACTGTACCCTCAGCAGATATCCTCGCGGGAGCATGAGAGTTCGCCCAACCAGTCTTCATGTGTTTTGTGGACTTGGGGAAAGCGTTTGACGGTGTCCCTTGGGGAGTTCAGTGGGGGCGTGCTTCAGGGGTATGGGAAACCACTGATACGGGCTGTATGATCCTTATATCACCGATGTCAGAGTCTGGTCCACATTGTCAGCAGTACATTGATTTTGTTTTCAGTGAAGGTTGTACTGATTCCAAGTAAAATCAACCTCAAGTAGCGAACGTTGCCAAGGTTGCCCTTTGTCACCAATTCTGTTCCTTAGCAAAGCGTCAAGAGTGTCCTGTTTGGGGGGGTTGAGGGTCTCAGCAATGCATCTCTGCATTTTTGCAGTTGGTGTGGAGCTGTTGACTTCTTCAGGCCATAATCTTCGATGGAATGGTTTGCAGTAGTGTGATGCGCTTGAATATTTGTATCCCCCAAATCTGAGACTATTCTTCACAGTCTGAAAACGGTAAAATGTTAGGTGATGAGGTCCTAACCTATTTTGTAAACCTTTTAATAAGTGAATACAGGATGGGACAGGGAATTGACCGGTGGATTGTTGTAGCGTCTGATTTGGTCTTCCGTGGAAAAGAAAGAGCTGAGCCCAAAGACAAGGCTCTTAATTTACCAGTCAAGCTACGTTCCTGCCGTCACATATGGTCACGAGCTGTGGGTCGTAACTGAAAGAACAAGATCTGGGATACCTGTGGCTGAAATGAGTTTCCACCGCTGGGTGTCCATGCTCTCTCTTAGAGGTAAGGTAAGAAACTTCGTCATCCAGGAGGGTCTAAAAGTCATGCCACTGCTCCACCCCATTGAGAGGAGACAGCCTAAGGTGGCTTGGGCATCTGGTCAGAATGCCTCCTGGATGCCTCCACCGTTACATATTCCGGGAATGTCCCACTAGGAGGAGGCCACGGTGACGACCCAGACTATGGTGGAGAGACTATGTCTCTTGGCTGACTTGGGATCCTCCCAGAGGAGTTGGTCAAAGTTGCTGGGAAGAGGCAAGTCTGAGCTTTCCTGTTGATAAACTATAGAGGATGGATGAATGAGCCTTTCGTCTTCCGAAACACTAATGCATGTTTACATGCATTACCCGAGAAGTTTGTTAACCATATTACCCAGATCAAAACCCCCTGCCCCCTCCACAAAAAGTAAAATCTGCAAAGTTGAACCCTCCCGCCACCCGCAGGAATTTTTTGGGCACCAGAATTTTTAAAACGCGAAAGGTATGTTCAGTTATGTATTTGAGACAAAGATTACTACAGTACAGGCATTTACTTAAATGTTTAATTATTTAACCTTATGCAGTAACTGTAGAGTTATGCATTCCCGTTTCCGTCCCTTGTCTGTAGTCAGGGAATATGGAGGGCCACAGATGCCCTCTGGGTAATGGCCCTTGCATGTTGATCTAGTGTAGAGCCGTAGTAGTGGAACAAACATGATAGCGAGGAAGCAGGGTTTGCACTCAGCATTCCACTTTATTACAACAGCAATCTTCGTAACATCTGCCCAACGCTCTCTTCTATCCTCAACTTATGTACTCCTCCAACCACGGGCCTCATGCATTCCTCTAACTCGCATGCCACACACAGCTTTTTGTCACATTAAGGCACGATACACCCAACACTACTATAACATTCAACAACATTGCCTTCTCAAAGAGGAATGTGTGGGTAGTGGAGGAGAGGTTGGGATTCACTCGGAAATTGCTGCTGGAGGTACTCAACAGTCAACAGCATGGACAAGACTGGCGAGAAAATCAATCAAATGGCCACTTCCACAAGACAGGATTGGCTCCCGGCGCGACATCGACCAATGAGGGCAGGAGTGAATTACACGTCATTTTCACTCATCTTTTTAGGGCACTATGAAACTACAAAATTACGCTGACATTAACATACAGCATGTGTTGCCACTGTTTACCAGAGGTTCAAGCTCTGTTACAGCTGCCTCTTACTGTAAATCAGCCACTAGGTAGCAGTGCTCAATTGCTCCCATAGGCTGGCGATTTTATGGTAATGCAATGTTATGGAAGAGCCTAACTAGAGACCAGAGTTCTAACCTCTACATGCATCCCACAGCTGCAAGCCTGTAACTATGTCTGACTGCATTGTCCCTATCAATTAAAGCATTAATTCAGGGGTGGCCAAGTTCGGTCCTCAAGAGCCACAATCCAGTGTGTTTTCAATGTATCTCTTCAACCAACAAACCTGACTCAAATCAGCGTTGTTATCAGGATTCAGCAAAGCATGCTGATGAGCTAATCATTTGAATCAGATGTGTTAGTTGAAGGGACAAAAGGAAAACAGGCTGGATTGTGGCTCTTGAGGACCGAACTTGGCCACCCCTGCTAATTCATTCATGAATGTGTATAACTGTGCACTTTTTACTGGAAGAGCTGGTGTTCCTACGGATCCCACTTTGACAATGTTGACTCAAATGTGCTGTTTCAGTTGACAAATGTGTCTCGTAGACCCAAATTTACAGAGAGATTTGTCTCTCTGATCTTTCTGAAGAGAAAAGTAGTGGGCTGCTAAACACAGATTAGGTAAAAAAAAAAAAAAAAAGTTGATCAAATCTTTGATCAAAATGTTGATCATTCATCATTGAAAATGTGTTATTTGGCTACTTGTATTTATACAGTGATTTTTAGCTCCAAAATATATTACTTGAGGGGAAAACAAAAACTACTTCATAATCTTAATCAGTTGTTCACATTTGAATTAGAATGCCATTCTCTGCATCTTCTTTGGTGGACAAGGCACAATGATATGCTACAAAAAGAGATAAACACTTAGCTGTCAATTTCTTGTACGCTTTTTTGGTATTACTGTCGAACAAACTGAATGAGTAAAAGCAACATAGTGCAGTTTTTAATAAGGTTTTCCATTTGTAGGGAGCACTGTATTGCATGATCGGCATGGTATGATGTCACACTTTTACACACGGTTGCTTATACACTTATTGAGATCTGTCAAATCCAAGTGGTGAAAACAGGACCGATCAGGAATCTATACTAGGTCCAATTATGTGGGACAAACTGAAATAGAATCAATTTGCTTTGTAAATGGGGAATTTTATAGAAAGCATTTTCTTATCATGTATTAAAGTGCCTGACACGCTACACTTCTTTTTACCATTTTTGTTCATTCATTACATTTTAAGATTCAATCAATGCACTTTCCTATATTTATGTGCAAATTAATATTATTTTACTGAGATCTGGTAAAGCCATGGTCTAATTTCAAAAGGTTACAATACGGATTGAGTCGATACAAGAACTTTAAAAATAGTTAGAAATAAAGCTCGGGAGCATCATGCAATTTAATGGTAATCCCATAAATAACACCTACTCCTCCCCCCCATCCTTAATCTGCTTTGTACCTCTGATCCTTCCCTATTAGTATTGAATGAGCAAAGGGAATGGCAGAACTAAATCAAACTACCCAAGTCCGTGGTGTCCAAAAACTACTTAGACTATTCAAAACAACCTACATCAATTAAAAGGGCTGTGTCTGAAGTTTTTTTTTTTAATCAGTCGTTGATATACAGTAAATTGTTGAATACCAGAAAAGTAAAGATTACTTGTCCCACAAGTGTTGTCATAGTTTGATATTGGTCTTCTTTTTTTCCTTTCTAGGTGCTGTTCAAAGATTCCGAACCAATGAGCATCTGCAGCTTCGGGGGACATGTTTTTGGATTGTGTTCAGTGAGATACTGAGACCTTGGGTTTCTAACCCCTGATGGAAATCATCGCTGTGACTTTGTGGATAGTTTCTCTTCATCTCGCATAAGTGATGCCTTCAGCACATGGACCACATCGGTTTATTATGGAAAGGCAAAAAGCGTTGAACAGTGTTTCCTCAACACAATTCAGTGGAGACCCATGTACCTTCATCTGCACCGAGTGTGGTGATGGGTTTTCTCACTACACACAAGTGTTAGCCCACATGGCCATTCATGGACCTTTGGAATCGTTTTCCTTTGATGGTTCATCCAATGGATTTGAAGTCCCTCGAGAATATGTGCTGCAAGAAAATGGTACGCTGGCTGCTGTAAATAGCCTTTCACTGTCACAGTCGTCTGTGAAGCCACCATCTCCTGGACTACAGCCACATTGCACACCTGCCGTCAAACCTTTGTCTCCTATTCCAAGGCCACAGTCATTTCCTGAGCCAAATGTACAGCGCTCAAAGGATTTGATCAATGCAAAGGAAAAGCTTCCACAGGTTGATTTCCGTTGCGATGTATGTAGCAGATTATTCAACAGCTTGCAAAGTTTACACAGTCACCAACAATATTGGAAAGCAAAGCAAAGTTACAGGTGTACTTTGTGCTGCAAGATCTTTAACGGTGGACATGCGCTGGAGTCACACTTCCAAGAACATGCACGAGAACGGTTCCATTCCTGTACTCATTGTGGAAAGCGATTCGTTAAAGCATATGCTTTGGTTGCTCATCAAAAAATACGTCATGTCGCTGACACTGCTGGAAATTCTGAGAACAATGAAGAGAACAAGTTTAACAAAATGTATCCGTGTCGGAAATGCAAGTTAAATTTCTTTTGGTTGTCAGATCTTCAGATTCACGCACAGTATCATTGCAAGGGTAAAGCGTCTAATGCTTCGTTCGCATCTGAAACCGACGTGAAGTCCAAAAACAATAGTGATAGACCACTTGAAAACTGTTACAGTAATGGCAACCTTCTTGATCTTAAGAACGGTAATGAAAGGATTGATCAGAATAGCAGCTACAAGTTTGACACTACATCTTTTGTCACACCATACAGATGTGGTTTATGTGGAGATCGTTTACCAAATTTAATTGCACTTAAAGAGCATCAGATCGAGCATCAGAATAGCGAATTATATCAGCGAAAAATAACACTTAAGACTCGACGGAGAAGGTCAAAATGTCAAAATGGAAAACTACATACCTGTAAGATTTGTCAACGTGCCTTCAATCATTCAAGTAGTTTGTCTAGGCACATGAGATACCATAAGGGTACGATGCACAAATGTACAATTTGTGGTCGTGATTTCCCTCAGCGCTGTGATCTAATTAGGCATCTGACTCAGAATCACAAAGAAGAAGTAGAAAAGAAACCAGGAATGAAACAGCTCTTATTACGACCAGAGCCCCACAATACAGACAAAAAGCAGCCCGCATCAAAAGTAGATGAAGGCAGGATGAGACCAAAGAAAGCAGGCTGGTTCAAGTATAAGTGTCAAGAATGTGGGAAGAGATTTCGGCTGGCATATGTTTATCAGCGTCACATGCGCTATCACAAAAGATGTCACAATAAGTGTCCTATATGTCCTGCTAAATTCGTGAGTGCTTCCAAACTTGAGGTTCACCTTAAGAATCACCCAAGCGGTTGGGAAAAACCCAGTGTGGAACAATCATCTCATGCTGCTGACACGGATGGGAAGCCTGTGGAGAGTCATGCAGAAATAGAGGATGATGGCGTGGTGGACCGCACTCCAAATGATAAAGGAAATTCCAGTGTTGTCTACGAATGCACTGAGTGCCCTGAAACTTTCTCGCTCCTGGAGGCATTTCTTCAACACCAGACTTCTCATAGCACAGAAAAAAATGGGTAACTATGATGTTTGACCTCTAAGCACTTGAAGAGTTGAACGCTTTCCTGCATGTAAGTGCATTACGTTAAATTATGTACAATTTTGCGTGGCGTGAGAACAGAATCTCTTTTTGTCATGAACGCGTTTTCAAAAGCTCCGAGCAATACTGAACACTTCCGCACTGCTAGTGCAACATACAAAGTTGAATAGCTGAAATTTGGTTTGGAACTTTGCCTCTCAATCTCACGTTGTAGTTAACCAGAAAAGTCCAACTAATAGCTGGAGAGAGAATTTTACTTTCCATGGTTCATTTTTATATTTTGATTTTTTTATTTTAAATCTTTAATGCAACAGGATGATCATTCATTGCGATTTTTATAAATAAACATATAGAGAAAAGACTTGTGTTTTTGGTCACCGTTGCTTTAAGTGTGTGTGTGTGCGTGTGTGTGTGTGTATGTATATATTTGTGCTGGGCAATAATATCGATATATTGCGATATGAAGCGATGCAATTTGTATAATGCAATATGACGTTCACTTTCCAACATATCGCATATCGGTTTTGAAATGCCTTATTCTCGTTATACACAGTGGACCCCCGGGTTACGGCATCCCTGACTTGCGTTTTTTATTCGTGTTACGATCTGGAATACTGAGTTTTTTCCTTCCCTCTTTAAGGCATTTGGCCTGCCTTACAATTAACATCAACAACTGTCGTGACCTGTTGGGTTGGTTGTGCTTGTTGTTTTGCCTCCCCCTTGAGGCGTTATCAGGTAATTGCTCATATTTACTGTTGGCATCAAACTGCCTCCAGTGCAACGCGACACTACAATGCTGGTCTGCTATTGGTCGGCGTCTCGAGTCCCTTAGATACTGGTCTTCTGTTGGTCGGTGTCCTGGAAACACTAAGATGCTGGCCTGCTATTGGTCGGCCTCACTCGTTTCAAAATGGCGGAATAGTAAAGCTTTGTTCTATTGTGAGTAGTTACAGAACCGTATTCATAGTACATTTTAGTGCTCAATTCAAACTTGAATGGGTTAGCCATGAGTCCCATGATTGCTAATGATGTTAGAGAAGTAAGAAGATTATTGATATGGAAACGAAGCTGGAGGTAATCAAATACGAAGAAAGCTAAGCTAGCCTAGCCTAGGCTACCCTTACTAGGGAATATGGCCATAACCAGCTCCACTCAAAGGTACATTAATCCTTTAGATATTTTTATTTTATAATGTAATTTAATTGTATATATGTACATTATACATAAGTAGCACGTACTTTACTATTTTGATACCAATCTTTCATATGTATATACATTTTTGATGATTTTACCTGGGGTACACGCATTAGCTACTTAACATAGGTTTGGATTGCCCGCCATACGGCGAATTCACTTGAGCCCAACCGCGGAAAGGATTAATCTCATAAACCGGGGGTCCAATGATAATCCGCGCGATTGTATTTCGTATCATGATTTTTTTTTTCAAATTATGAATTGTGTTTTCACGCATATCATTCCAAGCGTCATCTTTAATGTTACAGTACATTACCTTTTGAGGCCATGTTCCAAGGCAAAAGTGGAGGAGGGCAAACAGCAGAAAAATAAAACTTTATGATACAAAGATAGCATTTTCTCCTTTTCTGCCAATGTAGTCATATCTCAGGCTTCCTCAGAGTGTTCAGGTCATCCGTAGTAAGCTCCTGTATGTGTTCCCGGGGAGCTGAATAAAACCTGAGCAGCCATATTAACTAGCAGTAGAATGTCATGTTGCATTTACTTCAAATGGGAATTTTCAGATTTCTCATTTTTTATTTCGTTATGTTTTTTTGATGTGCTAAGTTATTTTCGTAATATGAAGGAAAACATTCCAAAAGCGATTGTATCTGGAGGTTTCACTATATTTGATCAATTATAACAATAGATTTCTCTTTGTTTTTATGTCGTGTTTTTTTTCACCAACACGAGTGACGTTTCGTTTGCGGCTGAAGAGCAAACGTTGCAGAAAAAGAAGACTGCAAAGTGGTGCACAATAAATTTCTCAACTGCTGGGGACATATTAACACAGTCAAGCGCATGCTTGAAAAAAAAATGTGGACATGCTGTTTTTTTTTCGTTTTTTTTTTTTTTTAAAGAATGTGTGTTAGGGCTTCACAATCGAATTTTAGTCACGGTCATGATGTTGGCTGCCACGATTGATTAAGATGATCCTCTGCGATATTAATATTAAAAAAGGTGGCTACCGTACATGTCAAATCCAGCAGTTTTAGTCATCCTACAAACAGGAGGCAAACGCAAGCTTACGGGTACTCCTACAAGACAAGCGATTCACTCCCGGCACAACAACGACCAATTTCAATTCCTGGTCAGGAGTTTTAATCCACTCCTGTCCTCATTGGGTGAAGATGTGCCAGGGCCAATCAAGTGTCTTGACTGATTGTCTGGTCAGTCTTGTCCAAGCTGTAGTTATACCTCAAAAGCAGCAGTATCCTAGTGAAGCGAGTAAGAAGGTGAAGCGCAAGTAGTAAGGTTCTAATGAATTGGAATTTGAAGTTTAAACTCTTCTTCCTTGTTATCATGTTTGGTCACCTACGGGCTCCACTCTAGGGTTGACGTCGGAGTGCTCGTGGCATGTGCGATTACAGTCAAGTCATCTGTTTGGCATGCAGAAAAGCTGCGTCTCGCACGCTGGTCCGAAACTTTAGTGCGAGTGTGAATGCACATAAACATGCATAAATGCACATAAATAATCCTGCTGCAGATCAAACAACACGGTCAAGAGCCACTTTTTGAGGTGGTCTTGGTGTGCTTCCAAACAAACTCAGTGTCGTTCACGCCGAGGTCTGAATGCAAACCACAGCTGACCATCACCAACTACAGAAGAAATGAACTTAAGTTCACACCTGATCCTCCATCTTCTGTTGAACACATTAACAACAGCGTAGTTAGAGGAACGCGGAGCGCATTGTCTCCTTCGGGTAACTGCACACATTTGCTAACATTGCAAAAGTCAAACAATTTCACAAAACTGCACTTGACACTCAGAATTGCAAAAATGTGCAAGGCAGCACACAGGAATTCCATGTCTTTCAGTTTTAGGTATAAGCCACGCGTGAAACTCTCGCCATTACTGTCCAATGGGAGCATTGATCGTCACTCACGTTTTACAGAATATAGTACACTGGTAACAACTACAGTCTAAATAAGAACTTCACCAGACCTTTTTTTTTCTTTTGAATCCCCTTTCGATCCAGACCGCAACAATGGACCAAAGGAGTATTGTGATGTGATTTCACCTTTTTTTTTCCCAGCTCGGACTTTGGACACCTCAAGCGCAAAACTTGAGTACTCTAGCCAGAAAAAAAGCACTGTAGAGATGAAACACCATTGATCATTTCAAAGCTATATTTCAAATCCTGACCCCAACTTTTCCTGTTCAAATCGTTTCTGTTCAGGTTTTTTGGAGTCTGACACACTTTTCCAAGGATTCTTCACCATGCTTGAAGGATTTTCCAAGATCCTCTGCTGTTTCATCTTGGTCATCGATGTTGCCCACTTTATCAAAATGTGTACCCTAGAGAGAAAACATCCCGCGTTGCTAGGTCAGTTGGTGTAGTACAAATTGCTCCACGGTGATATTCTCAGCGAAGAATTGTCCGACGTGTTGTAATCCCATATATCTCGCTTCTTGCGCAAATGCTGCAGAATCTCTTTGTAGACCGGCTGCTTGATTTTCCCGTTCTTGTGGCGGGGACATGCAATGGATGATGATCCCTTTCAATAAAGAATGGTATCGTGACTTTGAACTTTGACTGTCTTGCTTTTTCCGACCTTGGTAATGTTGGACTCTTCTACTGAAGGCTCTGGTGTTTGGTCTCTGGGATCTATAGTTTTCTTATGGCATCACAGTGACACGGTGACCATTTTCTGGGCTGAACAAGCCTTTTTGGGCCAGTGAGTAAATGTAGACGTTGAAGAGAGTATGTTTTTCTGTAAGTTTACTTTTATTCATTCATTCCATTTTTATCACTAACCACTCCATAATGGTGTTCATGGGTGCAGCAATAGGGCAAACAATATGAGGGGGAAAAAAGCTTCCTTTGAGTACCACTTGTTAGACACAGCAAATGTGAATGAACAAAGTGTGTCCAGAGAGATTGCGAAACTTATGCCACACACCTCTGCCCACTGCATACGTCCCTGCTCCGCCCCGTTACGAAATCCACAGAATTGACCACGGCGCATGGCAGCGGACCAGACTTTTAAATTCTGCGTAAAGTTGAAGTGAGCGTGGCGGATGCGCAGGATGTGGAACCACTATCATTCATTACCATGGCTGCGTCGTGCAGCCTGCAGCGGACACAGCAGAAACACAGCGGAGACACAACGAAGCAGAGTGGTGTCGCAACGCAGTATGTGGAATCCCTGTATATGTTGTGAAGCTCTAAATTGGTTTTTTTTTTTGTTTGTTTGTTTTTTAAACACAAGTATGTGCTCCTCAAACTTGATTCTCGGTCATCATCGATTCCCCAAATCTGAATTGTTTCCAAAATCGGGCCAGTCCGGGTCGATGGCCTTGCACTGGCTTTGAAAACTTTCCACCCATCGGAGCGTCGATTGAGTCAACAAAATATGCCTTTCTTCCCTGCATGGAGCACAAAGAAGAGCCATGCCGTATGCTTGTGTCCAAAACTCAGGCATCATTCTGGGCCGGCGGCACCGGCCTCACTTCAGATGTTTTCGGCCTTGTTTTGCTGCTCGCCAGGCCTTGGCTCGGGGATTTTCCATCCCGTAGCCTTAATTCCCAGCTGCCTCCAGCGATACTGTAGTAAGTCGAGCACAATTTACAAAGAAAAAACTGCTATGACCACATCTTTTGCAGGTTTACCTCACTATTGTTCTTGATATTTTTCCTCCTAAGTTGGACCAGACAAAAAACATAACAATTTCATGTATTTATATTTAACAAAAGAAACAAAAAAAGGATTAAAAGGAAAAAACAGTCTCTCTGTTTCTTTCAGTTTCTCTTTCTCAGTTTCTTCTAGTATTTTTGGAGCCCCCAATGATAAGCAAGGTCACACTAACAAAAGTAGAATGTCTATGAGATGAGTATATGTACCAAATGATGAGAACTCACTCTAGCCCAGAGGTCCCCAACCACCAATCCACAACCAGTTACCGGTCCGTGGATCAACTGGTACTGGGCCGTATGGGCTCCCCCTGAAATGAGCTATTTCCATCTTATCCGAGTCTGAAAGCTCAAAAATTTGTTTCAGTCACTTGAGCGCCAACATTTCACTCACAAAAAGTTGAATGAGTACAAAACAGACATCTTTAGGAAGGGGAAAAGGCTCTGTCAAGAGACAGGTGACGAGTCTACAACTGTGAAGAAAAAGAAAGTTTTTACTGGCAATACCAGGAGTTCTAATTGAAATAAGGACTTCTTGTAGTTAGGACTTTGAGAGCTACTTAGTCTAAAAAGTATCCACAAACTGACAAGGAATGGATTCTCTTCCTTTTTTGTTACCGAAACAGATGAGCTTGCAAATGGCGGCAGCCTCAACATTATTTTCGAGACTCCCAACATCTCATCTGTGTGAAGACAGTAGAGCTAAGGGCTCCCGTTAGTGGTGAGGTCATAGTTTAGGTGCACTTTGTATCCCCGGTGGCCCACATTGAAAATCTCAAGCATTGACCAGTCCATGCTGATGAAAGGGGACCCATGCTCTAGTCAACAACCATAGCTTTGAAAAGATAGTTACCACGTGCTTCTTTTGAACTGTGTCCCTTTTCCATTCCTATTTCTATTACCTTTGATGGGACAATCGCCCCCGAAAACATCATTCCCAAGTATGTCTGAATCGTTGATTGAACGTCGCCCCTACCAAGATGGCCACCACTTAGGCACATGAGCCTGTGGTTGGCTAATGTATGCTACCAGTGACGATGGTAAATAGACTTTCACTTATAATATATAGCGCTTTTCTCTCTTTGGGACCCAAAGTGCTTCACATTAAATAGTTACACAATGTCACATACCAGAAAAAAATGGACATTTCTCTGTCTGATGACTGTGCCACTGCACCAAATGGTCAGTTGTGCCCAGTTCTGGAACTAACAGACTGACAGATTCTATACACTGGGGTGTTTTGAATGAAGCAGACAGTTTTCTGTCTGCTAAATCCAAAGTCCGTTGGTTAAGGGTCTGTTAAATTGAAATTCCACTGTATGTTGTATACATTCTCAGGCTCAAGGGTTTGATGGAGGGTATACAGGTAATGCGTTATTGAACGTCCCTATGGCACAAAATGACACTCTTGAAGCACTGTTGGGAGACCAGCGGGTATTCACAAGATTTTATAGGATGTCCGTACCACAATACAAAGCCGCCCATTTTGATCTCTGCACACACCGCATGAGACACTTGTCGGGTTTTGTCAGGAAGTTTCTCAATTCATCAGGCCCTCGATATAACTTACACTTTCATTCAACAATCCAATCCTGTTTATCTTGATGACAACCATATAAGATTAAAAGCCATTTACAATGCAGACATATTTCCAGAAATAGATTTCGGCCCTGAATTTCATCTATCCTCTTCACTATTTAGCTTGACTTTATTTTTTTTTAAATATGATAAATATAATTGCTCAAGGGAGATTTAATGCAGACTCTGCTGTATTATTTTTATTTGAACACCACACTGAGAACTACATGATACACTTGCAAATGCACATAATAGAAACCTCAAGGTTGAAACGAGCACAGGCCAGTGTTGTGCCTTATGAAGCTCTAAGCTAGCAATTGTGCGTGTATGTGTGTGTGTGTGTGTGGGGGGGGGGCACCAGATTTGAGGGCACCATCTCAGTAGTCAAGTAGCAGACTAGCAACGGGTAGCATTTCTCTCTCTCGTGCGCTCTCCACAGCAGGACTTGAACCATGACCCCTCCCTTCCCCCACAGCTCCAAAGCCCAAGTCCTTGCAGTTGACTGAATGTAAGCCAATTCCAAAAGAGGATCCTTGCGTTTTACATTAAACCGTATCTGCTGTCCGTCACTTCATGTACACACGACAACCATTCTTACTTTATTGAGGCAATACAGGATGAGCAATAAACAAGTATCCATGCAGACACTGTGCTTTTCCATAACATGTTTTGTTTTTGTTCCTTAGTGAAAATTAAAAATCCATTTCCATATACATGTTATTTTATCATCCTTTACCTGATGATCTGCAACATCAAATAATAACTATAAGAGAAAAAAAGTCCTGATAATTCCAGATGATGAGCCATTCTCACCACTAGGGGTAGTTGCCAATGGGGACTTCTTGTTCTCAAGTCAGGCTGCGCCATTTTGTAGCGGATCCTGCTCACAAAATGGTGGTAGGCAACAGATTAACCCTTTGAGGCCCAAGGAAGGACCAGGTTCCTGAAAGGGAGCAACGCACCAGCAGTGAATCTGCAACGAACACACCAACATTGAAGTATGGAAGTGCACGAGGGGCACATGTTAATCTTGATGAGGACTTCATCCTAAGGCGTGACAGCTGTCGAGACCGCACTGCACAGCCAGGATACCAGGGAGGTAGGACCGACTGCAACAGAGCAGCACCCACGGAGGACCGGAAGCAGTCGAGGCCGATTCGCGCCATAGAGCGAAGAGGGGCGGGCTCTCCACGACTACCTGCCCCTTGTTATTGGCCCTACTAAGAACCACACACACGTTTGCGGCACTTTGTCTGAAAAATCCGCAAAGGGAAAGAAGATGGAGGATGGTCGTGTTCTAGCAGTGACACTATTATCGAGGGCGGGCGTGTAGTCGCTTTAGCCTAGCAGAGAAAGACGTCCTGTTGACTTGACGACCCCCACGCCTCTAAATTTCCCCCATACCCTACTAATGTCCTCGCTTCATTAGTCAACAGAGAAGCGCCAGTATAAAGGAAGAAGTCGATTTTTTTAGTCCGGAGGCTAATCGACACACAGTACAACAACGAAGGACAACAGTTCTGAGACGCGAGACTACGAAGGACTCGAGGACGAGACGGAGCAGCTGAACGGTAAGGACCAAACTACAAAATTCATCACTGTCGTTTAATTGGATGATATCAACACTGGATATGTTAGCATGCTAGGTTGCGCGCTAGTTAGCATTCTTAGCCGTCAACCGGAATCCAAACACGCGGCAGAGCTTGTCAAAAATAGAAAATCAATCATTTGACATGAGTCAGGTAATATCCCGCCACTCAGAGGTAAAGTGTTTTATACAGTCCGCAGACCCATTTTATACCACGTTATCCAATTGTTGCACAATACCCGTTGTCCAGTTATGTAGCGGTGTGTGAGCAGCACCAGGCACTCGCACATCTTGCAAGAGGATATCCTCCTGTTTCCCTGTCATCCAAAAGCTGCATTAAATTGCTGATCATTATTTAACGTTTATTTAAATCAAAGTGACAAACGGTTGCTAAGAGACGGCCAATATTATGTATAGGAAGCACTTATGGATCGGTGGGTAAATCCTCACATGAACCGCACAGTTCATTAAACTTGAATAAAGTCATTCATTTTTATAGATTTGTATTTTACAATTATTATGGTCCAAGGTGAGCTAGAGCCAAGCCCAGAAGGATAAATTACACTCCCGGACTGGTTGTCAGTCACGAGGGATGCATTAAAATAAAAATTTATGCACACATTTCCCATCAATAGATAATTTACAATAAACTTACCGTGCATGTTATCGGAATGTGGACAGAAACCAGAGTATCAAAAGAGAATTACAAGGAGAACCAGAAACATTCCTTTTGTATTTGCAAATTATATCAAGTCACTTGAATTGTAGATTTGCTCAAATGTAAAGTATATTTGCTCGAAAGCAAGAGAAATTTGGATATTCGCTAGAAAGCTAGAGTATAGGTCTTAAATCAGAATTGAAAAACAAAATGAGCGGTTCCAAGAATTACTGATTATTTACAATGGAAGCATGTCAGTCATTTTTTAAACGATTATTTTGATAAATTTCTGGTAACGTGTTAATATACATTTAGAATGTACAGGGTTCGACACTGTAATTGGTTCACTTGCAATGTGCCCATTTTTACAGTTGTGTGCTGGTAATAATTTCATCCTCTCGCATGGCGTTGGATAAGTAGTGGAGCAACAAATCTTCTTTGAGCTGGGATTGTATGAACTTGGATCCATCGATCCCTTTTCTATAGCCCCTTATCCTCACTTTGGTCGCTGGCTTGCTGGTGCCTATTCCGGCTGTCTACAAGCAGGAGGCGGGGGACACTGTGAATTGGTTGCCAGCCAATTGCAGGGCACACTGAGAAATCATTCACACTCCCAATCACATCTAAGGGCAATTTGCAGTGTCCAATACACATTTCGTGCATGTTTTTAGGATGTTGGAGGAAGCCAGAGGGCCCGTAGAGAACCCACTCGGGCTCCTGGAGAATGTGCAAACTCCCCAAAGGAAGGCTGGAGAGAGGTTGAAATGAACTCGTGATTGAATGTGAGGCGGATGTGGTAATCGCCAACAAAATTAAATATGATGATTTCTATTTTATATAAAATATTTCATATATGTATTGATGTGATGGGCACTGTAACACAGGAAATGTCTTGGAAGAAGCAACAACTTAACATAATACAACAGCAATATAAAATAAACACTAAAGGCCCTCTGCTTTTATTTTGAAGTCTTTTTTTTTTTGTCAGTGATGGCATAGAAGCTGACTTGATTTTCGTCCTGTGACTCCTCTTAAGAGAGTATATGTAATTTTTCGCATGCGCCTGAGGGAGCTTTAGGGGCATTAAGGTAGATGCAGCAAAACACACTCCTCCTCTGGCTGTCCGTAGCAATAACAAACGTGGTAATCTCCGGAAGAGTGCCACCCGACATGTAATATAATTTAATGTTAACTAGACCTATGATTATATTCAAAACGTACTGTTGGTTAAGAAAATATTTATTTGCATTTTTTATTTATTTATAGGAATTTATTCGTTTATAATTGAAAACAGCCCAAATCTTACATATTGTCACTTTAAAACCAGTTTTTGATGCTACCACTACCTACAGCTACCAACATCAACTAAATGCCATTAAAAAATATTCAGTCACTAAGAATGCTAGATGCAGTTGCATTCACATGCAGTTGGGCATATGTAACTCTTCCCCAAAAAAGTCTGTCTATGCAGTAAACAATAATAACTGCAAATGTTCAAATAATACACAGTAGGCTTTCTGTCACTATGTAAAAGCTGACCTTACCACTTTGACAAAACGGTCCGCATATCAAGGGATAAGGATTTGCCTAAATGATGAATACAGATTTTGTGGACTAAAGTTTTGATTTTTAGATTTGTCCAAAAATGCCCTCTTTGTGGTCTCTCTTTTCCCTGCGCCCAAAAGGTTAATATGCTAGTCTTAAAAGTGTTTGAAAATAAGGGATTACAAGACAAAGTACATCATTGCTAACATGTTTTTTTATCCAAGTAGATAGCTAGCGTGTATCCTAAATAAAATCTAAATCATAAAACTTAATTTCTTGAATGCTTTATGTAAATGCATCTAGTAACTAATAAGTCAAATACACGATAATGTAACCCATGGTAACTTATCACACACTGATCTCCTCATCCACACAAAGTTTTAGTTAACTGCCAGTTATGGGATCTCTGTCGTATTTGATATGCATCAATTAGAGCTGTGCTCCCAATCATGTTATATGCCTGCTGTGTAATGACAATAAAGGCATTCTTTTCTAACCTATGTAATGTAAATAATGTTTTTATCACTTCTCAGTGTAGTCATTTAATGCAACATTGTAAAAATGATGACACGGCAACATATGTCAGTGTCATATTGTCTGTCTGTGGCAGGGTGACAAGTCCACATTATGCAATACAATAAGTCAAATTAATAATAAAATCTAATGATGCTGTTAATCTTAAAAATTTGAAAGAAAAAAAAAAGAAAATATTGTGATTTGTCCATCCCTGCCCCATAAATGCAAAAAGCACTTATGCTGTGCTGTGAAGAAGGGTTTGCCCCTTCCTGATTACTTTGGTTTTTGCTTAGTTGAAGTCTAAAGTCAGTTTTTTATTTTATAAATTGCCCTGAATTACCACAGTCTCAAAGGCCTTCACAAGTGAAAAACAAATCGCAAAGGACTTCACAAATACACAACAGCACCCCCTGAACAAAGCTCCCCAAGGAGCAAGGAAAAACTCAAATACCCCATCTGGAGAAAACAAAAAACATTCAGAAGGGAGCTCAACAGGGAGGAGCCCCCTTCCAGGCTCATCAGGCTGCAATAGATGAAGAGTGCTAAAATAAAACATTGTGCCACATAAAGCAATACATGTCCATTGTGACGATCATGAAGCCAGGAGACTCCATTGGGTAGGATCCTCATCAAAATCCAGCCCGGTGTGGGTCCATCCCAACAGACAACAACGGAGGTGGCCCACCTCAAAACCTGCACCAGTCAGTCAGTGCAAGTCCGTCTGGCAGCATTCAATTTGTCCATCAGCATCTAGCAACCCCTCTCCACTCCAGGAGAAGAGGACTGGAAGGATAAAGAAGAAAGCTGTAATCTGACACTTTGACCAAGTACCTGAGTAAAAATAGTTTTATATCAGCTTCTTACTCACAAAAACCAATATTAATTCCACATGGAGACAACCCAGCAATGCTTCAAATGCAGATTCTAAATGATCATTTTATTTACCAAGGGTAGGTAAAAAATGCAATCGTGTTTAACATTGTGCAATAGTAATTGCCCCCTCAACCTAACAGTGAGTTGTGCCACTTTGGCAGCAATAACAATTCAAACCTTTGCGGTAACTGGTAATAAGTCTAACACCACTGTGGAAGAGTTTTGGGGTGTTCTTCTTTGCAGAATTGTTTCAACACTGCCATAACAGGCTTTTCTAGCATGAACTGCTGAACTGGAAGTTTTCCTTCAGGATTTTCTAGTAGACCACATATTTCATTTTTCTGTCATAGCAAGTTGTCCTGCCCCAGAGGAAGCAAAGCAACCACCATGCTTTTTTGTTGGATTCATGTTCATATTATCAAATGCTATGCCATTTTTTATGCCAGCTGTAACAGACTGCACACTTTCCAAAAGCTTTTCTCTAGTGCTGCGCTATTATATCAATATATTGCGATGTAATGCACATTTTGCAATACAACGTTCAGTTTCCAATATATCCCATATTGATTTTTAATGCCTTCGTTTCGTAATCTTGTTTTTTTTTTTTTTAATCACTCTTGAGTGGCTTTCGTATCATGATGTTTGTCATATTATGAATAGTGTTTCACATGTAAATCATTCTAAGCACTTCAAAAACACAGCATTAAATGTTACAGTACATTACCTTTTGAGTGAGGCGATATTCTAAAGCAAGAGTGGCAGTGAGGTGGAGTTCAAACAGCAGAAAAAGAAAACTTGTATGATTCAAAGATAATATTTCCTTCGTTTCAGGCGTTGTAGTTATAGCTCAGGCTTTGTTCTGTTCAGAGAAGCACAATATCTGACTTGTACTACTTCTCAACAGGCAGCCATATTAATGAGCAGTAGAATTTCATGTTGCGTTTATATGACGTGGGAATTTTGGGACACGAGTTTTGCTTTATTCTATTTCATTTTGTTTCTTTTATATGCTAAGTAATTTTCATTATTAATAAAAAAAAACTGCACAGAAGCTACCGTATCTCGAGGTTTCACTGTATTTCATAAATGATACCAATAGAGTTCTCCTTGGTTTTTGTCGTACTTTTTTCCACCAACGCAAGTGACGTCACAGATGCCTTTTGTTTACAGTTAAAGAGCAAAAACGGTAGGAAAAGAGGAGTATGAATTGGTGCGTTATAAGAGGCATACTCTTATTTCTGCCACATCAGTGACATCTGAAAGAGTGTTCCCAACTGCTGGGGACATAACACAGTCAAGGGCATGCTTGAAATGAAAAAAATGTGGACATGCTTTTTTTTTTTTATTTTGAAAGAATGTTTAAAGTGTGCTCATAAATGTCAATGATGTGTGCGTTCTGAAAAAGGTTAAATAGAATTTGTCTATTTTAATAATTTCCTTCTATTTTTTTCAGTCATTAATATATATGCCATAGACTTATATATTGACAAAAATTGCCCAATATATCGCAATACATCTTTGCTTTATCGCAATACACTTTTATGACCCAACAACCCGCACCAATTTTTACTCATCAGTTCACACAATGTTTTTCCATAAGTCTCGACGATCATCGTGTTTTTTTTTTTAAATTTTTTATTTTTTTTTTATGTAAGATCAGACTTTGTCTTCTTTTGCGATAGCAGTGTTTTTTTTTTTTTTTTTTTTGCAGGGCTGCTACTAGTGTTTTTCTTAAAGGGTAGTCTTGAACACGGGCCTTAATGAGGCCTGCAGTTCTTAAGCTGTTTTTCTAGATTCTTTTGTGACCTCAAGAATCACACTCTTTTATAATCACTGTTGGTCGCCCACTCTGTCGTCACGGCCATAGCTTTTTTTCTTAAGCAAATAAATAGGCCGCTTTTATTTTCACTCACGACTGATCTCCTCGTGCTCTTTGTCCAGGTAGGCATTATGTAGAGCAGTGGTCCCCAACCCCTGGTCTGTGGACCGGTACCGGTCCGTGGATCAACTGGTACTCAGCCGCGTGGGCTGCACCCGGAATAATGTTTTTGAAGTGATTTAGTTTAACAGTTCATACGTTTGTGCTGGATCTATGTTTTTTGGCGCCGCTTCTGGCTGCTGTTGATATTACATACATAGTGAGTAGGATGATGTGGTTTTTAGAGCAGCCAGCAGCAGTTAAAAATTTTAATATTAAAGTAAGCCTTGAGTTTCTTTCTGTGTAACTCCAGCAAGGTATCTTCAGGCTAAAGTTGGCTTTGGTATGATTCCATAAATTGCTTACCTAATTTTTCTTACTAATTGAACTTGTAGGTATTTTTGGCCTAGCAGCAAACAAGTGCTCACCATGTTCTAAATTACAGTACTGTATTATGCAAACAATGTTTCCTCAGATTTTATGAAATAGTTGACACAATGATCGTCATCCTTTTCAAGTCACGAATCGGGTGCATTACAACATTTTGCGCTGCCGCACCCAACATTTTATTCTTGGTTGCACCGGCACTAAAGTGCCCAAAATAAAATTTTACTGTGACACAATAGTAATATTGGCATTTTCTTCTATTTACAGGGAGCTATAATTCATTGATTGTCCTGATTGAAACCTACAAATACTTGGCCACATCAGGTATGTTATCTATAATGAATGTTGTATCTACAAATGACATAGCCTATATACAAATGACAAAGTGGTGCATTACTATTCAAAATACAGACCCTAATGTGGGGATGCCCAATGCATAGGCCGCGGTTGGCCGGTCATCCGCCTTGCTATATAGTTGCCCGCATAACATAAAAAATAAAATAAAATAAAAAACAGCCAAAAACAAATAATTAAACAAGAAAAAAATAACTTCTATTGAAGAAAAAGAATCTCAGTCATTGCTCGATTTCTTTTTTTTTTTTTTTTTTTTCCCCCCCGCTCGATTTGACAGTTTGACACACAGATGTGCATTTTCATATCGGCTGTATACTTACTTACAATAATTAATTTACAGTGGTAATTCAAGCTGGCCAACCAGGAAATGAACGTGAGAACGTGATTGGCTAAGGCACCCAAAGTGTATGAGTCACAGAGAATGAGTATATATACAAGTTTAATATATAATATAATATAATATAATATAATATAATATAATATAATATAATATAATATAACTTCCACTGCAGTCTGCAATTCCCTTGTGTGAAATTGAAACTGTCTTGTGTGTGATTATGAAAAAAATAAGGATTGGCTACTTTTTTTCAGGCACTTTGATATACTTGAGGATTTTTCTGCTTAGACAAACCTTTAACCTGTATAAATGCTGTTAAAATTTAAAAAATTGTTGAAAGATAGTTCATTGCTTTTTCCTTTTCTCAATGTTAAAAAGGGTACTGTTTTAGGAATACATATCAATGTTTATAGATAATCATTTACGGTCGGTGTGGCAAGTGGGGGGCATGAAATGTTTTCTCTTTTCTGGGGGGGGCTTAGCAAAATATAATTGAGAAGCACTGGTCTAAAGCGACGTTTCAGTATCGAGCTTGGATGTTACCCGGCGTAAAAAGCAGGGTTCCAAACGCCATACGACACAATGCATAACACACATTAGTGTTGTATGTTCTTGTCCGCTTGCAATAACAGACGGAGCTTGTATGTGTGTGTGTGTGTGTGTGTGTGTGTGTGTGTGTGTGTGTGTGTGTGTGTGTGTGTGTGTGTGTGTGTGTGTAGTGGAAATAGTGAATTGAAAAGGACAGAATCATTTTACTTTTAATTCATACACGTAGTAGTTGGATGATTAAATTGATCATTTCTTAAAATGTAATTTTCTACTATGTCTATATTTCCGTTAAAATTTGACTTTTCAATCAGAAAAAAATCATCTACAGCATTCACTAAGGGGCCGTATTCTTGGAGCCCTGTTGTTTCCTTTTGAATAGTTGCCTGGATGCGCAGTTTTCCACAGTACTCTTTATTCTTTGTGTATAACCTCAGGATGCTGGACTTAGGATGGAACCATCAGTCCATTGTAAGGAGATTGATATCAGTGGTTTGCATCTCTTCACGTGACCTGGATCTTATATTTGCTGTTCCGGATCGCCCTCACCCTTCTTAGGTATTTGGCCATGCCCTCCAAGCTACCTCCTTTTGTTCGCTATTTGCCTGTAAAATGCCAAGGTATTTGTAGTTGTCTTTCACATCCGCTACGTTGCCTTCAGGTTTTTAAGTCCCTTCGGTTGTAATATCTTCCCTCACCTAGATATCATTTGTCCAGACTCAATCTAGTCCGAATGAAATTCCAACCTCATTGTTATATATCCTTGTGAGTTGAATCCAGGAATCTATATCACATTCATTATTAGCTTACAGCTTGATGTCATCTATGTACAGGAGGTGGCTCATCATTGTTCCAATTTTGAACCCTTACCCTAAGCCGCTCTTATTTGTGATCTGACATAGTGGGTTCAGGTCATGTTATGGGAGGGAGTTCTCATATTTCTGGATTCAAAGGGATTATGGACTTGAAAATGTAGACGATTAGCTTGCTGCATCTTCAAAAAACAATTAGCTTTGAATTGGAGAAGAAAGACACATGTCTCGCCTTTGTCTCCTTGCATCATTATTTACTGCATTTCCACAATTGGTGACCCCAATGTGGTCAACATTCCGAATGCTATTATTTATTCTGTATATCCTTGCCCCAATGACAGTGTTACCTGTATTTTTAAAAGCACAAGCGCAATATAAATCTAAAGCGTTGACCGGTCCATGGTGATAAAAAGGTTGGGGATTTATGCCATTTCAACAATGCGATGATCCACTGATCCCTTGTTCCACATATTCAGGACCTCTCCACCCACCAGGTGTCACCAGGTGTCTTTCATGACCTTATGGATTCTCTGCTTTGTGGCATACCGTTCTTGTTCGTCTTCTTGAATTATATCTTGGCGATCAGCGCAAATGCAGATGACTGCCAGACTTCGTTGACGTTAGAGTAACTCAGCGAGCATAGCCTAATTTTTAAGTCAACCAAGTGCTAGTTCATCTTATCATTAATTAGATTTCTCAGGCACCACAGCGTCCAGTCCCCCTTCATGGTAGGAAGGATACAGTTGCCAGTTTTCCACATCCCTCAACTGTGAAATCCCTGCAGCAATTCTTAGGCATGAACTTCTGCAACAGGTTAAAATGTTACCTCTGGAGGTCCCAAATAGAGTTCTTGATAAGTAATTGCAATTTTTGTGTCTAGTCCTATATTTGCCAAAACAATTAGCCCGAAATCACCCTAGTTAGTTTAATGGGCTGTGCCATTTGGGGAATGCATGTGACATCTAGTCGTTGACTGAGCCATCTATTGCACCCTCCACTTGCTGTCAGTTATATGCCTGATCAAGTTGTCATGACTAAAATGGATTATTCTGTCAAAAGTTAAGAAGAAACTGGTCAACATTCGAGCCAATAAGGACCTCTAATTCAGAATCTGGCAATGAAAATGGAAAGACTAATTGGTCAGATGAAGAAAATGCTGCATTGCAGTGGCAAAACAGCTAGGCGAAGATTAATGCTACTGCTCCTTCAGCTTGACGGAATTCACTACCGCTAGTGTCCACCAGTGTGTTTGGGGTTTATTGCCGCAAAAACAGCCACTGACCACCTTACGAGCACAACTCTGATCAGTCACCTTGACAATGGGGGCCCGAAACATGATCCTCTCTGACTCGGTGCCCCAACTCCCCCAGCACGTTGAAGAAGTTCTGCCAAATGTGGGAGTTGACACTCATTCTGAGAGAGGACTCTGCCAGATATTCCCAGCAGACCATCAATATATTGGGTCTGCCAGGTCTTAACCCCCCGCCCCAGGTCAGAGCCAACATACCGCCACTGGGGAACAGTTATTTTTCACCCCTCTGTCCTCCCAAGTTTCCAAAACATGACACCAAACAAGACACACTAATGTTTGAACATGGTTTTTGTCATGGACAATCAATGACGAGATCAGAAGTCCAGTAACAAAACACCAATCTGGTTCAGATTGCGACAGGGGTTCCTAGCAATCACGCAAGTCTTACTGTCATTGCACATGTGACCAAAAAGGGTGGGTACGCTGAATTGTTATTTAGTGCAATTGGAAGTGAGTACAACTCTTTTTGAGAGGACTGTTACCAGATGCCAAGGTCTGTGTCGTGGCAAGTCCGACTATATCTAGTCGTCTCTTTTATGTCTGGCACACCAGCTCAGGTTTATTCCCTGCCAGAGAGATCAATCAAATTTTATTTGTATAGCCCTGAATCACCTAAGTCTCAAAGGGCTTCACAGATGAAAAGAGGTCATGTTGAGACTTCTTTCGAAAAAAGAAGTCATACAGACATCTTTTCAGTGTAAGGTACAGCATCCCCTGTCAAACCTCCCAGAAGGGGAAGGTAAAACTCAAAAACCCCAATTTGGGGGAAAATCAGAAATCTTCAGAAGGGACCACAGGTGGGAGGAGTCCCCTTCCAGGCCCACAGATTGAAGTGGATGCTGCATGTACATAATACAGACAAGTAGATACACATGACAGACAAATACAGGTAAACAATATAGATTACAGAAAACATACTGTGGTATATAGTGCAATGATGACTTGACAGCAGGCAAAGCCATCGGGCAGGAACCTTCCCACAGTCCAACCAAGTGGACCGCAGACGGTCGATCTCTTAACCCTCGATGGTCGACCAGCGCAGTGCCAAATGGGGGCGGTCAAGTCAACCATCACCATCTAGAGAGGCATACAGCCCCAACAACTTACAGTGGCTCCTAGGATCATTGGGACACACAAACCTTCCCATAATGGTAAGGTGATGGCTCATGAAAGGGCCAAATACCAAAGGAGTGTAAGTCATCTTCTGACTGAAGAAAGCTGTGAAAAATTGTATGAAGAACTAATCTCATCATTCTGCCATTTAGCAAGTATTAATTCTTACAGTAATGTGATTGACCTAGAAGAGGAATAATTTTTATTCAGGTTTCATGTCACAAAATGGGTCTGAGGCCTTTGTCTTATATATACTGTAGTGTAGAGGTGCCCAAGTGCAGATCTCAAGAGCCGTTATTAGCCTGTTTTTGATGTAACCCTGCTCTAAAACACCTGATTAATATGATCAGGATTGTTGCCAGGCCTCTGCATCACTTGCTGATGAGCTGATCATTTGAATCGGGTGTCTTGGAACAGGTTCTATCAGGTGAGTAATCACAGTGCAGCGATGGGTATTGATTCCTTTTTTTTTTTATGCCCCCCCCTTCCAAGGTAACGTTTCCAGAAAAGCCATCCCTAGCCTTTCAACACTCAAGGGAAGGTGGGAATTATTATTGATGTTTGTTGTTATCTTGTATTCTATTTTTATAATGTCATGCTTTTGCTTTTTAGGGAGATTTCACACAATTGCAGTACCCTACAAAATAATGGCTCATGAATGGGACTCATATTTTCAAACGGTCTCACCCCTGTCATCAGACCCAAAGACGTTGAGGACACCAGAGCCAGAAGGAAGTCTTGTCCAACATTTGGAGACCTTTGTGGGACAACATGAGTTCTCTAACTCCACAGCTTCACACGCTGCAACAGACTCAACATTTGATACAAACTATTACTCAACCTCCAGTATTGGAAATTCCACTTCTGATTGTGCTTACCAAAGCTTCTATAGAGAAACACCCTGGCAACCTGATGAAGAACTCGTGCTAAAGGATACTTCGTTGAAAGGTGAAGACGCTGACGTTAAAGATTTGGCCATGAATGGATTGTCTTCATCTAGACCCTTGCCTGCATCCTATTCAGATGATTTGCAAGGACTTAAACAAAACTGTGAACTTTTAGCTTCATCCCTTCTTGAGGATTATTCAGATGTAAGTAGTTGCTCCAACCCAGATGTAAATGAAACCATGTCTTCTTGTAAATTTGTTACTATTCCAACTCAGCAGCCCAAAAGTGATTCTACGACAAAACGAAGTCCATCAGAATGGCTTTTCACCCCCTCTGAAAATGTGACATTTTCAAATGAGATGAAATCAATTTGCCCAAATTCTCCAAAACTAATAGGTGAAGACAATACAGCTGAATGTCTACAAGAGACACACAAAGGTTTAGTAAAACCTGATAGTTTTAACTCTACACACAATCATCCTTTTGCAGTAATTCCGCCTATTGAGAACAGGACAATTGAGGACTGTAATGAAAAAGAGGGAGTTCTAAGTCATGCGCAAAAGAGAAATGTGGATCTAATTGAGGGATACTACTCGGACATCTCTCTAAGTGACAGTGAAAATGTGACCAGCATGGAGAACTATCCAGATCATATGAAGGAGCATTGGACTGTAACCCCTGAATGTATAAAAACTTCAATTGCAGAGATGAAAGACAATGAACTGGAGAAAGGAAATGAGGAACTAAAGGAATTATGCCCACTGGAAAATGAAGTCAATGACACCCCTAATGCCATTGGACAGCAAAAAACAAATCCGACATTTGGTGAGGAGGTTTGCAGTACTGTCCATCAAAGTCAAGAAAAAGAATCAGACTCCTTGGGAGAGGAAACATTAACTGCGCCAATTCAAACAAATGTTGCGTACTCTGATTGTGTTCATGATGAAAGCATGATAACAGACAAACCACAGTCAGATACGGAGAACAATTGTCAAGACGACCCACTGTCAAACACAGAGATCGCATGTCAGGACAATGAAATTAATTCCGACAGCTCTCACGTTTTGAATTCTCCGGATTCGGATTCCATTAAGTCCATTTGTGAATTGTTGAAATGTATAAATATGCCGGAGACCCGCCCCCATGTTATTGGTGCCTTATCAGAAAATCAGCCTTCTCAAGATGGGGTTTTGGACAACGTTTGTAGCCCTGTTCCAGTGAGTGATGGTCATTTGAATGATGCCAATAGCAAGCTGTGTTTATATAGCAATTCAGATTCCTCTCTAAATCCAAATGCCCCAAAAACAGACGCCGATTTGGTTCATGACGATTTAGGGGACTGCAAAAGCAATCCAGTTGTTGATATTATCCCAGACTTGCCACAACAACCCTTGTCAAGTGTAGACACAAATATTAATGACAAAAAGGAATTAATCTGTCTCCAAGAGAAGAATCAGACATCTTGTACAGATTCAGAAAGCTCTGGTGTGGCTATTCACGCTGCTATTGTGGATGTGCATGGTGAGAACACAAACAGCATTTCAAATGATATAAAATCCTCATCACAGAAGAGCCACTTAAGCGATGAGTGCTATTCCAACAAGGATGAAGATTCTGGGGAAAGCACGGCACATACAGAAAAGTCACTTACAGTATCCACAGAACAAGAACATGTAAGGGCATCAGTCGAAGGAATACATACTTGTGAGGAAGAAATGTTGATGCCTGCTGAGATGTACGAGGAGCCATCTGTTACCAAACACTCAAGTGACACTGAATCAGTGAAACTTGCAGTAAAGTGTGTTGGCCAGTTAAATGGCAACACCACGGATGAGACAGAAGAACGAAATGAATCTCTGATATCATCTTTGCACATGAGGAAGCGTCTACAGCCTGTTGTGATTATAAACAAAATGCAGCCCGCACTAAGTAATTTATACCAGTGTGCAGTTTGCCAGCAAACAACCCACAGTGCGGATCAGATAATTGAACACCATCACTGTCAACATTCGGACCAGCTCTTCCAATTTTGCAAGACGTCCAATCAATACCTAATGAGTATTGAACAGACAAACAAGAATGTGGGCAACAAAGCTGAAAATCCTCACCTTGGCTCAGATTTGTCTCATCAAAAAAGAAACCCTCGTCATTGCAACATCTGCAATCAGGAATTTTCAAAATTATCACAGTATGTGAAGCACATGCGTGGTCATACTGGTGAAACACCTTACAAGTGTGATGGATGTGGCTCGTTTTTTGCACAGAGTTGCTCCTTAAATAGACACAAGAACAAACCTGGTACATGTAGGAGTTTCAAACCGGGAAATCCCGTCGCAAAATCTACTGACATTGAAGTTATCAAACTTGGTCCACATAAAACTACAACCCCATCATCACCACAAAAAGTTACAGATAGGACACTGCTTGAGAATGTGCCTCAGTGTTATGTGAATGTGTTTGATATCTGCAAAACAAACGTCTGTCTCTACTGTGGAAAACAATACCCAAGTCCCAAAAAAGTCAAGAAGCATGTTTACAGAGTGCACAAAGGAAGCCCTCAAGGTGTTTGGCAAAATGATACTACCATGAAAATATGTAGAAGAAAGAAGAAGCTTTGTAACATACAAACTGAAAAAAATGAAAATGTTGAAAATGAGCCAAAGCGTAAACATAAATGTCCTCTCTGTCCACGTGTTTTTATGCACTCCTACAACAGAGCTAGACATTTACGTGATTGTGTCAGACAGGCTCTAAGCGTTAACAGGGGAAAGGTTGGTGACAGATTCAGCTGTCCACTGTGCCACGCAACATTTACTCAGTCACAGAATAGATACAGGCATATTCACACCAGCTGCTTCAAAAAGACTCTTAATCGATTAAAAGGGAGTGTAGAATCAAAGCAAAGGGTCGAACTTGAAATTAGGAAAGACTTGAATACAAAAGAAGAGACAAAATTTGCCACGGAAAGCCGTCAGACCGAAACCAATTTGATGACTTCAAAAACTGAACAGTCTCACGAATGTGGTGTTTCGCCGACAGCTCTACAGCAAGATACTGGTCTCTCCAAACATAGAATGAAAGATGAGACTAAAACCACTGGCAAAATGATCAACCCTTCAGTTTTGTCCTCCAAGTCAAAGATAGCTGGTTCAAAGACGACAAGGACTGAGGAGATTGAGAACATTGAGAAATCCGATGAGAAGTCCAGTGGTTCCCTGAGCTGTCGGTATTGTGAAAAAGACTGCGACACAGACGAGTTGTTAAAGAAACATGAGAGGTGTCACAGAGGTGAACGGCCATACCGCTGTCTCAAATGTGGAAGAGGATTCAAGAAGAGAGTCTACCTTCTGAGTCACAAAGTCGTCCACCAGAGTGTCCAGTGCTCACTTTGCCAAAAGATTGTTCCAAATGCCAGAAATCTTGTCCAGCATGCTAAATTGTATCATAAAGGAAAAAAGTTTCCATGCACCTTCTGTCAACAACAATTCTCAAGTCCTACAGAGCTCCTTCGACATCTGAAATCACATCAAAGGGAAGGGAAAGCAACTTCTTTAAATGGTGAACCATTGACGTCCCAGAAGGTCAAAAAGGAGCCATGTGATTCAGAAGTGCAACAGTGCTCTCTTTGCAAAGAAGTTTTTGACGATGCCCTCTTATTTAGAAGACATTGTCTCACACACATATCTTCATCTCATTGTCCATTTTGCAATCGAAAGTTCAAAGCCCGCCGTTACTTGTTATCTCACATGTACAAACATACAGGAGAGAGACCTTATTCTTGCCCTCATTGTGCAAAATGTTTTTCTCAAAAGCCGAGCCTGGAAACTCACAAGGCAAGTTGTTTGCCGACTCAACAGCAAGAGCATTCCGGACCCGAACGGCAAACCCTCATGGAAAGTGGTGTGCCAACTCAACAAGAGCATGCCCCAGCCAAATTGCACAAGTGTTCAATTTGTCCCCGAACATTTAAAAAGAAAAGACACTGGATTGGACACGACAATGGCCACAAGTTCAATACTTTGCGAGTCTGCACCGATTGTGGGATGTACTTCAGCCATAATAAATTCGGCCCACATAAGAGGTCATGTGGTGAAATGTCACAACCCGACAAAGTCTTATCTTCTAATAGCGACACCAGTCAAAACATTTCACAGGAAAGGCAGAGTATTACGAAAACCCCATCTAATTCCAGTGTGTCACGTCGGCTTCCATTTAAGTGTCCTAGCTGTGCAAAGAGTTTCCGGTTCCAATCATTACTCACTAAGCACAGTGTTTCACACGCCAGTGCACAAGGATATGCATGTGTACATTGTGATGAACGATTTACATCCAAAGCATTGCAAGTGCTGCATGAGGAGCAGTGTAACATTTCCAAGAAAGAGGAGTCAAAAAATTCCCCTGAAGCTTCCCTCGAAATGAAAAACATACCTGCTGTCAAGGAAGAAGCACAGATAACCCCAGACAAAACTGATAATGAGCATAAATGCAAATTCTGCACAAAGACATTTGTGAAGCCACAAAGCCTGCGGCGTCATATTTTGACTCATAATGAAGTGAATCCATATCGCTGCAAGACCTGTGGAAGCTGCTTTTCAAGGTACGATTATCTTAAGGTGCACCATGCTCATTGCAAAGGAAAACATTTGCAATTGCGGATCTGCATTCCCAAAATTAGTTTGGATAAAGTTGGGATGGGCTGGCAAAACAAGTTTGACGGTGACCAGATGGAACAGCAGCAGGGATTAGACTGTAAAATTTGTTCCAAGAGCTTCCCATCTCGGTCTGGACTGTCCCGCCATGTCACACTGTTCCATACCGTCAAAATGTTCAGGTGCCCTCGTTGTGATTCAGGTTTTACGCATGAAAAATCTCTGACCTACCACAGGAAACACCAAAGATGCAAGAAAATCCTCCGAAAACCAGATTCTACTCCATCAGAGGCTAATCCGTCATCAGAAAATAATAGCAAGCCAGTGAGTGAGGTAAAGCCTACCAAGAATCTCAAACTTCCAAACCTAATCCACAAATATACTTGTGGTTACTGCCCCCGTCATTTTGCAAACAAATGGCGGTTAGAAGTTCACGTCCGTGTGCACACAGGAGAGAAACCATTTGCTTGCGATTGTGGCCTGCGATTCATCAGAAACGACTACTTAAAACGTCATCGTTTAAAGTGCACTGTCAAACTTTGTAAAATATGTGGTGTAGCATTCCCACAAAAAGAACTGACGGATCACCACATGACTTGTACTTCAACACCATCCCAGTCAACGAAGCGTGAACAAACATTTCAAAGTTCAACAAAAGGCTTTTCTTGTGCATACTGTTCTTTACGTTTTTCATTATTTTCGCAGCTTCAGGAACACTTTTTAAATGCACACAAACTGGAAACGGCGGATCCACCGATATCTGCTGCTCCTCTTCAACAACATCTTTCCAAAATACCAACCGTTAAAGACGATAGATCTGACAAACAGCCGAGCGAAGGTACTAATTTGACATGTAAACTTGATACCGCGCTTGTTGGTCATGTTGCTGAATCACTAGTTTGCCCGGTCTGCAATCTGTCGTTTGAAAATAAAGCTGGACTAATGGGCCATTCTCGCGTGCATGCAAAAGAGACTCCTTACAAATGCAAAAAATGCAAGAGAGGCTTTTGGAATAAAAATCTACTCCGCAACCACAACAGGAAATGCAGGTTTGGAAATACCACTGCAAAGGAAACAGCACAGAAGCTGGAACCACCTTTAAAAGCAGACCTTAATCTGACGCTGCCTGACTCCGTTCTCGTGTTCAAAGATGTGTCACAAATGGACTCTGGAGTTGTGCAGAGAAGTCTTTCGTGCGAAGATGATTTAAAGGAGTCTTCAGAAAAGCCTGGCGAAGATAATGTGCAAATCATTGCAAACAAAACCAAAGTGGTTCAGTACCAATGTTCTGAGTGTGATTTGAGCTTTACTGATGGCTTGATGCTCATCAGTCACCTTGAAGAACACGGAAGAGAGGAGCAAGCGAACAAACGCATTACCTGTAAAAAATGCAATCGCGCTTTTTCCAGTGAAGCATTGCTTGAAAAACACATGAGAGGTCATGGTTTAAGTAAAAAATTCTCTTGCTCATTGTGTTTCAAGTCCTTTTACACGTCATCAGATTTGAAAGTCCACAAATCATACCATGACTCAAACAGGCCGTTTTCTTGCAAACTGTGTAGTTACAAGTTTTGGTCCAAGCAATCTCTTGGCTCTCATTACGCTGAAGATCATCCTGACCATTCATTTGCTTGCCGTTTCTGTGTAAAGACCTATGCCACCAAAAAGTCTCTCCAAAGACACTACAGAAAATGGCATCTAAGAGAGCAGAAGAACCCCGGAAGTGAGTCTGCGCCCCAACCTGTTGTGGCTAGTAGAAGTGGTGAGGATGAAAGCAGTAATAGCGAGGACAGTGACTCAGACTCCGCTCCTTACTTCCCATGCCACGTATGTGGAAAGACATTCACAACGTCAGAGAAGCTCGAAGACCATCAAAAATGCCATCTCGGTGAAAAACCTCACGAATGTGCGGTATGTGGTAAATGTTTTTTCCAGGCCGCCCAGTTGGAGCAGCACAAACGTATGCACAAATCTGAATTGCAGTGTCAGGTGTGTGGAAGAGGTTTCGTGTCCCTCTTTGCCCTGCGAAAACACAAACATACTCATGGCAAGAGTCGTCCTCATCGTTGCTCCAGATGTCAGCTCAGCTTCTCAGGAGCCTCCCAACTAGCAGAACACATGACCACGCATAGGGAAGAAAACTTTCCGTGTGACATCTGCAATCGAGTTTTCCCCTCCAAGAGTGATCGAGCCGAGCACAGAAAAGAACACACAAGTTCCGGTGAACGCCTCTCGCCGTTGCCTGAGAAGTCATCTTCTCTCTCTGAAAGCCACGCAGAAAACCTGAGAAAACTGAAGTACCGTTGTGGTTCATGTCTCGAGCGCTTCAAAGACCCAGAGGAGCTCTCGGCGCATGGCTGCAAGGTATCCAAGGAGCGGCCCTATTCTTGTTCTGATTGCGATAAACATTTTCTGCACTCATCCCATCTGAAACAGCACCGAGTCATCCATCAAAAGTCAAAGACCGATGAGGATTATTCTTGTAAGCGTTGTAATACAACTTACTCCTCCGTTGAGCACTTCCTCAGCCATCTGAAGACCCACGAAAATGAGCTTACTGCACCTGGAAATACTGTTGATGGTTATACATGTCCAGTTTGCAACCAGTGTTTTGTTAAGGCCGCCGAGTTAATTTCCCATTTTCCTGTTCATTCTACAAACACGCTGAAATGCAAAATGTGCAAAATTACCTTTTCCTCCAAAAATCAGATTGAAGAACATGAGAAGAGGTACCATACATCTGTTACGGGATTTGAATGCAAGGGGTGTGGCAAGAAGTTTTTGGGGAGTGACTCTTTCAACCAGCACTCCTGTTCCCATAAACCGCAGGAATCGATCGTGACTCCAAACAAGTCGGTCGCGCAAATTAATCGTCAAGATGCTGGGGAGGAGGAAGAAATTGATGTCATTGGAGAGGAATTGTATGACTGCGGCACTTGCTCAATGCAATTCTCCTCAAAAAGTACTCTCTTGGAGCATCAAAATAAGGTGCACTTAATTGATAAACCGTTCAAATGCCAGTCTTGTACAAGATCCTTTTCCTCCAGACATTCCCTTCGCAAGCATGAAATGGGGGTGCACGTCAACCGTTCTCCACCAGCTCCACAAAGCAAGTTGAAATGTCCCCAGTGCTCGTCTAAATTTGACACGGCCCGAGAACTTTCGTCGCACATGAGATCGCATGCCGAAAAAGAAGTTGGACAGCACCGCTGTGATATGTGCTACAAGTCATTTGCTCACGCTTCTCAGCTTTTGCGGCATCAAGAAAGCCATGTTGGCCAAATTGTGTATGAATGCACCGAATGTGACAAGGCCTTTGCTTTCCCACACCTGCTGGAGGAACATCAGAAGACGCATGCATAGCTTTCAAAATAATGGCCGAGGGAAACTCTCTCCCTACTAGTCCTGCAAGAGCTTACTCATATCTGGCTGGGGTCCCCCCTCAAAAATAGAAACCTGTTTGTGTCGGTCCCGTCTCGGTCTTGTAAATATAAATTCTATTATTGGAGTTCATGATGAAAACATGCACAAAATGTTCTTCGCTGTTTATATAATGTACATTGACTATTTCATTTTGATTTGTAAAGTTGTATACTCAAATGTCTCGTACAGGGGTTCAATATTTTGACGTTTTAAGCTTCATTTTCAAGGACTTGAAAGTTGTTTTTAGTCAGTTATTTTCATGACTACAAGCGCTTCATATGCCTGTTTATGGTTTTGTAGATATTTTTGTGATTTTTAGTTTGTTTAAAGTTGAATAAAAATGTACATTGATTTGACAAATGTTTCGACTGAATTAAATGGTCTGACCCGAACATGTTCTTTCATTTATGTAATTTACTGAACCAATTTAAAAATGTGGCTTTTCCATGAGAATGTTTGCCTCATTTCAGCCAATAATTGACATTGGAAAATGTCGGTTGCCACTTCATATTTTGTCATTTTAGTCAAAGATTGCAATAAGGCTCGTCAAGTATCATCTAGCATAAGCGAACACAAACACATTGTTATCCCACCTTGGCACCAGGACGCACTCCGATCCAGATTATGGTTTTGTCATTAAATGTTCGACCGCTTGCTCGCTCAGGTGAAGAGAGGCGAAGCTGCCAACTGATCACCATCTGGTGGTGTGTTGGCTTCACTGTTGGGGGAAAATTTTGGCCCGACCTGGCACACCCTAATATGCGTTCTGAGGGTTTGCCAGGAGAGTAGCAGAATCTCCTGCAGGGAATCAACTCTCAGTCCAGGAACTCAAGAGTTCCTGGTCTGAAATTCCTTATTGACGGACCACAAATTTACGTTCAGACTGGGGGACAGTGGACGGGGTACCTTATTCCAATTGTACTGATGATGTGCACTCCCCCTCCTGTCACTAAAAAGGGGAATGACAAGCAGGATTATGAACTAAAGAAGCTACTACACACTGCATGAGAATGGAGCCTAATTAGCTTCTTCTTTGTTTGCTGCTCTGTTAGCTTGATTCTAATAAATTCATATCGCTTTTATTCGAGCTGTGCAATCTAGAAACTTGAGATGGGGAAGAAGGAAGCTTCTCGGATACCCGAAGGGCGAAGCCATGAGGTCTAATTCTGCTGTCTTCCTACTAAATAGCACAACATGACAGGACCAATGTGTAGTCAAGTCTCCCCTTTATTTTTCCCCCCTTTCCGTCACTTTCGCTTAACCGCACCGCTCCCTCTTTCTTGCACACGTCACTGAAATGTGTTAACTAAGAACACATCCATTCAAAGTGGAAAACAAATGTAAATAAATTAAAACACCATACGTATTAAATAACATGTTACACAATCTTATCAACAAAACTACGGGTCGCTGGCGGTGCGAGCACTTTCCCACTTCCAACAAGCGCTTCATGACGGGAAGCCTGCTAAAAGTATGCGGTGAAAAGGACCGTCTGCACTACAGCGATCGGTAGGTGTGGGTCTGTGTTCTTTTCGGGAGCTTGTCAGAGGACATGAAAACACACGGCTAAGGCGGGCGCCGGCAGGCCCACATAGAAAGCAGTTTTCGTGTCTCCCCGCATCTGCTTTGAGATGCAGATCTTTCAGGAAAGTGCATCCTGTGGACTGGGCTCCAGTTGTGGTGGGTTTTCTGATCCCTGACATAAGTCTGCCTTAGTCGGAGGTGGACTCGCTACACCTTCTTTGTGATGCGTGTGTTTCGTGATCCAAAGCAAGTTTGCTTCAACAACATGAAGTAGGAACGGCAAAGTCTAAAGTGCATTGTCAAACTTTGTAAAATGCGACGGACGCGTTTGGCGGGCATTTGGTGCTTTTGGCGTGCGTTTCAGCGTCTCAACATGAATCCGGCAAAAGAGCTATAAAAAGGATTCACAGACTGAGCACCAAATGTAGCGGATTTCTGATCCAGATCGCTGGGACATAAATTTACTTCAGTTGGTGTTCTGTCCGTGTGGGTTTAATTTTGTTCTTTTTTCCGTCAATACGCACTAGAGTCTGTTCCAGAGCGCCCATCCGCCTATCATCTTTCTCTCTTTCCGTTATTTCAAAATATTGAACTGGCCACAGTGAAAACAAAGCGTAATGGCGGCTGCTGATACCGAAAGACCACACCCCCAAGTTCAACCAACCAATCGTGTTAGTTAGCACACGTTAACACAGCACACCCCCCCTCGAGCTACCCGGGTACAGAGGCAGCGACTATAGTCGCAACTAGGCGCTCAGAAGGTTCCGAGTACAGGCTTAGAGGAACCCTACCTACCCGGTGTGAACGGAAAGGGGAACTTACGCTACCAGAGTACAGTGGAAGTGTGTGAAAGGGGATATTGTTAAGGTGGCTGACAAGAACTGTGATTGTAAGGTTAGTGGCTTTTTGGTGGCTATTTCCAATGTTGGGCTGAATATTGGTTAACATCAGCAATAAGGAATGCCAACAAGCTGAAAAAAGGGTCATATTGGGCCCATTTGGCTGATGGGATTTTGGAGGCAGCTAATGAGCACTAGATGGCCATGGAGAATGAAGCTTTGGTAGTTGCAGAGGCAAAAACGTGCACTTGAAGGATTCGGTGCGACCATGGATCTTGATTTGACAGCTTTGAAGAAGTTCTGGGACACGATACGGCCTGAAAAGAGGACAAAGCAGTGCACCATTAACACTATTGTGGAAATGGGGTCCACCTCTACTCAGAAAGTTGTAATTTGGTGATGAGGAGAATTCAAAAACGCAGTACCACCAACTCGCCTTCCTTTGAGAAATGAGAGTGGGGATTTTTAGGTGGGCTCAGATTTCTGGGGTTGAAGTCACGGACATGATTGAAAAGGTTCTCGGTGGCAAGGCCCAGGAGTGGATGAAATCCTCACAGACTTTCTGAAGACACTAGATGGTGTGAGGCTGGTCTCGTTGACACACCTGCCCAACATGAGATGGACTTCAGGGATTTTGCCTTTGGTTTGGCCACGACATGATGGCGATCCTTTTAAAGTGTATCGCAACTACAGGGAGGTCCCATTTCTTAGCGCCCCTGTCAAGATCTGGTCAGAGTTCAAAGACGCATCGTGCAGAATTTAAAGTTGCCAAATACTTGTGTTATGTGAATACAGCGCACGCACTACGGCGTCACAGAAAGATCATACTTCGGAAGCGTTCTCGAGCGAGCGAGTGAATACAAATACAAGATGCCATTGGTTTCAGTGCACAATAGGGTGTAATCTACAAAATTTGGGCAAATATGTCAGCATCAGTTAGTTACCCCAAGCTACTGTGGGTATAAAGAAAGTAAAAACTCTCTTACGAGGCAAGCAGAATGCAGGACAGCGATCTAGACACACCAGGATTACAGTAACTACAGGCAATAACAGCCATCCGCGATGGAAGGAAGCCACAGGCTAAGCTGAATTTGTGTTGTGTCTTTGCTGGCATTTTCTGTGTTTGGTGGGGGACTCAAATGTGTAGAATAACTAGTCAGCCTAACTTCCAAAACGATCGTCATGCACCATCATGAAACTTGTGTTGCCAGGAGCTCCCGCACCCCCCTTTCTCTTGTTTCTTCTTTTATTTACAATTGGCAAACCATCCATTTTCCGTTATTACCCTGTTTTTATTTGTCCCCCGTGCCCCTCTTTCCTTCTCCTTCATTTATCTACAATTGGCAAACAAAAAATCTATTTCCTTTTTTATATAATACACACCAGAAATTCGCTCGACTGCACGCAGGACACAAAATCACATTTAAAACGTGATTTAAATTACGTTGGTGACAGTTTTCCTCCTTCTCTTTCCTTAGCAGCTCTTCAATTATATTGGGGATTTTGTTCATATTTGAGGGGAGGATGAAGCAGGATCGACAGGTAGATTGGCGCAGCATCTGCTGTCATGTAGATTCTGTACCGTTCTGTCGTGCTGTGAAGGATGAGCTGAGCCACAAGGTGAAGTTTTGTATTTAAATGATCACTGTGGCTACCTTCACCTATGATCGAAAGCTATGGCTTGTGACTGAAAGAGCAAGCTCTTTGATACAAACGGCTGAGATAAGTGCACTTTGTGAAGTGCCCGGGCTCCCCTTTAGAGATTGGGTTCCTTTCAGATGATCCTCACGCTCTGATGTGAATGCCTCAGAGATGAGGTGATCCAAGGCACATCCCACTGAAAGGAAGCACCCGAGAATGACCCAGGACGTGTTAAAAAAAAAAATTGTTCAAACTGTCCTGGCAATACCCTGGGATTACTTGGAAAGAACTGTATCAAGTAGCTGGGGAGAGCTGCAGAAAAAAAGTGAGTCCATCACATTCTACTTGCAGTGTAATCTCTCTGATGGGATGTACCAAAACTTTTCACAACCTAATATTCTAAACCCCAATTCCAGTAAACTTGGAATGCATCCATTTTCAACAGCTGCGTATTCTCACTAGGGCAGTCTGCAAGCTAGTGCCTCTCCCAACCTTCTTCGGATAGTGCACCATTGACTGGTTGCCAGCCAAGTGCAGGGCACGCAGAGACTAAACAAACATTCACATGGGTGAAGTGTCTTGCCCAAGGACACAACGACATGTGACTGACAGTGTGGGATTGGAATAGGTGACCCTTTGCTTACTGAATGACCTCATCTATTGCCTGAGCCACCCCCCCCCCCCCCCAAACAAAAACAAAACATGTTACTCTAAGAGTCGAATGATAAATCATCCAGGTAGTCACAAAAGAATTAAAAAAAAAATAGTCAGTGTTCACATCTCCAATGAAAGAAAGACACTGGCCTAAAATGCCAATCTTTGGCAGGGTTCCTTGGCGAAAACCACTGCTGTCGTAAAAGACATTTATCTCATATGTGTTAAAATGCCAATTCATGATTCTCAAGACTTTTGGGGAAACATTCTTTGGACTGATGAGTCCAACTTTTTGGAAGGTGTGCAGATGTGACATCTGGCACAAAAATCACAGCTTTTAATTAAAAACAAAAAAAACATGATGCTCACAGTAAAGCATGGGGAGGGCAGTAAGATGATCTGGGGCTGCTTTGCTCCCCCAGGACCAGGACAACTTTCTGTGATTGATGGAAATATTTACAATGTTTCGATGAAGATTCTTAATCTGTCTTTAGGCAGTAGGCGGTGAACACCCTGAACCCTCCGTAAACACAAGTATCATTTATATATTGTGAGATTGTCTATAACATTAGTATTGGTAATGAAAAGACCTTTGCAAGCAATAAATATGCAAAGGGAAGAGCGTGAATTTTTCACGCACTGTATATTCAACACTTAATTACGAAATATCAGAGGTGAGCAGTCCGTCGGCACTGCTGGAAGACTCCTTCAGGTAAGGTTCTCTTTGCAGCAGTCAGGCCTGGTTGATCCATCTCCACCATAGTCCCTCTGCGGAGGTGGCCCACCTCAGAACTCACTCTGGACGGTCAGCGCAGATCCACCTGGTATTAGTTACAAGTACTTCATCGCCATCAAGTCCCCTCTCCAAGATGAGAGAAGTGAGAAAGGCAGAGAACGAATGAAGGAAGCTGCAGCCAGATCGATAGTTCGACCAAACGCATGAGTATAAAAGTAAGTCTTTATTTAGGTTTCGAAGATTTCTACTGACGTGGCTGCGGGAACTTCTATTGCACGTCTCAAATTTCGAGGGCTGAACTCATCCGTGTTTTCCAAGTTTCTTTCTCAAGAACACCTAATTCAACTGATCAAAGCATCAGCCAGCTTTGCAAGAGCTTGAAAATGATACCATTTCAACATGATGTGTTTGAGAAGGAAGCATCAAAATCATGCAGGATACTAGCCCTCAAGGACTGGACTTTGAAATTACTGGGAGGGAATTTAAGAGCACTGGCGCCCAAAAGCCTGTGATCCTGTTGACTTTTTTGGATCACCAACAAACCGGCGTCTTGTGAACAGAGGTTTCAAGACATTCGGTAATACTAAGTTGACAAGCTAGGAAAGTACCTAGCCATGCAGTGTTTTTATGAGTAATTAACAACCCTCACCTTGGGTGTACCGGAATCCAGTGCATGTTTGCTAGTGTTTTATGAAGCGGCGATGTGACTGCTTTTGTGCCTCAGTATCTTCCCTGCGGCAGACTGGTGGTGACCAGGCTGGGACGTAGTATGCTTTTAATCTGAAGTCACCTGAGCTAGGCCTGGAAACCATATCGTACTTAAGTCCAGTTGTCCAGTAGATACCCTCAACTGGTTGCTAGCCAATCGCAGGGCACACATAGACAAACAACCACACACATTTACACTTAATGGCAATTTTGCTACCACGCATGGGTGTAGAATGTGGACGGAATCCAGACCATCTGGAGAAAACTCAAACAACCGCGGTGAACAGGCAAACACCTCACAGGAAGTGGAGGTTTTTTTTCCCCACCCCCCACCATGACATGCTAACCAGACTGCCACCCCGGCCTGGAAACCAGAACCTCAGCTCCGTGGGGTGTTACCCACTAACCCCTTCATCCTGCCCCCAACTTTGTATCGTGAAATAAAATGGTTGATTGAGGCACACGTTTTACCCATGCTATCTGTGTTGGTTCACTAACATTGCATGTCCAGCGACTGTCTTTCACGGGTTATGCACTGTGCAGCATTTGGCGGTCTTGAGGCTGCCTGGGGAATCACGTGACCCAAGATTTCCAGGGGCAGAGGCGTTTTCTCTGCAGGAGTGTCTATTGCGCGTGCGCCGGTGGCGGCTCTTGCACTACCCTGCAGCTGGACGTCGCTCTCCTTCCACTCGTTCTCCTGCTTCATCTCCTCTTCCTCTTCCTCCACTTGGCACATATTCTCATTTGTTCGCGGTTGAAGCGCGTTTGTGAGAGCTCGCGCATCTGCGCCGACAGATGTCTCCGGATCCTCGCGGTGATTCCGGCTCGCCTTTTGTGCCCATTTCAAAAGCTTTGGACATCCCGTTTGCGTGACAAGGTGAGTGTTTAAACGGTGCACGGGGGAAAGCGCTCCTGAGAAATGACCGATGGTGCTACCTCCCTAATATTCGTTGTTTGTATGGCCTCTCTCGGGAGCGTGTCCAGCCACCTCCTCTTGCTTCGCTCTCGAACAACTCGTGCACCTTCCCAAGAAGTGTACGAGCTTTGCAATTTGCATCAAGCGTGCGTTTTTGAAGCCGGACAAGCCATGCGTTGAATTTAGCATTCCTACGTTAGCATAGCCATGTTAGCAAAGTGGCCCGAATGGATCACACTGCTCATTCGAGCATTAGCTTTGCGTGCGTGTCTTTTATTCGTATTTGCTTTTAACTGGATTCGCCCTCACGCTTGTACACATTGGCAGCCCTTTATTTTTTTACTGCTTTGCGAAGTTGCCCTTTTAAGGATGTTTGAGTGGCGTGTTGCATTACGTTAAGTCAACACGGGCTCAGGTAAAAAACGAAAACACAAATAAAAACAAATTTGTGTGTCCTATGAAATCCAGGCACACAAAAGAAGTTTTAAACGGTTCATTTCGGTGCATGATAAGATGAATACAATTACTTAAAGACCGAATGATGACAACTTCACAATTCCTGCCTTTCACATGAATTGGATGCAGTACAAAATTATTTTCATAAAGCTGTGAACATTTCCTTTTTATAGTGATCCTGCTTTAATGTTTAAGACCACAATCAAACGAATGCAAATGTCAGAACCTCAGGAAACATACGTCATGATTTTATTTTATTTTTTTGTAACTAAAAATAATGTTCGATTATACCTGCACTTGTATGAAAAAAGTGCCTTCCTCGTTAAATCATGAACTGGTCACACATTTTAGGAAGAGGGTAAATGCTTTTCACTCAACAAAGCTTTATTGACTCCAGACATATCTCTTAAAATTGGCCAATATTAAAATAAAGTACATTCGTCAGTCCAGAAAGCCTTACAAGTTTTTTACAAATCTTTCGGACTCCAGCAAAACATTGTGAGAGCCAATATTTGCAAAACGTGAAAGAACGAAACTCGACATGTCAAACTTACATGATTTATCAACAACCAATCAATTATCAAATTAACAACCATTTATTAGTGAATTTATTGTTTCCCAACATTTTTATCACCACAGACCGGTCATCATTTGACAATAGTATTGCGGCTCAGGAGGGAGGGGTGGGTTCCTTCAAAATAGTATACAGATACAACACAAAATGGATATATCGTGCACATAAAATTTGAACACACAAGTACCACCAATTTAATGGAGGCCCTGGGCCCAACTAGGAGTGAGTGTGTTTCTTATACAGTCTTCAGTTGAGTCCATTGTTTTGTTTTTGTTTCGGTCATTGCAGAAAATCCTGCTTCACACAGACAGGATGGTGGAAATCTCGAACATTTAAGCCCACCATCATTCGCAATCTCCAGCTGTTGATTATCATCTTGCCCGCCATGCTAGCCATGCTTCACCAGGTTTGGCTAGAAGGTAGCGCTCAAACTCCTTGCCGCGATAAATCAATGTTTCAAGTAGAGCTCCTAGTATTGCCTGAGGTTTCTTCAGAGTCTCTCCTGACAGCTTCTCCTGCCTTTTCACTGGGCCTTTTTTCCTTCCCAAAGAAATTTTCCAATGGCGCCTGTTTCTTATTCATTTTGCTGATCTGTAGGTGAATTTTGGCTCAAACGAATGGAAGCGAGTCCGGTCAGTTTTCAAAACAAAAGGTTTTGCATGACAAAATATCTTTCAGACTCAGATAATACATAAAACAAAAGTAATCCTTTTCAGTTGATCCACTGACCAATAATGGGCTGCAGACCGGTGGTTCCAGACCCCTGGGTGGAGCTATTGTTTAAATTAAAATTGTCCAGATCTTCTGGTTTCAGCCTCCCAATATTTATTCTCTGAATTCTGTAGTTCTTCAGGAAACTGATTACTTTTGTTTGTGTGTTTGTTTAATCAAGATAAAGTCATTTGTAAACATACACTTTTCCATTGGAAAGCAGTGACAAAAAGCAAACAAAGGACAAAAGGAGCATCCCCAAAAAGTTCAGTCACCACTTTGTGCGCCACTGTGTGATGAAAATGGTCAAACTTTAAGAATAATGTTTAAGAACAATGTTTCTCAACATTTAATTGCAAATAATTAAGGCAGTTCATCATTTACAGTCCATATTATCGTCACATGATTTAGAGAATGTTGAGAACTTTCAGCGTGAAAGCGGCAAGACTGAAAATCGACAATAAATGCCTGTGATCTTTGATCCCTCAGGCGGCAATGGATTAATAGACATCACAGTGTAAAGAAGGCTGAGGAACAGTTAGCACAGGTTGTTGTGAGAATTATTTATGACCATGCACAGTGAAAGCCGTACATCACCAACATCCAGAAACGCGACCTGGACTCATTTGTAATGGACAGATGCTAAGTGGGAAAAGTGTGCTATAGTCCAATGAGTCCACATTTCAAATTGTTCTTGGAAATCATGGCCAAGGAGGAAAGATGAAAAGCTTCAAAGAGTAGCACAGTTGTCCACGTGTATTGAGAACAATACAATGGCACTTTGTATTCCTTTGTTATTGTTTCGCAAAGCAGACTGAGGTTTTTACACGTCAATAGATTGAAACAGAAACTATTTTTAATCAAATTGTTTAATTGAAAATTGAATCAGAGACCAAAAAACCATCATGGAATTGTGAATCAGATTCCCACACCTAATGATTCGCATTCGTAGTTGTAAAGCTATGATTAGAGTACAACTTTGCATCAACAAAACACCTTAATATTTCCAATTATTAGATCTTGTAAATCCTGCTAGCTCCTATTGTTTACAGGTTTTGAAAGCGAGCTTAATTGTGAACTCAATGTTTTGCAAAAGTGTCCGGTTTATAGAACATGTTGACAGTAAGTACCAACTTCTTAATTATGGCATTTAAAGGGGTAATTCACTTATTTTAGTCTTTTTTTTAACCAGTAAAAAGTTAATTTTTCATCTAGTTAAAACCTTTATTTCAAGCCATTTTAGACACTCCTTTGAAAATGTTTGGAAAAAAATAAGTACCTAGGATTGAATGTTTGTACTCTTTAAAACATAAAATTACGTATTGGTGATTGAATTAGTTCATTTGATGATTACGTTATATTTTGTGTACAATTAATACTTTTAAAAACATGTTTTTTTACCTTCGACTGAAAATGACATCATATGTGCTGATGGCTTGGGTAACAATCAATCAATCATGGTTCATTTTATGAACTTCACATGACCAGCAGATGAGCAGCGATTGGTCTTGAGCACAGATGATATCACTTTCAGGATACAGCAAGTAGAAACATTTGTTTTAATGGTGTTTATTGTAGATGATTTCAATAGTCAAGTCATATAATTCGCAAAATCCTTATTGATACATTTTTAACTTTATATGGCCAAATATGCCAAAATATATGGATTAAACTTTTGATCAAGTTATGAATGAATGAAACTTTATTTGGCCGAGATAATGCAGCCAGACATGGTTAAACGCTTGCAGTCCTGATATAATGCATGTGGAGCAGGGGTGTCAAAACGTTTGACCTGGTCCACGCAGAGGTATAATTCTGCCTGCAAGATGATTTTGTGAAGCATTAATACAAAATAAAATGGCACAAGCCCATTAGTTTGCTGTCCGTAATCCATAGACAAAATGTTTTACTTTTACAATCAATGTCTAGATGAACACCGCAATTTACAGGGCCCCCGAGTCTTGTCACCTTGGCCGTTACCAGACATTTGGCTTTCGTCCGTATTTGATTTTAAACAGTCAGTCTTATTTTAAAATTTGCTTTATTTACAATTCAGCAGTTAGCACACAGCGCCTCCATGTTTGACACGCGATCTCTACTACTACTTTATGCATTTTCATCATCTGTCACGTATGTCGTTGTGTGGGTGCCACTCAAATGTCCAAAATGAGACACTCATTGAATTTTCTTTGCACGTCACTGTGCTCCTTGAAAAGAAATTGTACAACCACATATTTTTGTCTGCATTTTCCTACTACCGGATATGGTTCATTGTATTTATTTATTTTTGTATTTATTTATATATGTGTATATGTTTGTGGTTATATGATTTTCAACTATATATTTATAGTTGCTTGCCACTATTTTAATAGGTTGTAGTAATAGTTTTATAGTGTAATAGTTTATCATTTGTAATTGGGACCAGGCTGGCGCCCATGACAAAAATCCAAATAATAAGTGTTCTTAAGTTATATACCGTGGTTTTACCAGTCCGACCCACGTGATAATGGATCTTTCTCCATATAGTGGTGTCAAGTAAAGTTGACACCACTGATGAAGAGGTTATAGCGGATGCTATTCCAAATCAAATCAAGTTTATTTGTATCTCCCTGAATCACAAGGTATCAAAGTGCTTCACAGGTCAAAATAAGTCATATAGAGATATCTTTTCATTATAAATACACAACAGCATCCCAAAATCCAAAAATAAAATAAAAATAACATTCAGAAAATAACAATCCAGTAAAATTGTAAAACTTCCCAATTCAAACATTATTCATCCATAAAACTTTCAATATGTAGCCGTGGTACAGCACATTATAAAATATCCGTGAATTTAAAAGAAATGAAAAACCAAAACAAAGCAT
The DNA here is from genome assembly GCF_059441005.1 of Hippichthys cyanospilos. Classification (NCBI taxonomy): domain Eukaryota; kingdom Metazoa; phylum Chordata; class Actinopteri; order Syngnathiformes; family Syngnathidae; genus Hippichthys; species Hippichthys cyanospilos. The sequence goes on along the minus strand of NC_142371.1, from coordinate 3,780,731 downwards.
ACCATATACTTCAGTATTGTCACACTATTAAGTGCCGTGCTTCCACACTTCAAGCTCATACAATTGCCAGGTTAAATCCCTTTGTCTTGTCAACATTGAAACTTGTTATACACCGCATTTAAAGGGACATTGTGTAAAATTTAGACCGTTTTTCATTGAAAAGAAATGAATTAAATGCTTATAAATTCAGAAAAAATATAGATGTGTTCTAAACAACCAACAGTATGTTTTAAATATAATCTTAGGTCCAGTTATCATTAAATTATATTGCATGGGGGGTGGCGCTCCTCCGGAGGCAGCCATGTCTGTTATAGCTACAGACAATGGTACAGTAAATGCAGCACCTCCTGCTGCCCGTAATGAAAACCGGTCAAAATCCTACACATTGTCCCTTTAAACGTATGGTAATAGCAAAAGTTGTGTGCACCATTCAATGGCGTGTTTTTGTGTGTTATTTACAGGAAACAACAGTCTATGATGCTTGGGCTACAGGGCAGCGGGCCACCGGCCTCCAAAATCTATCGTTGCGTGGCATGTTCGGAAACGTTCGGAAGACTGGCCGCCTTGCTTGTCCATCAGGCGACGCATGCCAACATGATCCCCAAGGTCATTTCCCCTCCTTCCAGCCATCCTGGCACGAGCCCCAAGCCCGACATGAGCCCGCAGGCCGCTCTGACAGCAAACCTAAAGCCATCCAATCCACAAGCGTTGTCTGACAGCGCCTCGCCATCATTTTTTATCTGTGATTGCGGAGAGGAATTTCACGACTTCTGTCTCATGCTTGAACATAAGCAATCACACAGTACTCAGTCACCTCCTCTCCAAAAGACAGACAGTAATGCGATCTCAAGTGGAACTGGGTCTACTGACGGTTCTAATCGGATTGTAGATGAAAGGCCGAGTGTCGCATTGGCAGATTCAGTCCAAAGTTGCGCCTCTATTTCAACATCGCCCGTTAAAAGGGAGCCAGAAGCCAGTGAAAGGCTGGAAGACAGCGAAGTTGTTCCATCAACTCCTCTTGAACCATCTGGAGCGCCTCAAGAAAGTAAAGATGTGAATGGTAATGATCGGTCATCTCCAAATGCCGAGCCAATATCAGAACCTGTAAAGGATTCCCATTCTGTTCATAGCAGCGACAATGAGGAACGAGCGTTGAAAAACAATAAATTAATGAAAATCCTAGCAACGGCTTACATGAAGCGCTCGGCGTCTCCATCTCCAAACGTCAGTACTGATATGATCACCCCTAAACAAGAAGCCATCCCAGTTGATATTACCCCGGTCAAAGAAGCTGAAGAGCCGGTGATCAATGATCTCTCTGTAGCAAAGTTAAGAAGACTGCTCGCAAAGACTGGCGCGAGGACGAAGGCTCCCACCATCAGCCGAATTATCGACTCCAGCAGGAAGAAGATAGTTTCCCTGACCAAAATGCTCTCACCCGTCGTGGTTCTCGAAACTCGTCAGAAACTCAGAGATTCTAGCAATAACGCTCTAGGAAACTATCAATGCGCCCGCTGTCGTCGAACTTTTCCAAACTCCGACAGACTAACTGAGCATCACTTCTTGCACAAGAAGGAGAGAATTAAGTGTTGCCGTCGCTGTAAGCAACTCATCATTGGGAAGCTGCCTTTCACCGACAATCACGTCTGCCTCCCGTTGGTAAAAAAGCCCACAATTGTGCCAAGATCAATGCCGCTAGTCCCCAAAATGGTACCATTCCATAGCTTTAACAATGCGAAAAAATCTTTCTACTGTCCTGTGTGCAAGCACAACTACGCCCGCAGGTACAACCTCAAGAAGCACAAGTGCCAAGGCCCAAAAGCAGCCCTGGCTCAGGCGCACCCCTTCACTGACAGATTGCAAGCGTTAAGATCGAGTAATAAAGCCTCGACGTACAGGGATGGTCATGGCGAGCATTTGACCAGCAGCGTTGGTGTCAGCACCGAAGCCCCCCGGGTCAAAGTGGAGGTGACCTCCACTACTGAGCAGTCCGAGACGACAGACCTTTCCTGGTGCGGCTTTCCCAAAAGCTTCCCGCCGTTTTTGTCCAAGTCTTCCACGATGGACCAGAATAAGAACGCCACCGGAGGTGTGATGGACAATAGTGTGGACGCGCTTTCGGCGCAGAACGAGAGCAACAACGAAGGCCAGTGGACAATGCCCCTCGATGATGAAACGGAACTTTTTACTTCCTCTCAGAACGCCGCTAAGGAGGATGAGGTCGATCCCGAGTCGCAGGAGATTGCCAACCTGAGCTATTTTGTCAAAGACGGCATAAAACGCTACCCCTGTCCCAGGTGTCAGAAAACCTACAGTCGGCCATCTACCCTCGCCCGCCATTTACGGCTGTGCGGGTCCAGGCCTCGGGCGCCCGCCCCCGTATCGCACGGTGATGATCGTGGCGGCGTTTCCCAAAACAGCGGCGCGAAACAAACGTTTCCTTGCGTCGTCTGCGGCCGAAGCTTCAGCCGCAAAGATAATATGATGGTTCACAGGCGAAGATGTCAGTTGCAGCGGATGGCATCTCGAGAGCCGTCGCAACCCAATTTGCATAGCGGCCCAAAAGGCACCTCGGATGACGACGCAAACAACTGGAGCATGATGTCACTACCCTCTGTGCTACCCAGGAGGGTGACATGCGAGTGTGGGGTTGGATTTACATCGCCAAGGCTCCTCCTGGAGCATCTACAAAAGCACGCGCAGGAATCCTACACGTGTCCGACATGCGGAGAGACTGTTAACTCCTGGGCGGACTATGAGGTTCACCTGCAGATCCACATGCATCCCCATCACCAGCTGCTGAAGGGACTCCAAACTCAACGATCGCAGCCCCTGCTACTTCGGATCCAACAGCAGCCGCCTCAACAGCAAGCGCAGCAGCACCAGCAGCCGCCGCCTCCGCCTGCGCATCAGCCTTTGCAGAAGGGAGCCGTTCTCGAGCGCTCCGGCGCCGATAAAAAGCGGCCCGTATGCTCACGGTGTGGAAATACCTTTGCAACTCGGTGCTCCCTTCAAAGACATTTATCTTGGGGCCGTTGCAAAGGCGCACGACCTCAAAACACACCCAAATCGTATCGCTGTTCCCGCTGCAGTTCAGAATTCCCCAACATGGTCAGCCTTCTGTTTCACCAAAGGAGCGGTGCCTGCAAACCCGTCGTCAAGCCTGTGCGCTGCCCGGTTTGTCTCCGTTGGTTCGGGACCGTGGACAGTTTGCAGAAGCACCTCCTGACTCACAAGCAGGCCGAATCCCATCGTTGCGATATCTGTCAGTGTTCATACCCAACTCTGAAATCTCTGAAAACCCATCTAAGGAGACTTCATAATATTGTGTCCGCAGAAATACTGCCTTAAACACATGCTTTATTTTCCATCTAATTTTGTCAGTGAACTCGATGTGGTGACGCAAAATGCCACATTTGATTTGTACCTGCTTTTAATGACGTAAACAAAGTAACACAAGAGAAGAACACTTTAGTTTTGTAGCAGTTTGCTGCAGTGGAATCAAGTGTAGTTTGTCAAGTCCCGTATTTCAATTTTAAGGTTGTGTTATTGTAACAATTGCACTTCAAATTTCATCCGATAGTTGTACTGTAGATTGTTCTGATGTTATTAAATATACCGATTCATTAACATGCATTTATTACTGTTTTTTTCGTGCTGAACCAAACTGTTGTCTTGTTTTGTTGGAGAATTATTTAAAGGGGGAAAATATTTCTTTACAATAATGTTATATGCAGCCCCACTCATCTAAAACAGTGTTGTGGTTAATATTTCGTTTGTGGAATATGAAATCAATATGAACCCCCCCCCCCCCCCCCCCCCCCCCCCCACCCACACACACACACACACACACACACACTGAGTGTCCATTTTACTAGAAAAATTACATCTTTTTTACTCTGTGCTCAGGTAATGGCTCAGCTTGACCACATGACATGACCAAAGTCAGAAAACAAGTGAGTTGTGATTGGCTGGTAACTGAACCCCAAGTAGCTGTGATGTCATTTTCATTTGATAGCAAGTTGCGAAATTGCCACACCCTGAAATGAGAAAGGCTGGATTGTGCTGCTTAATTAATAGTTTACAAATGCAAAATTTAAAAAAAAGCACTGTCTTTGATTTGCTAGGGATGCATTGAGCATATTATTGTAAATAATGTCTGTGCTTGACTTCCGCTTTCATTGTTCACCTGTAAAAAAGAAACGGCGAAGAAAACATACGTGTAGGCTTCTGAATGACCTGTGAGGGTAAGCAGGATATAGATAATGGAGAAAATTATCCAAGAGAAAAAAAATTGAGAGCTTAGTTACCATCTTTTATTGAGTGGTCCCAGTGTAAAAAATTAATAAACAGAATTTACAAAATTATACAGCACTGTTATCCATCCGTACAATGCGAAAACGTCCCAACAAATGTACACAATATTAAATGAAAATGAGAAATTATTAACGTTACACCCATTAAAACAGGAACATTGACTGCAAGATATGTTATGTACAGTAAACTTTGCCAGACTCCTTAAAACCTTATCATCTAATATATTGAAAACATACCTATAGAATTTTGGTGTGGAGTTTTTTTACTTTAAGAAAAACTTCACTCATGTCCCGTAATATGCTTAGGGGGAAAACATGCTTAATGCAAGTGAAATATGTAGTTTTATACAAAAAGTGCCTGGAAATAAAGGTCATTTCCTGAATGGAAGACATTTATGTCCTAAATCATATTTGAAATATGACATGCACTTCCTGACTAAATTTACTTGTCCCGAGACCAAATCTAAGAAAAAACTTTGATAATTTCTTGAAAATAGTTTAAAAACACTAAAGTCTGAAATACTCCCTCAAATGACATTTTTATTTTGTCCCACCTTGTAATGACCAATTTGAATCTCAAAACAGTTCAAACGGAATTCATTTTTTAAAAAATATTGTTTCATTGCTGTCTCTTTGCAACTGTGGGAACATTTGTTTTAATGAACATACCATGTCAAATAATTATTATTCATAGAACGCATGTAATGCAATGCATGCAACCATGTTACCATAACCTTTTTAGCATGGTAGAAAGAAGACGAAAACTGATTCACATGATATGCTGGATTTGCCATCATCAGTTTTTCAAAACAATGGATAGACCAATGTTTTTTTTATAAAATAGTGAGTCTTACTTGAATGTATCGCTGTAACTCATGCAACCATTATGCATATAATTAATTTAAATCAATGATTTTTTTTTTTACATAAGTAAATGTGTTCTCGTTGGTAAGCAGTTACAGCAAGCTAAACTCACTCATCCCTGTTAATGTTAACGTAATTTTTTTAATTAAATCTTGTAATAAAAAAGTACCTTTCATCTGTAAGATGAACTGATCAAGCTGATGAGTTAATTACCTATTGTTGATGAATATGTAGCAGAAAATCTGATCAAGTCAACTTTTCAATAATTTTTCAGATGAAATGTCCTCCAATCTGGAATCAATGACCCATAGCTAGAGAGAGAAAGAGAGACAGACAGAGAGCAAGAGCCTCACAGTTAAATAGACCCGAGAATCCATTACCCATTCTAAAAACATGCATGGCGGGTGAATTGGACATACTAAATTGTCCTTAGGTGTGGTTGCTTGCGTGAATGGTTGTTCGTCTCTCTATGCCCTGCAATTGGCTGGCAACCAGTTCAGTGTGTCCCCCTCCTACTGCCCAAAGTCAGCTGGGATAGGCACCAGCAAGCCTGTGACCCTTGTGAGGATAAGAGGCTCGAAAAAAATGGATGGATGGATGAATGTATACACGTGTGTGTGTATTTCGCGTATCAGTCAAAAATTTGAGAAAATCTGTGATGTTCTTAAAAGCAGTGATGACGTTGAGGCGGTACCGCGTTGCCATCGCTAGAGGCCAGTATGACGCTTTTAATACCGGAAGTGCAGCTAGCAAATGGCGCCATCCGCAGAAGAAAACGGTAGCTTTACTTTTTTTTTTTTTTTTTTTTTCTTCCGGGGGGGTAATGGTGTGGTCGGATGCCACTCACTTAATGCCTGAACGCACTACACATAGCTTTCCTGCCCATAGACGGCATCGTTTCTGGAAACTCCTGTCAGAGACGAGTATTGAAGTAGAATTCTTCTACGCCGCGGCAGCTTTTGACATAACGGCCAAGGTAAGTAGACATTGTCATCAGTTAGCCAGTAAAGGCTATGTTTAGCACGTTAGCATTAGCAGGCTCACGTTCCATCTAAATCGTGTCCGCAGACGAAAAAATATCACAACATAACTAATTTGCTCAAAGGAAATCAAATCCTCCTACGACGCTACTTTTGATATAAGGGCAAAGGTAAGTTGACGATGTCATCAGTTGGCTCTGGCGATGCTTAGCACGTTAGCATTTGCATGATCCATGGTTCCATCAAAATTTCGTCCGCGGCTGACAAACTGTCACAACGTTTTGCATTTGTTTTTTGTTATTTTATTATTACAATACTTCTTCAAATGAAATAGAATGCATTTACGTCGCTGTGCCATGTTGTTGATAGATCATCTCCAAGGCTGCTAATGTAGTAATAGCTTTTTCTGCACTCTTTTGCCATAATGAACATTACACATCAAACCAAGAGCCTTGCAACCCTGAATGATTTAAAAAAAATACTGCTGTACATCCCATGTTTTTAAACAGGTGCCCCGTTGAAAGTGCATACATCACCTCCAAAGCTGACGATGGAGCAACTTTCCCAAGAAAGCAGCTTGGATGGTGACATGAACACCGGAGGCATTTGCTTCAGCTGCGAACAGATCTTTTCCACTCAGCAATCATTGGAGGAACATGTGTGCCCTTTTTCCAGTCACATCTGCTCCTGCGGAACTGAGTTTGCCATGTACAGCGAAATGCTGAACCACAATGTTACACATGAACCGGGACAGCAGGTGCTACATCACGGGACGATAAACAAGCGCCGGTTTGAAAAACATATCGCAGAAGAGGAGCAGTTAAAACGCTTCAAGTTGGGTGGAGCCGTCTTGAAAGCTGACGGGGCTGGGTCAGCGAGGCAGGCGTCCCAGTCCCCTTTGGCATCGACGAAAACGTCTAAGCCGACGTCTCGCGTGCCTAGCGTGTCTTCGTCCAAGCTGTCATCCGTTCATGCTGGCCAAGATGGAATAAACATGAAGAGTATGTTTTCTACTGTTGGCGCCCCAACAGTGGATCTTTGGACAATTTACCAGCCCGTGGTGGTGGTACAAACCATCCGTAAGTGGAACCCTTGGAAACCGTACACTTGCGGTAAATGTGGTGAGGGTTTCATCACTAAGCGCATGCTCATTTCACACCATAGTAGTCACATAGCCGATAAAATATGCGGCTGCATTGGATGTGGGCTGCTCCTGTCCAGCAGGAAGTTAGTGCCTCGCTTCCACTCGTGTAACTCCCCCAGCACCACGGCCAAACTCAAACTCATTACAGCCAGGCCGCTGAGTTATAAGAATCCCGTCCTGGAAATAGACCTGACTCAGAGCCCGAGCAAGCATTCCAATGCTGGGAACAAAGACAGTCGGATGCTTCAAGTCACCTCGGCCCTGCAGGTGAAAAATCAAAATGTGCGAACCTATGGCAAAGTTGCTCAGGGAGTTGGCGCAGCGCCTACCCAGCAGTTCAAACATCAAAATTCCTTGCAGAACGCCTCCCCAAAAAGCAGTTGGAAGTATTCGCCCTCGCCCGCAACGAAAAGCGTGATCCTTAGCCAGCCCGTGGAGACGTCCCCCAGGGGAGCCGACTTCACGTGCAGAGTGTGCCACGTTGTCTTTGAGAGCACTCAGATGCTGCAGAGGCACAAGTGTCCCAAAGCAGACGAGTTCATGGCCAAACACGGCCGCATCGGCAACATGATCAAGCCCCGGCGGGATGTCGTCGTGTCCAAGACCACTGTGACCCGCGTCAACGGTGACAGGAGTCACGCGGTCACGGCTGATGTCAAGAAACAACAAGGCCCCGCCGACAACGGGAAAAACGCTGAAAACGTTGATACGGGAGATGACATGGAAGATGATTGTTACATCGTGGAACCCGGACAGGAAAAAACATCTGAAATGATTTACCAGGTCACCTCATCTGTCCCCATTAAAACTTGACCAGTTTGCACGTAGCGCATCGGTGTACGTTCATTCCAAAGGAGTAAAATGTTTCCACATCTTCTGTCCTTTTAAAATACATATATGTGTGTATCAGTTTAGATTTGATAGAAATATGTATTTGAATCTGGCTGCGTCCTTTTTTTTTCTTTTTTTTTTGGGGGGGGGGGGCACGGGACATAACATCAAAATGCGCCAGGTTTACAAAAGTGTATTTGGATATTGGCGTTAAATTTTCAAGTTAACTCGGCGAGGCAACAAGGCACTGTATTAAAGTTTTCTTGAGCTTTTTCTAAACACGGTTTAGTCTGATCAGAATGTGTTAGACTTTATGGAGTCACTTAAATGGCAATTTTACCCTCTTTGACTCATCTTAAGTGAACATTATGTATTATTAAACTTTATTTTTAAATTCTCACTGAAAGTTTGTTTTTCTTAGATGCGGTTATTACTGCTGCGTTTTGTTAATTTGGTATGCGCTAATTTTTACTACCTGTAATCACACAAGTACGTGTGTGTGTGTGTGTTGGGGGTGGGATTTTGATGAGCATAAATGTGCTGTACCTGGCAAAAGTTTGAAAACCTTCAAATTCAAATGGTCTCAAAGCACAATATATTAGGAGTCGAGTCATGAAGTATGCACATCCTAAACCTAACTCAAGCACCAAGATGTGCGAAGCTGTTAACTTGGTTAAAGGTGTCTAGATCAAAATTATAATACATAATAATATGTTTAATAATTCTTTATAATGTTGTGACTTTAAAATATTAATGGCCTATTCATTTTTTTTAAACAATGACTTAATGAACTAAAGGACCTTTCCAACCTTTGCTGGTACCCCGTATATGGGAGGAAGTCATTTTGAGAGTGAATAAATACAAATGAAATTGCAATTTTGCACAGCTTGCGCGCCATGCACTTTGTCCTCGCCCGTAAGACATTTGTCGAGTCGAACGAGTGAGGATGAAGTGTACTCGTGTGGCCGTTAAGATGGAGGCCAGTGATTTTAAATAAACGCTCAATCTCTTTTCCACCTAAACTTTTGTTCACCTCCCATCCAAAACCACCCCTGGTTTTCTCGCATTTGTCCAGGAGAGGTCGTCGTTGGGTAACAGCGGTAAACTTGCATTATTTATTTTTTCTTTCGGGGAAAATTACATTTTTCTCTGTTGTATATTTTGTGGTGCGGATCAATTGGAGATACAATTGTCACACGTGCAGCAAGGCGAGGAAAAGACTTAGTTTAGGGTTTCGTAAACGTTCTAATTTTACGACTTCAAGCTTCGCCATGAACACAAGCTAGCGATAACCAACACAGTCACGCCATTTTATATTCTTACTGAAATTTGGGAAACCTTATCATTCACAACTCACTTTTGACTACAATTAAAATGATGTCTTTAAGTTGTCTTCGTAGATTAGTCAGAAGTGAAACCTCCCACCCTGCCGTCTTACGAAAGGAAATACGCTCGCAGGTGCATTTGAGTTGGTTTTCAAAGTCAAAGCGGCACAATATTCGGTTGAAGTGGCTTGTTTCATTCCCTCTTTTCCGTTTACGCTACGACATATACTGCAGGTCATTTCCAAAATTCCAACCGCACGTGAAGTGGCCGCTTCGTGCGCAAGACGTGACCGATAGTGTTGCCACATCGACGTGGCTGTATTATTGCTCAAATGTGCTAAAAGATGAGAAACTTTGATTGTCATCCGAAAGAATGTGGTTTTAGGTATATCAAACCGCCAGGGAGCCACAACGCTGCTGAGTTGCTTTTAGCTTTGTGCTAACCAGCGCTAGCTAGCTGAGCAAGCCGTCAGTGCATGGCCAACAAGGGACCAGTGTTGGCTCGCCCACTCAGGCAAGCACTTTGACTATTTTTCTAATAAAATGTACCCTCACCAAACAATATTGACAGCAAAGTCTTTGAGAGCATCATTTGGCCTGGGCAGTGTGCGATTGCTATTCACTCGTACGTGAATGTTGTTGGTAATGAGCTAGCAACCTGGCCTACAATGAGCGAACGCCTTTGCTCCCTTTTTTTTAAGATGGAAGCAAAAAAAATGAAGTTTTTGATGCAAGGAAGGCTGTCCTGATATTTTACTTAATATTTTAAAGATGATGATGCATGATGGATGCATTGCCGTTGCTAATATAGCACATTTGTCATAACTTAACGTAGTGCAGTTAACTATTTGAGGAATTAATTATTTTTGTAATTCCGAACTGAGAATTTTAATTTTGCACGAAAATGACAAGATTGCAAAAAAAAAAAAAAAAAAAATCCACTTACGATTTGTAAAATTGCATTTAATATATATTCATTTCATAATTATAGCAATAAGCTTTAGTTTTTATTGCACACCCACTATATATTATCTAACCAATATTTTGAGTGGAAATTAATTTTCAGTTATGTTTTTTTAAACAATCAAAACATTGTTTTAATGCCAAATATATTATATCATATGTGCATTTTTTTCCTTTGATATTAGACATTTTTTTTTATTCAATCACCAGTCCCCAGGCTGAGGTCGACAAACTTTTCCAAAGTAAAGTTGTCCAAAATTTCAAACTGAAATGCTCGCTCTGATGCATCGCCAGTGTCACCAAATGTTTAATTAATTATCATCCATTAGGGAAGAAGTGTTGGACGGCGATGCTTAAAAATGCCAAATATTGTTGCAATAATCAGACTAGCCAATCGGTCTATCCCGTTATCTGACTCAAGACTTGACCGGCTAAAGGATGATTGTGATTTGTAATTGAGGCACGTTGCTTTAAGCAAAATTAAAAGTCAAATATTGACCTTGCAATTAGATGTTCTAGAGTCCCACACTAATCTAAACACATTATTCTGATTAGAGTTGTATTTGTGGAATAAAAATAAAAATGTATAGATCTTTATTCTAAAAGATTAAATAAACTTTAGTGTTTTCCACACAAACACACAACAAGGATTTGGAAACAAAATGTTTTAAGTCATAGGCGTCGAACCCCAGTCCTTGAGGACCGGTCTTCTGCATGTTTTACAGCTTTCTCTCCTCAACACAGCTGTTTCAAATGATTAGCTCATTACTTAACTCTGCGGGAGATTTAAAATGATCCTAATCATTTGAATCAGGTGTGTTTGAGAGAGAAGATTAGAAAACATGCAGGACACCAGTCCTAGAGGACTGGAGTTCAAACACCTATGGTTTAAATCATTTAACATTTGAGATCGTCATCCCCTGTTGTTTTCCGAGCAGCGCAGGGATGAAAAAATCACTCATTTTAAAAGAGACTGAAATATTTTCATAATTCCGCTGTACCTTACGTACTTACCTGCCTTATCGATAAAATGTCAATATTAGTTATTGTATACATTTTTGTTACACCTTTCTAATCCTTGTTTATTCTACAGAGTCCTGAAATGGGGAGTAAAATTTCCTTCAGTAGAAGGAGGAATGACCAGTATACAGTCTCTGATTTAACTGCTGTGACATCACATCCTTGCAGTTCCTTTGATTCACCAACAGACTGCAAAGAGGTAACTAAATTGACGGACAACTTACACATCCGTCTTTCCATCTATTTGTACATCATTCTATTTTTGCTTGCCACCGACGCTGGATTAAGGCTACCTTTACCAGTGATTTGGGGGAAAAGCTGGACTGCATTCTGGACTTGTTATTAGTAAGTGACAGGGCACCCACGATGAGCTTATTGAGTGGGAAATGATCCCACACGTTTATATGAAAGTCAGCAATGAAAAGTAAATTCTGTATGTTCCAAAGGGAAGTTGTTATTGATGACTATGCATGTTGTTCTCGTTTAATGTTAATAGGGCTATTTACATTTTATTACTGACCCTCTTTGTTTTTTTTTAATTGCATGCCTTTATTCATTGCTTGGGTCTGATGAAATACTAATATGACAACAAAGTAACGATGTGTCATTGTCTTTTACAGGCACCTAGAGATTCAGAATGTAGTGAGGAAAACCATGATTCTGAATGGGGGGAGGACACGAAAGTGACAAACCTATGTCAGCCTTTCTCTGCATCTCCCATATCAGAGACTCTAAAATCTGAAGAACCTGTCGATACCACCTGGCAACCTACTGCTGCCTCACAGTTAGGGATGGATGCAAAGGCTGAAATGGCACCAGCAAATGAGTGCCACTTGACAACAAACAGTCACGGACTAACTGTGAAGCGGCAAAGGAAAAGTGGGCGTACTAGAAAACTCAAAGCCTCCAAGCTCAAGGACAAAATATATCCAACTTCTGACCAATTTGAACAAGAAGAAATTGGTACTGAAACCCAAGTGCCAACTTTCAGTGAAAGTGACAATGCTGAGTCGGCACCTAACCATGTCAAAAATTCCTTATTTGAGTTACCTCATAATGAGACCTCTGGAGCTTGTACTGACCGTGATCAGAAAAGGGAGGACGTACTTTTGGTGCCGAAGAAAAAAAGAGTAAGGAGAAGGGAAATGGAATTTCTTCACAATTTCGCCGGTGAGGCTCTTTTGATTAATGAACTTACCAGTTCCACACGAAAACTGAGAAGTCAGGAAGAACGACCGGTCTCAGGACACGAGGAAAGCGGTCACTCTGAGGTAATGGCTGCCCCTGAAGAAATTGCAGTCTCTCCTACACCCAAAGGTAGTGCAAATAATCATTCTGTCTCGCAAGTTGATCACCAAATCCCTGCTAAGGTTCTCAAGATTGACGGTTGTCAAGAAGCCGCGTCTGTGGAAAACAGTGACGTAGGCTCTCGCCATCTAGAAGAGATGGACAAACTGCAGAGTTTGGATGGACAGCACCCGGAAACAATTCCAGACAAAAACTCTGCACAACTGTCCTTGAGGCCTATGGAATGTGACAGGGACAAGCAAGTGGAAAGGCATGGTGAACATCTACAAGTGAATGTTTGTGAAAAAAGAAGCGACACGTCCCCTGGGTCTGTGGTAGAAGAAACAATCGAGCACGGGCACCGTGACCGGCTGCAGACTCTTTCAAGTGACCACAAAGGTTGTCTGGCGAAACAGTCTGTACAACTCGAGCAACCAGAAGGAAGTAAAGGTGTCTTGCCTCAGAATTCTGAGCAAGTAGCTCAACAAACCTTTCGAAACCATTCGTGTTGTAATAGTTCACCCAAAATGCAGCTCGGTGATGATGAACGCCTGAGTGAGTCAGGGTGTCAGAGCAATTGCGACAAATCAAACAACGCTGTCTCTCCTCAGGCGACAAAGCCAAGTGACGATGATACCGCAGAGTCTCCTGAAGAACCCGTTGAGACCCCTTCTGCTGTCAAAGTTGAAAACACAGAGGCAACGTTGGATCTTTTAGAACCCTCATCAAAGTCAAAAATTCCTAATGATTTTCAACAGAATGACAGATTGGCCAGCAGTTCTGAATGTCAGTACATCAAACAAACCGTTTTAAGACGAAGAAAAGGCCGCAAGAGGAGAAGGAGAATAACAGTTTTGGTGCCTCATGAAAGAAAAAGTGAAACTGGGGACCAAAGAGACTGCGACGAAGTAACTCCTGAAGTTGCCCAAAACGTCATTTACATCCAAAATGGGTCTAAAACCCTGCTGAAATGTGGTATCTGCAGCCGAACATATAAATTTATGTCTCAGTACATTATACATCAACGCATTCACACAGGAGAGCGACCCTTTAAATGCAAGGAATGCAAAAGGGGCTTCAGCAAGAACTCAAACTTAAATCTCCATCTTAAGATATGCAAAAGAGTTTTCAGCCAGACATCAGACTTAAATCTCCATCTTGACGCACACGTGAAGAATGCCTCAGCCGTTGACAGTCTATCTTGCAAAATTCAAGTCCCGGAAGACAAATATTTTGACCACATGACGATGCCCGCTAATGGGCCAGACCAAGAAGTTTTCAGTTTAAGTGAAGACGATAGTCCCGTGGAGAGACTTCAGGGATCTTTGCCCCCCGATCACCCCGTCGAAACACTTCAGAGAGATTTGACCCCTGAAAAGAGTGAAAGCAAAGTGTGCCAGTACTGTGGGAAGTCCTTCAGATACCAGTCCGCTCTCATAAGACACGAACGCGTCCACACAGGGGAGAAGCCTTTCAAATGCGATATCTGCGGCAAAGCCTTTGGCCAGTCTTATTTTCTCCGCGTGCACGAGCTGACACACTGGTCAGTGAAGCGTTATAATTGTACAGGCTGTAAAAAGTCCTTCAGTCATTATAGCAATGCAAAAAATCATACGTGCAGACCCCCGGGAAGCAGCTTTCAAATGGAGCCCGTCAAATCGGTAGCAAAGCCTTCACTGACGTACACGTGCCACATCTGCAAGAACGTTTTAGACAACCTGCAAGAGTTCAACAAGCACATGAGGGATCACATTGGTACAAAGCTATATCGCTGTTTGTACTGCGACAAACTGTTTGGTGTGCTCTCTGAGTTTAATGCCCATCGTAGTTTGTGCCAGAGTGAAAAAAACGGCTCCTGTGTCGGGGTCAAGGAGGAAGACAGAATGACAATAGTAGAGTACACGGTGACGGCGCATAAAATGTCATCTGAACTGAAATTAAACGGCCATCGCAGAGACGGCAAGTGTCAACCGCACAAAAGACCGTCATCGAAAGTAAACCGCAACAAGTCGAACTCGATGAAGCCGACGGTCCCGCAGACTCCTCTTCTTTCGCATTTCGTGTCAAAACTGAACAAACTGGACAACCGGTCGGATCCCAGGAGTTACCTTTGCCCCAGTTGCGGTCGTCTGTTCAGGCACATCGGCAGACTCCGAGCCCACATGCTCACTCACGCTCCACATCAGAGTTACACCTGCTCCTGTTGCGGCAAGACTCTTCAAAACTGGACCAAACTGTGGCGTCATCAAAGAGTACACCGGCAACGTCGAGGCCGCTTCTCATGCGCCATATGCGGGAAAGGATTCCGTTTTGTTGAATCGTACAAAAAGCATATGAGCGAGCACCCGGGCTTCCGTTGGATCCAGTCAAAGCCCAAGACCGTCTTCCTGCCTTATAATTGCGATCACTGCAAAAGTCGTTTTAAGACTCTCGATTTGTTATTCAGTCACCAGGTTTGCCATTTCTCAGCACAGGTCACACGCCTGGCCCCCGTTATGGATCGGTCCTTAAATGATCATTCTACACAGTCTACTAGCATGTTAAATCCTACTTCAACTCCCCAATCAGTAACATTGTGTTACGAATCGGGAAACGGCAGCCCAAGACCCACCGCTCTTCCGGGTAACCAAAACTTGAATCCCAAGGACTCCTCTACTCCGACTATGACTTCACCTCACCAAAAGCAGGATTTGGGGTTGGTTAGGATTGCCCAAAGTTCCGGAAAGACAGCTGTTCACAAGAAATCGCCGAGTAGCCCCCGAAAAGATAGAAATGTGTTGGACAAGCAAAAAGCGCCTTTGAGAACTACTAACAGATATTCATCCTCAAATAAAGGGTCTTCACAAGACCTTGCCTGTGCTATGTGCGGTAATGAATATACGGCTCTTTCAGACCTTTATCATCATTATTTGCAACATGCGCGAGATGAAGTATAATCCAGTGTGCCGCAATGTGCATATCCACACCACGTTGTATTCTAGAACGAGAAATCATTTTTGCAGTACAGTACATACATGTACAACCCCGATTCAAGTGAAACTAGGGCATTGTGTAATATGTAAATAAAAACAACAACAAAAAAGAATTGCAAAATTTCTTCGACCTACCGGGCGTGTTTCATTGTACACAACATAAAGACAAGATATTTCATGCTTAAACTGATAAACTCTTTTGTTTTTTGCAACTATTCTCTTGTTTTGCATTTGATTCCTGCAACAGGTTCCAATGAATTTTTAGACCGGGGCATGTTCTCCAAAACCTCGATGCACCTTTCAGCATTGCTGGTGCCATTACTAAACATGTGTAAGCCGCTTGTACAATGGGGAATAACACACCCTCGTATTATCACAGATTCTGGCTTTTGAACATTGCGCTGGCAACGATTTGTATGGTCTTTGCATAATAAAATATAGTTATTATTTTTCACATTAAATATCTTGCCCCTTGTAGACCATTCAGTTGAATATATGTTGAAGATAATTTGCAAGTCATTGTACTCTGCTTTTGTTTTCATTTTTCACCAATGACCCAACTTTATTGGAATTGGGGTTGTATATACTGTATTTTGACTTATGGTGTTCCAAGATAATGCACCCTTGAAACGAAACATTTTTCATAGTAATTGTCAAATTTTTCCATTAAAAATCACTAACGTTTGTCAGCTCATGCTGAATTGTGTATTTTTTTGAACATGCATTTTTTTATTGATCTTTCAAGCTCTGAAAACCCTTAATTTCGTTGATGACCAGCAGCAGGTGTTTGGTCCAACAAATACTGTTAAAAATGTAAATCTTCTCGGGTATACAGACTATCTTGGTACAATGATGGAAAATATTAGAGTCCTCGTTTTTGACTGACTACAGTCAGCAAACAGCTCTGAGACTGAATTTTGACTAATGTGACTCCTTGACTATTTCTCACCTTTACTCTGTTGTATTTCGGTAATGCTCTCGTTTGTCATCAATAAATGTTGTTTTTACATACTGCCACTGACTATTTTTTGGTAGATTTGATGAACATTTTGAACATACCTACATAAAGGTGCAGGTTTACGGTTTCAGTATTCATGGAGATGTCTCCTTGTTGCTAAAGCATCTTTTGTAATAGTTGACTAGAAAGGCTAATGAGCATGTCAACTAGTTTCAGTGACTTTAAAAGGAAAGTTAAGACAAAAAATTGTCACAATATGTTCTAGGTGTCCCCACTATTTTAAACAGCCATCTAATTATTTTTGCATTGTTAAATTTGAATTAAGCAGCAAAATCCACCTTGTTTCATGGCTCAGCTTGTATAGTTCACTTGACCAATTCTTAGAAAACGAGCGAGCCATAATGTGTTGTTGCCTGGGCAACCGTTGTGTCATTTTAATTTGACAGCAAGTGGCAAAAAATTTCGGATAAAAAAAATGGTTGGATTTCGCTGTTGTCAGGTCAAATCCTCAGAAATCACATTTTGGCGACTTTTACTCATATTTATACCACTTGGTGTAATTATGTGGGTGAATTTTTTTTCAATGTTTTCAGTTATTGACCAATATAAAAATTTGAAAATGGCTCTGCCCCTTTACAATGCAATGCTAATGTTGGAACAAAGATGCCATTTTTGGGGTCTTGAAAACGGATGGTTTTGGAGATACAACAATTCCATTCAACAACGGAATATTTGCTATTTTTTTCATATTCCACAAGGCAAATAAGGCCGCATAGAAAATATTGTTTCATTGACTTTCAAATATGTTTCATGTCAAATAATTCTGGAGTATCGCTTTTTCCTTTACACTTTATTTTCTTGAAACAGGTTACTGTACATGAAATGATTTATGGAATGACCGTTCCAACAAGAAACATCTTTAGTAGTTGGCCATGGTGGTGCGAATCCAAGAGTTGTAGTTGCAGACCTTGGCGTAGACACCAGGCTTGTTCCTCTGAGCGCAGCCGTAACCCCAGGACACGACACCCTGAAGGTAACCGTTACACACCACAGGGCCACCGGAGTCTCCCTGCATAGGTACAACACACAACATATAAACATGAAAAGGCTCGATATGTTCAATTGAAAATTCCATGTTTCTTTTCCCGTACCTGGCAGGAGTCTTTGCCTCCCTCAAGGAATCCAGCACAGAACATGTTGGAGGTGATCTGTCCAGGGTAGGAGTTCCTGCAGCTGCTGTCGCTCAGGATGGGGGCATCCAGGCACCTCAGGCGATCAGGGTAGTTGTCTGAAGACAAGGAGAGGACACCTGAGGCTTAATATATGGACAAGTGGTTGAGCAACGTAGGTTTTTACTGACTTCCGGAGCCGCTCATGTTGCCCCATCCGGAGACCAGACAGCGAGTGCCTGCGCCGGCGCAGCTGGAGGGTATGGCCACGGTGCGCACGTAGCTGTTGAGGGTGGCGGGCTTGCTCAGCTTGATCAGCATGATGTCGTTGTCCAGGTTGCGACTGCTGTATCTGGGGTGTTTGATGACTCTAGCGGAGTTGATGAACTGCTCCGTGCCCTCATTGACGGCGATGTTGTGCTCACCAAGACGCACCTGGATGCGGCTGCACAGAATAACGCGGCGTTCGTTCACTGCCACGGACGACTATAGATGTCAAAGATTCCTTGTGACTGGGATGGCCGTGAAGGGACATGCAGAAGTACGATGTCAGCTATGTTCACGTACGACTTGTAGCAGTGAGCAGCAGACACCACCCAGGTGCTGGAGATCAGGGAACCTCCGCAGAAGTGGTAGCCAGCGTTCAGAGAGACCTGGTAGGGGACAGAGTTCTTTCTGCACTCGTATCCTCCAACGATCTTGTCGTCCTCATCGTCGATGGGAGCGGCATCTGTTAAAAAAATTATGTTTCGTACGGGTGACCCTTTTACAAATGAATCAGTGATATAATATTGATATCCAAGGTGGAAACTTACAAGCCACTGCGAACAGAGCCAGAAGAATGAAAGCCTTCATCGTGAGTCCTGGTTGAGCCTCAGTGTCTTTTCAGCTCCAGGGGCTTTTAAAGCATAGTGCCAGGCTTCTATCTCACACGTGCTTCATTTTTCCATTCCCTTATCATCTCGACGTGTGTGAACGCACACCTGGCAAGCAACAGCCAAATTATTGATAATGTGAGCATCGGTCGAACTATAATGCCAGCATACGGAACGTAACTTTACCGAATGAGAAGCTGCACTTCATTAACTTTAGAAAAATTATTTCTTTATGAGTGAAACTAATATTCTTTAAGTGAAATGTAAGATAAAAACAACATGTTTGGCTGTACAGTAAGATGCATCTTGAAGATCTTATCTGGTGTGAGTTTTTCATCTGTACCAGCAATTATTTCATAATCAGTTTGATATTAATTTAAGGTAAAAATAAGTTTGATATAGTGTGAATACAAACTGTTTTGGGACATTAGTATACACTATAAAACATAGTAGTCTATTTAATGATGTTCACTTGTGAGTTCTCTTGAGTCTTATTACAGTATCTCTAACTAGTTTTGGATATTTAACTTGACTGATCTGATTCTCAAAAGTAAAACTTGCAGTATTTAATAATTTTGACTGTTTGAATTATTGCAGTCAAGAAATAAACAAAAGATTGCGTAATTCATTGAGCTAAAAAAAATCTCTTTTTGATCTCATCTAAATAAAACCTTTGCAAAACACTCGACCAGTTTTTTTTTTTTTTTTTTTTTTAAGATACATTGCGGTAATGTGGCAGATCAAAAGATTGATTCACAACAAAAAAGTGGCTTCAGTCTTTTTTTTTTTTTTAGAGATGCAGTGCAGTCGTAACCATTTTACCTTCTGCCATATTTGAGACAAACCTCAAGTGCTGGCTAAAATCTTTAGATTTGAAAATGACATCTAATCAGCATACAGAAAGCAAAGTCTGATTAAAAAATAAAAATTATTATTTAAAAAATGCATTAATTTTGACTAATTGATTGATCGCAGTTAATCTGTTAAACTGCCCATGTTGACTTCACCTGGCATTGTCAGTTAGTTGTAAAAAATATTTTAAAAAAAGGCAGAAGCAGTAGTTTGTGAGAAAAATAGGGCATCTTTTTTTGTCCTTCCTACTCCGCAACATGAGGTACTCTTCAAAGTATTTTGGAGTCATCATCTGAACATGAAATTGGACCAGTTCTTGGCACTAATCCATGTTTTCAGAAATAAACTGGTTTAGAACTTTACAGGTTACATTTCTTGGTCTTGGAAGTCGAATTTTTACTTCACTGCTCCAACAGTCAAAACTGCCATATACAGTAGCTCTTTAAAACAAAATAGCTGTCAAAAGTTTATTTCCCATTTGTTTGGGATTGTATCATAGATTCTCAATTATATTTGAACTATGTAACTTTTTAGTCCTGCTCAAGCAAAACATTAGCAGATTTAGACAGCGTGCATATTATTTAATCGTTTGTTTATTTGTTTGTTTTTCCAAAATTCTCACCCTTGAATTTTGGTATTAAATTCAGGTGAAACCTTATGCTGAGGCTTTATAACTTTGTGTTTAAAATCAATGTTTTATGCCTTAAAAGAAATGTTGTGGAAATATGGAGTTATAGTTTTGTAATTGTTCAGACAGAACAGTGGAACCTGGTTAGCGCCTTTGCCTCAGTACCGGGGGCACGGGTTTGATTCCTAGCTCTGGCTTTCCTGTGTGGCGTTAGCACGTTCTCCCTGTGCTTGTGTAGGTTTTCTCCAGGTTCTGCGGTTTCCTCTCACATTCCAGAAGCATGCATGCAAGCTATATCGGACACTCAAAATTGCCATTAGACGTGTTTGTATGGTAGTTAGTCCTTTATGTGCCTCGGAATTGGCTGGCAACCAGTGCAGGCTGTGCCTAGCCTACTGCCCGAAGTCAGCTGGAATACGTTCCAGCATGCCTACGGTCCTTGAGGATAAGCTGTTACGATGGATGGTATCTTTATAACAAGACTATCCAAGGTGAAACGCATTTCGAGTGAAATCCTCAAACTATACTCAACTCTGGTAATGCGATTTACACAAGGTGTTTTACTTGGAGGCCAGCAGTTTTGTAATGTATTGAGGTTTTTTGAATCCTTTTTTAATCTTTCAATTATATATTTTTCCATAAGCCTACAATTTGCTCATTTAATCAAACAACTTTGCTCCTAATATTTTCTTTATTTTCTTCATAAGTTACCTCCTACTTTTTAATGCTTGAATATTTATTATCATGTGTAATTTTTAATGAACACAAACATTTTCTTTACATTTCATGCGCTCATCTTTTTTCTCTTCGTGTAACCTGATGGATGGGCTCTGAAAGCCTTGACAAATGATTGTGTTCTCATTCATTACCTCTGACAACTATAGACGTCAAAGGTCCATTTGAACTGAGTTAACATATTGACTTGGTGTCTATCGCTGCCAATGAGTATTAGTTAGTAATTAGTTAATAATGCATTCAGCAATAGATTACTTCATGTGTACATCCTCGGTATGGGATATGCCTGAAAATGTTACTTTACCATCCTGTTTCCTGCCGCAAAAGCTGGTTTCACCTTTTTTTGTGTGCAGAATTTATACTTGCCTTTGCTCATCTGAGCACGTTAAATGGCAACGCAGGGTCACTTTGAAAAATATTGCAATTTCAAGTCATTATAGGAAGTGTTTATTGCATAAGCAGCTTTACATATGCAGTATTGTTGTACTATATACTGTATTTAACACAAGGAGCGATGGTATAGCGACAACAAAGTTCAACACTTTAGTAGTTGGCCATGGTGGTGCGAATCCAGGAGTTGTAGTTGCAGACCTTGGCGTAGACACCAGGCTTGTTCCTCTGAGCGCAGCCGTAACCCCAGGACACGACACCCTGAAGGTAGCCGTTACACACCACAGGGCCACCGGAGTCTCCCTGCATAGGTACAACATACAACACATAAACATACAAAGGCTCGATATGTTGAATTGAAAATCCAATGTTTCTTTTCCCGTACCTGGCAGGAGTCTTTGCCTCCCTCAAGGAATCCAGCACAGAACATGTTGGAGGTGATCTGTCCAGGGTAGGAGTTCCTGCAGCTGCTGTCGCTCAGGATGGGGGCATCCAGGCACCTCAGGCGATCAGGGTAGTTGTCTGAAGACAAGGAGAGGACACCTGAGGCTTAATACATGGACAAGTGGTTGAGCAACGTAGGTTTTTACTGACTTCCGGAGCCGCTCATGTTGCCCCATCCGGAGACCAGACAGCGAGTGCCTGCGCCGGCGCAGCTGGAGGGTATGGCCACGGTGCGCACGTAGCTGTTGAGGGTGGCGGGCTTGCTCAGCTTGATCAGCATGATGTCGTTGTCCAGGTTGCGACTGCTGTATCTGGGGTGTTTGATGACTCTAGCGGAGTTGATGAACTGCTCCGTGCCCTCATTGACGGCGATGTTGTGCTCACCAAGACGCACCTGGATGCGGCTGCACAGAATAACGCGGCGTTCGTTCACTGCCACGGACGACTATAGATGTCAAAGATTCCTTGTGACTGGGATGGCCGTGAAGGGACATGCAGAAGTACGATGTCAGCTATGTTCACTTACGACTTGTAGCAGTGAGCAGCAGACACCACCCAGGTGCTGGAGATCAGGGAACCGCCGCAGAAGTGGTAGCCAGCGTTCAGAGAGACCTGGTAGGGGACAGAGTTCTTTCTGCACTCGTATCCTCCAACGATCTTGTCGTCCTCATCGTCGATGGGAGCAGCAACTGGAATGCAAGCGAAACATTTTTATCCCGTAGGAAAAATAAAAATGTCCACAGAAGCTTAGCGAATACTCACAAGCTGCAGCGCACAAGGCAAGGATGATGAAGTACTTCATGACTGTGTTCAGAAGCCAGTGGACCAACACAGTGGAGGAACAGGATTGTGGGGTTTTTATACTTATAAACTGTCTACACTGTCAAATCTTTATCTGAGACCTGCTCAAGGACTTTCCCATGTGCTGTGCAAAATGATTAAACATTATCCCACCTGGGAAGTGCACCAGCATGCTCTAAACTCTTTTCCAAGGGTCTGTTCTAAATGGATGCAGATGTAAATTGCATTGAACACTGAAAAAAAGAATATAGAACCAACCTGATAGGTTTGAACATTCATTCCCAACTTTATGTTTGAACAAAAATTACATTTAACTCATTCACACTCAGTAAATCTTTTACAGATTTGGCTGTCAATTCCCAGGAAAGGTGAGTAAGTCAAATGTGAAATTTATTTACTCACTACAAACAATGCATTTCTGATTTTGAACATGCCAGCAGCGTAGAGTGACAGGTGGAATAATTATTCACTGCCAGCCCAGTTCAGTGATAGTGGTCAATTTGAATGAGTTAGATTAAATATAGTGAATTAATGAAAAATTGGAAAGAAAATAAACAGTAATTAAGAGAAATCACTTACTACCTAAACAAAGTTTCATATACATTTTATCTTTCATCAAGGCTCGTGGTTTATAAGTACATAAATTCAAACAAGTCTTGGAAATCAAAGATATTTTTACCTATACATAATTTCCTTAAATACAATAAAGTTCTTTATTACATACTGGGGCTATTTATTCTTATGTCCCTGATAACTTTTTGCAAAATTACAGATTGTGTAATGTGCTGAGTAGAAAACAAATAATGTACCTATTTGGTAGGTAAACAGACATTATACCATGTACTTTTAGTACAGTTAAAGACCTAAAGCAGTATTTCTACTTGTACCCAAGTACTTTTTAATTTATCAGAGCTCTAATCTATGTTTTTACGCCCCAGTAAATGACCTAACCGTGATTGGCGCGCTGCCAATGACGTCAACAAAGTGCGACCGTTCCTGGTTTGTGTATCCGCCGCCGTGCTAACAACAACTACGCCGATTGTGTTGTGCTTCCCCCTTCTCTCCTCCGCGCGTCGTTGTCATGAGGTAGGAATAACACTACTTTTAATATTTTATATAAGAAAGATATATGGATGGTACTTTGTGACACGGTTTAACCCGCGCCTTTTGCGAAACGCTTGTTAGCTAGTGGCTAGCTTCTTCCTGGCTCTTGTCAACGACTGGCCAGTGCGCAACCGTTCGGATCGTGGTGTGGTTCGAACTGAGCATCAATGCGATGGAGCGCAAACATCAATAACGCGGGATATTATAAGATTGTTTGTGTTGGTGGTACGTTTGTTAAGCGTGTCACATCTGTTTGTTGTTTTTTTAGCGTCGGAGGGGACCCTCAGGCTGGGATGATGCCTCTCTGTCAAAACAGCTGGGCGGTCAGATGAACACGACACTTGCTTATGTAAATACATTGTACTAACGCACGGAGGTTACAAAATAGGTTCTAGGTCCTTTATATTGGCTGGTCGGAGTAAGAATATAATCCTAAAACGAACGTACAATCTTTTGTACAATCTCAATGTATTTTGTGTGCTTTATTATTGTTTATTTTTGTACTGTGTTGATGCATTGGCCATATTTTAAGGAACCACATTTCTGCGAGTGTAATAAATAATGCCGTATATACAATTGCAAGTATCAAATAAGCTCCCAAGAATTTCCGATTGAATCCCATTGCTTGGTATTTGAACATTTTTCTAAATACGATATCATAAACTTGAATAATGTATTTAGTTTTCATTGGGAAATTAGTAGTGCTTTAAACTCTGTTCTGTTTCTACAATGACGGATACAATGTAGGAGTTTCTTGAAATAACACAACTGTTTTGGTGGCACACCACCTGAGGTAGATGCTGCATTTGGTACTAATGCATTCAATTGCAAGTTGTTCCACCGCTGAATACCACAACTGTCATGTCGCCATAATAGAATCCATCAGCACTATGTAAATACACATTACAATAGTATAACACAACACAATATAACAGCATACATGTGTACATCGTATGCCATCAAGACAAAAAAAAAGAAGACAAAAATGTACAGCATTTAAATTAATTACAGCCTTACCATGGATGCTGATTATTATGTTTTAAGGTGTGCAGATCATGACACTTGTAATTTTGCAAATAGAACTTTGTTTGCCCTGGCCAACCAACCAATCCGAGGGCAGAAAAATGGCCCGTGTGGATAATTTTGAAATCTGCTTTGTTGAAAACGCAGTCATGTTGCTAATATAGTTTTAAGTAACATGAACCGTCACGACTGATTCTGAAGGACCTGGGTATGTTAGCGTGGCAGAACATAGAAGCTGAAATCTGAATGGACAAAAAAAATAAAATAAAAATCTTCGTCTTTACTATTAGGAGCAGTGCAACCAAAAGAAACACTATGAAATGTCAATTCACTAAAGAATCAATATGAATAGCATTGATCAAGTATTATAATTTAGGTTGTGAAAATGATTGCTAATTAGCCTTGACCCTCCACCGCTTACAGTCCAGTGAGTTTACCATGTCTTAGTATCTGCAGCGATAGCCTGATCCGGTGTTAATGGGGCTCCGCTCGTCAGCACCAGAATTGACCGCCCAGTCAGTTCTACGCTAAAACTGGCCCCCAACCCATGACGGAGTACTGCGAGGACGGGGGACTGCTGTATGAGCAATCTCCCATGCACATCAAAGTGGAGTCTCCCGAGGGACATTCTGCAGGGGGGGCTTCTGACAACGGCTTCCCCAGGGATGACGACGACTCGGAGGGCAGCTGTGACCAGAGCAATGGACCGCGCGGGGGGTTGCCCTTCAACGTAGTAGTGGTGCACCCCAAACTCATGGCGCCCAGCATGTCTTCAGATGACCTATTGTCCATCGAACAAAGTAAGCCGTGATGGCATTTTTTAAACTTTTTTTTTCTACCACAATGGACTAATTGAGGTACAACTAGTCCATTGTGTAGGGAAAACATTAATATTTCATTTAAATTAAATGTATGCATTTTCCCCCTCAATTTGTAACTGTTTCATAGGATTCATAACTCAAGGTAGCTCCTTTATCTGTTGATTTTGGTATTGGGCTCAGTAGACTGTATTGGGCTCAGACAGTATTTTCTGGTGTGATCCGTGATCTTTAAAAAAAAAAAAAAAAAAAAAAAAATATATATATATATAACTAGTCTGAACAAAGTAATCTCACATTTTTCACTCCTTTTCTTCTCATAGTTGTTCTATCTTCACTCTCCTTTAACAAGCCTTCACGTTCCTATTCCTGCTAATTCTTCCTGTCATGATTGTTGCCGAGCTTTGCTCACATACACTTCTGCCACCCAGTGGCTGCTCTTTTTTTTGTATTGCATTAAATGACTTGAAGCTCCCGCTACATCAGATACCAGAGAGTCCCCCCCCCCAAAAAAAAAAAAAACAAAACAAAAAAAAAAAAACGTGGAATCACGTTGTTGGAATGAAACGCAGTAGTCTTAGGACATATTACTATGTTTTTGGTACAAAGTTAATCAACAAGTGATCAATTATCCAATGAAATCGACAACAATTTTCAGAATCAAGAAATTATTTATAAGTCATTGTTAAACTTATGATGTTCCTTAAATGCTGTTTAGTCGTTATTTTTATTCACTAAACAATACCAAGTAAACACCATTGATTGGTTACTAAGCAGTAATCGTGGAAAAATCTGGTTTGACAATGTATCTGATTAATCAAACGGATAATTGACAGAATAATCAATTTACAGATGTTTGATCACGACAGTTCAATAGTGAATTAATGAAGCATCCATCCTTGAATATTTCCCCCCACAGACAGAGCTATGTCAGCTGCACTGGCTGCCAATGGCGCAGGCAAAAGAAAAAGTCGCTTCAGCGGTGCGGAGCTGGAGGTGTTAGTGTCCGAGGTAACGCGGTGTGAAGGAGAGCTGTTCGGCCCGGCGGGGAGGCTCCGGCGGCGCGAGAGGGAGCGCATATGGGCGGGAATCCTCGAGAGGGTCAACGCCGTGTCCAGGGTTCCGCGTACGCTTCGGGAGGTCAAAAAGCGTTGGGATGACCTCAAGAGACGCAACGGCGGCCGGCTGGCGGACGCCCGCCACCGAAGCTGGTCTCTACCCTCTAGCAGAACTTCGATGCTTGGACAATCTTCTCAATCCAGTCCCAGACTTCAACACGGCAAGCAAAAGCAAAGCTCCCGACCGAAGCCCACTTTCACATGCTTTCCTGAGTCAGACACAGGTAAACACTTGCCCTGTTCCATTTTAAAGGAGTTTGATGTCGCTGAATCTAAAAATGACCTCGTTTTCTCTTAAATGGTGGCTTTATTTGTTTTTTCAAGCATGTCCATACAATATTCTTTCATTTTTATCCAGTATCATGAACAACGGAAATTGTTATTGCAGGGACCCTTTTCATATCTAATTGGTAATTGATGCATCACTCTTTTAACAGTTTTCCAACTATAAGCCTCTCAAAGCACTTTACAATGACAACTGAAGGAAGAGTACCTTGCTCAAAGTCACATTGGACACTTGGAAAAGTAGACTATATCAGCAAAATACAAATGTTTAAACAGCTGACGTCTATACACAAATATTCTAAGTTCATTTTGTAAACTGTCAAGCACATAGATTCATTTTCCAAACCGCTTATCCTGACTAGGGTCACATTTACTTATTTTGCTATTTCCCTGCAGAAAATAATATATAGTTTGTCAATTTGATAACTTTATTATTTTCCCTGTACAAATAATACCTTTAAAATGCATATTGTCACTTGTTGATTGAAAATGAAATTAGGTGCTCGTTTAATGACAAGTCATGGCTCAGCTTGCACGCAGCACATGATCAAACTCAGAAAACAGGTGAACTGTAATTTGTTGCTGGCACTGAGCAACGACGATGTCATCCTCAGTTGATAGTAAGTGGCAAAATGTTTTTTTTTAAACGTATTAATTGTAGGCCTACATGGAAATTATGAAGCTATTGAAGTAATTAGAAAACATGTTTTTTATAGCTAAATAACTCAAATATCCTTTTTCGTCAATTAAGTTGATTGATTAGAACCAATTCAAAGAAATGTACGTCTTTATATTAGGCAAAATTACTCAGAAATGTGTGTGGGGGTGGGGGGTGGACAGTGTAATATTTCCCCTCCAATAATAAGGTAGTTATCTGATTTTTAAAATCATTTGTCTTTTCAGATATGGTTGCTTGATTTTTTTCTTTCTTTTTTACTTCAGTGACCTTCAGTGGCCATCTATTGAAAAACAACTTATGAAGTGTGGTCTCTGAGTACAAAGCCTACTGTTCACACTATTCATAAAGTAGGACCCACGGGGCAGACCTCACTTGAATAAATTGATGAATGTGGATTTTTTTAAGATGAGAAGAAAAACTAGAAAACAATATCAGAATAATTTTTGAAAAAAATTTAAAAAAAAAACAAAATAAATAAAAAGCGAACCGCTCCTGACAAAGAGTTTCTGACCTCAAAATCGAGTGGGAAGAAGTCTAGACTTTGTTATTCCTACCCCTTCTCTGTATTTCATAACCACCACTTGCTTAGAGCACCTCTTTGATTTTCCTGCTTTCAGGATTTGGAGGGGAGGGCTCTGAGAAAGACGCTTTAGACAAGGACGACGACAATCCGGAGCACGAGAGAGATGTCGGGGTTCCCGACTGCGAAGACGAAGACAACAGCATGGAAGACAAACTGGGCCTGGGGTTAGGTCTGGGCATCGGCGCCCCTCCGGCCTCGGAGCGATGGCTGCCTCCCTCGCCCTTGTACAGCGCCCCTTTCCTCAACGGCAGCCCGGAGCCCGGCAGTCCCCAGCCGTCGCTCGGAGCGCATCCGGGTCCGCTGGAAGCTCCGCCGCGTGGCTCCTGGCTCGAAGATGAGCTGCGAGGGTTGGGAGAGGCGGCGATCCAACTGGGGAATCGCGTGGACAAGAGCTTGCGGGAATTCGCAGACTGCTTCAGGCAGGACATGAGAACGCTGGTAGCGTCGCAAGAGGCGTTGGCCCTCAGTCTCCAGCAAAACAATGTTCTTCTGCAAAGGCTGCTGGGAGTGCTGGAGGCGCAACAGCAGCAACAGCAACGTGTGCACCAAACGCAATACCCGCAGGCGCCGCTGCAGCAGCAGCAACACATTGAACAGCAGCTACAGCAACAAAACGACGTACCGCAGCACATGGTACAACAGCAACAACACAAACTACATCAGCTTCAGCTCACTCAACATTCAGACAGTCCTTCGGCCGGAACCTTGGTTCCTTCGCCGTCCTCGCCTGACCTACAAGCCACTTTTCCCTCGCAACCACCCGCAGGTGTGAACGGGTGCGCGCAGAAACCGCGGCGAGGAAGAGCTTTCGATCACAGGCGCAGGAGGCGACGCTGAGAACGGAAGGGACCTGGTGGTGGTGAAAAAGCACACACTTTTGCGTACTTGATCAACAAGGATGTGACAGTTTTTCTGTCGCTACAGTATTTGGAGTTACACTTCAGAAATACATTGCACTTAAAAGTTGTCCTTAGAACTATTAGTCGTGGGTTTATAGGGTGGCCTTAAATATAATTGTACTGTACATATTCTTATGCTATAAAACCTGAAAAGTTTGAGTTGAAGAACAACTTGATCCTTTTAGACAGATTTTTTTCCCAGTCCAGAATTTACTGGAGGTGCTGGTGTCTACGTGCTTTTCAATAGAGCTTGTAATGTAAAGACAACATCATTATGTAATGATATTTCAAACTTTTGGGGAGTGGTGTGGTTAAAACTAGGGCTGAATGAGAGAAAAATGATCTAATTGCATATTTTTCTTCAATCTTGCAATTTCATGATGCATTTTTCAAGGTCCTCGGAAGTGTACTTTTTTAAACTACCAAAACATAGAATAAAATTTGTATCACAATAAACTAATAGATTTATTATACTTACTGCAAATGTTTTGGTCTCATAGATTAGGCCTATGCAAAAAATCCTGGATCCTGACATTTAGCTACTTCATTGATAATTGTTTATCTACTAAGCACTTTGACTTGCAGTCTTTCAAGCAGTCATTACAAGTTCCCAAAATGCAATCAAACGTGTGGCATCATGAATCAGATTAATCAGATTTCAACAATAATGCAAACATCTGTGACTTAAGAATGTGAACTTTTCATGAAACAATTATATGTGAATAATTGTAAGAATATACTATTATTATTATCATTTTTTTAAACCTTGCCAACCCTAATTGCCACCCTTCTAAATTGCAGCTTTTGCAATTTGTTGATTTGGATTTGGCTTATTCTTCATGCCTAGTAACCAACCATATTATTCCCAGGAAGTTTGGGATATTAAGCTTTTAGGTGAAATTTCAAGAGGAACCTACAGCACACTATAACCTTTACACGTGAAATTCATTCGAGCATTTCTCAACGTTTGAACAGACATATTCAACCTTTCAATGCTTCAGTACATTATCTTTAAACGGCCGTTCTCTAACAAGGAGCTGATGCAAAATTTGCAACGGGAATTGATGGCTGATCAAAATTGGAATGATCGTTCAGGTGTTGACATCATTGGACCAAGATATTCTACAAGAAAGTGGCCACAAAGTTTTTAGTGTCATAAGCAGTTTACAAAAGAGCTGCAGATAGGAAGAGTCACAGAAAGGCACAGAATTGTATGTTATTTGTTATTGAATGGCCCAAACACCTGATGTGAAGCCAATCAAATGTGGAGTTCAATGTTTATGTGCGTTTGCCCGTAAAGGTTACAGTGCGTTTAGATTCATCCAGAATTTTCACCCTGCAGCCGAATATGCCTAAGTGTTTGTGCGTATTGTATATTGTACTTCAAATACTATTGTAACTACCCGCTAATGTACAGTATGCCTGTGTTTTAACAGTTTCATGGAGGTGTTTTTTCCGGATTTGGAAACACAATAAAATGTCCTGCGTTCATTGAGTTCTGAGACAAAAAAATAGTATTTGTTAAAGTCTGCTGCTTTAGCATCACAGTCGGTTTGAGTCCAAATCGTCAGGTGGAATTTCATTGGAGCCTATGTAAATCTGTAGGGCAATTATATTCCTGCATGCAATGCGATTTGTGTGTAGATTGTTGTCTAAAGCCGCACATTACTATCATATTTATAGTTTTGCACAAGCTATATTTTGTAGATATATAATGTATTAACAAATAAAAGTAAAACTGGTTGATCATCTATGGACTTTTGATGTTACCTGCAATGATTTTAAATACCTTTAGTTTGAAATCTCGGCACGCACCAAAACGTCATTTCCGCTGTGAGGAAATGACGGCTCCCAAACCCTTACCACAGGCTCCGAGGCACCGCAACTTCCTGACCGAATAAGTCCCGAGTGAGGAAACCCCTTTCCAGGCTGCAAAATTGATAATAGAAGCGCCTCGGACCAGATGTAAGAAAATCCTATTTAAACCACTCGGCGAACACTGCACTGACGACGATAACAACCCATGTAATCTTTCGGAGCTAAAAATGGCCGAATCACCTGAAAGCGAGAGACGGCGGACCTTTGACTTTTCCGAGTCCGAATACGAGGAAGATTCGGAAGAAAATGGTACGTAATTTGTAATATTGTATTTTAGCTTAACGGTAAAATAGCTCGAGTCTTCAAGCTAACCCAAACTTTGCCTCATGTCTGGTGTTGGGGTATTATGTGTACATACCTTGTTAGGACTACCAACGATCCTAATAAACAACACGTAATTATCACTTTCTCGATAAATAATTCACAATTCAAGTAAGCAAAGTTATGTCTTTTTTGCTCAAAAAATATGCAATGTTAGGCGAATTGGCTAATAACAGAATTCAGTGAAAACACGGAAGAAACATGAAAAATACATCTTATATTCATGGTGTTGTAACGCTACCACACACACACACCGTGGTGAATAACAACAACAATATATTAAACCAATAACAAACATAAATTGATCTGGAGCATTAGCACAGGTGCATCAATGGCTTGACGTTTTAACCCTAAGAAAAAGATTTAAAGCATTTTGATGATTATCTTTTGCTAATGACATTTATCATTATTGTGATTTGGAAAAAAAAAATATTGACAGCAATTTAAAAATTGTAAGACCTTTTGCCAGACTTGGCCAATGAGGACGCCACTGCACCACTTGGTGTCTTGGATGTGCAATAGCACTTCACAGGGCAAAAGCAAAGCTTGTTCCCTGTCGCCATACATACATACCATTGCCCCATTACAGAATGACTATTCTGGAAGGATGGCTAAAACGTTTAAATAACAGGATGTAGTTGTTGAGGCACAACTTAATAACTATATGTTTAAAACATGCATGAGATGAAATGTGTTTTTAACAGTTTCAAGGCCGAATATCAACAAAATCACACAAAGATCAAACTTAAAACTCATTTAATCAGTTACAGAATGCAGTGTATAAATATGGTTCAAGAGAACAAAGCAATATATATATATATATATATATATATATATATATATATATATATATATATATATATATATATATATGTATATATGTATATATATATATATATATATATATATATATATATATATATATATATATATATATATATATATGTTCTTTAGGTTATATTAAAGTTCAATGTTGTATAATATTCTCACAAGTAAATTATGATTAGAATAAAATGGTCCACTCATTTCAATCTTCAGCTTTAGAGACTACTGGGAGAGTGCTCCCACAAAAGCAAGCGGTTTCCGATGCGGAGGGAAATCATGGGAAGATTGATGGATCAAGCGCGCCGAAAAAACTTTCCGAGGATGCAGCAGCAGAAGACGAGTACTCGATAGAGTATGAGATTACAGATCACGGTGAGACTGACAAAGTGCGGGACATTGATTCAACAGAGAAGGATAAGAAGTTTCGTTTGGTGTGCAAGGAGTGTGGAACATCCTTCCCTCATCGTGAGATGTTCTCCCTCCACCGCCACTATCATGCACACAAGGATGAACTTGTTCCCCTCATCTGTTTAGAATGCGGCCTTTCCTTTAAAGACCACCACAGCCTCAACAAACACAAAAACCTGCATAAAGAGGAGCCAAAGAACGAGGAGGAAGCTCGTTTTCAGTGTGCGGCTTGTGAGAAGTTTTTCCCTACGGCGCCCAAACTGAGGCGTCACGAATGTGACGATACAGATGAGAAACCCTATCATTGTACACTGTGCCGCAAAGAGTTCTTAGTAAGGTGTGCTGTCGCCAAGCACATGCTAAACCACTCGGTAGAGGACAACTGGACGTGCAAGGAATGCGGTCAAAGCTTTTCAAGCTACAGGACAATGCGCTGCCACCAGCGATGTCACCCTGTCCTCAAACCCTACAAATGTCCTGAGTGCGGAATGACTTTTACACACACGTCTGTCATGGAAGCCCACCGGAGCAAGCACGGCGAGCGATTACGCTCTTTCCTGTGTCCCATTTGCGGTAAGACCTTCACGTACAGGAGTCTCTTTCAACAGCGTCAGAACTTAGACGCCAGTGAAAGGCCATTCCGCTGTCCCGATTGTGGTAAGAATTGTTTCTTTGTTCAAAAAAGTAAAGGCATACTGGCCCAAACTTAGACTGCTATAAGTTAACCCTCATTCCTCTACTAAGCAGACTACCATAGCAGACCTTCTGCACTCATACAAGTGCTGCCAAGGAAAGAGAATACACATCAGAATGATGAAACAAAACTCACTCTTAACTCTTGCAACTGTCTCCAGAAAAGCAGCTGGCCAGCCAATCTGAGAGATCACATGCAATTTCGTGACGTGGAGTCGGAGTACCATGAGAAAAGCGTCCAACCACACCCAGAAACTGAAAAGGTTTGAAACAAATAGTGCTTATTGCAATAAGTTCAAAATGACACATTGAAAACCCCCAAGTAGGCTACCTAGTGCAAGATTCGGGCAAAGTGTTGGTTTATGTACAGCACCTGATGCACTCAATCGCTCAAATCGGCTCGGGGGCCTGTGCCTGTTGATAATGTGTTCAAATTGGCTGAAAGACAGGGATGGCGTAGATTTCGGCGCCTCAAAAGAATTCAAAATAAACACAAGAACAAATAGTCTATTATGACTAGGATTTCTGACAGCCGGATAAGTGTAATTATAGTGTGGGGTATACCTGCTAATTGTTTTGATTCTATTGTTGGAGATCAATGCCTTAGATTTTGATAATTGTACTAATAAAAAATGTATTTGATCAGGTGTGCAGGTTTGGAAGGAGGAGGACGGATCCAAGAACAATCTAGTGGGTAAGGATGATGACAATCCAGAGCACCAAAGAGATGTTGGGTCCTTACTCATCATGGAAGCATAGAAGACAAACTTGGTCCAGGATTTGATCTTTTCATCAAAGTCTCTTCGACCTCGCACTGTTAAAGCTGCCCACCTCCCTACTGCACTGCTCTTTTTCTGAAGGAGAAGCCTGGAGTTTTTAACTCTGAGCACAACAGGGTACGTGAAAGCCCCCTCTGACAAGCAGGGCAACGCAAACATTAAAATAGTACCACCATTTTGATTTTGTAGGGGCTTAGTTGTGTTATCAAGAGAAGTACATTTTCATCACTTGGTACACTTGTTGCACAGAGTGCAATCAAGCTACCCCAACAAAACAAAATATCTCAAATAAAGATGACAAAAACTTACACAACATTGAATGAAGGAGTTTTTCAGTGACCAATGAACAAGAAAGGTTCACTACCACAACACAAAGTACAGCAACACAAGCTAAATCAGCTACAGCTCATTCTGCATTCAAACAGCCCCTTACTTGGAGCCACGGTTCCATCTTGAGTTCTTAGATTATCGAGAACTGCATATTGCTATCATCTTTTTCATTTTACCCAAACTATTTTGTACATATGACCGATAATGAAGTGCAAATAAATGTAGACCTGGTTGGTGTCATAAGGAACATTAATGGAGAGTGTCACCAAGCCTTAGGTTTGGGTTTTGAAGCACTGCTGGAATTTTACATTTTGTCTCTAGGTTTTTTCTGAGTGGGCTTGCTTTTTCACACATTTTAACAACATAGGTTAATTGACGACTGAGTGCAGAAAGCATGGGTTCTAGAGCTTTTAAGTAAATTAATTACATTTTGCAAAGCAATTAAATTTTGTTCCACTGGTAAAAAAAAAAAAAGTCAAATTGCTGCACACTAAATCAATTTCAAAGCAACATTTTTTTGTGTGCGCATGCTGCTTCTCATATGATGTATGCATGTGTGAAAAAGACACTTTGCTGCAAATAATTTAATTATATACACCACCTTGCACTCCAAATTCTCCCGGAGAAAACATTGGAAGACATCAGCTTTACCAATGAGCCACATAAACCAGAATAAACAATCGTGAGTGGAAATTATTTTGAGGCAGCGTGAGGGTCAAGTTTGTAATTGTTTGATCAACGATGTTCTAGGTGTGAATCTGCTCAGCAGGGCGTGCCTCCACTTGCCCAGTCAGCTTAGCTCTGTCCAACTCACCCGCAAACCGAAAGAGACGAATTGCAAAGTAAAATACAGTAATTGGACGGTCGGCCAATATTTTCTTTTAGTTTGAAATTTCGGGCATGACGTCATTTCCTCGTCTGTTCGCTGAATTTGGTGAGTCTGCTGCTCGAGCCCATGCCAGGGGTGCATGGGGGGAATATGGCCGCCATATCCCCACCGGAGTCTCCGCAACGGCACAAGTCCCTGGCGGAGGAAGTCCAGTCATCAGGGGCTAAGACGGACTCGGCGGAACTTGAAGACGCCTCCGATCAGACGGATGAAAATGCTTTGAAACAACCGCGGGAGCGTCATAGTAGCGAGCACAGTGGTAACAACGGTGCTTCTTTGCCCGGCCATTCTGAGGTTATTGAGTCGGGGGCTGGAGGCGACCAAACATGTAATTCATCGGGGCCAAAAATGGCCGAGTCACCAGGAGATGAACAGCGGCCCTCTGACTGCCCCGAGGATGATGGCGAAGTGGGTCACTCCCACACGGAAGAAAATAGTAAGTCGATGCTAACGGTGTTGTTATACTGTGTTTATTACTAGCGTTAGCCTTCCTATTTACTTCAGCGTTCACACCTTGCCCGGTGTACATTGTAGTGTACAATTAAGCTAGCGCGTATACTTTGTCATACACGACTCATTTTCTATCGTTTTATGTCAGGCTATGTAGTTTTGTTGGTTGACTAAGTTTATAGATCAGTGGCTCTCCTTTCATTTTCCAGTTTCAGAGACTGCTGAGAAAGTGTCAGAAACTCAAGCTCTTCCTGGTGCAGAGGAAATTCATGAGGTTGACCAACCAAGCTTGGGCGAAGAACTGAGATCTGAGGATCCAGTGAAAGATTTAGACTCAGTTGCATATGTGATCGAAGACCATGATGGAAGAGAAAAAAGATCATCCAAGCCAAGAAAGAGTCGCATGGTGTGCAAGGAGTGTGGACTATCCTTCACCCGCCGTGAGATGTTCTACCTTCACCGCCACAGTCATGCACACAAGGATGAACTCGCTCCCCTCACCTGTAAAGAATGCGGGCTCTCCTTTAAGGACCGCAGCAGCTTAATCAAACACAGACATGTGCATAAGGAGCAGAAGGAGGAGCCAACTTCTGAGCTGGAAGATGCATTTCAGTGTGCCACTTGTGAGAAGTTCTTCCCTACGGCGCAGAAACTGCGGGGCCACGAGTGCAACGATGCAGAAGACAAGAATTATCACTGTTCGCTGTGCCGCAAAGAGTTCAATTTTAGGTGCGCTGTCTCCACGCACATGATGACTCACTCGCAGGAGAGCAACTGGACATGCGAGGAGTGCGGTCGAAGCTTCCGGGACTACATCAAATTACGCTACCACCAGCGATCTCATCCGATCCTTAAACCCTACGAATGTCCCGAGTGCGGCATGGCTTTTCGATACAATTCCGTCATGGAAGACCATCGGCGCAAGCACACTGTTCAACTCCGCTCTTACCTGTGTACCGTATGTGGTAAGTCCTTCAAGTACAGTAGTCTCCTCCACCAGCATCAGTTTTTACACACCGGTGAGAAGCCCTTTCGCTGCCCCGATTGTGGTAAGAAATTTGCCTTTGCTCAAAATATGAGAGCACACTGTCGCCAACATAGACTGCACCAAACCAACACTCTTCCTTCTACAGAGCAACCCACCAAGCAGACCCCTGCACCTGCCCCTGCACTGGAGACTGTGCAACGAAAGGAGAATGCACAGCCGAGTCACGAACCAAAACGCACTTTTAACTGTCCCCTCTGTCCCCAGACCTGCAGCTCGCCAGCCAACCTGAGAGCCCACATGCATTTTCATGAGGTGGAGTTTGAGTCCCAGGACAAAGGATTCCAGCCACCCCCCGAGATAAAAAAGAATTGGGACAAGGGGCATATCTGTCCTCACTGTCCGTGTACTTACCGGAAAGAGTTCAGTTTAAGATTGCACATATTCAAAACCCATCAGAATATAGCAACAGATTGGGCCAAAGTGTCCATTTCCCCTCAACAAGAGTTGAGCCCTGTAACCAGTGAAAATCAGCAGGTAAAAGTGAAAAACGACGACTTGGGTATTAAGCCATACAAGTGCTCTGAGTGTGCAAAAACGTTTCGCCATCGCTCAGTGTTAGAGCTGCACATGCGCATACATTCCAAGGACAAGCCTTACCAGTGCAACGTGTGCGGCAAAGGCTTTCGCTTCAGCAGCTACTTACAGCAACATGTCATCATACACTCGGGCCAGAAGCCTCACAAATGTCCCGACTGCGGCAAGGATTTTGCCTTCCTGCAGAACATGAGAACCCACCAGAAGCTGCATCAGGAAAAACCCTTCCGCTGCACCAGCTGCCGCAAAGGCTACAGCGACGAGACGCAACTGCGGCACCACATGCTTTCGCATAACGGCGATAAGCCGCACAAGTGTAACCTCTGCGATAAGAGCTTTGGCTTGGCGTATCTGCTCCGCGACCACCTGAACACGCATACGGGAGAGCGGCCCCATCACTGCGGCGAGTGCGGCAAAACCTTTTCCTGGTTGAGCAGCTTGTTAGTACACCAGAAGATCCACAATCGCAAACGGCAGGCTTTCAGTCCACTTACCTCTGTCCCTGCGGGTGGGAGGACCAGAGGCAGAGGGGGCAGGGGGAGGAGAGGGGGCAGGTCATTAGGGGGCGCTCCTCTTTATCGCAATTCAGGGGGCATACAGCACTCCTCCATGCTGGCATCTCAAGAGGAGTTGCAATTGAAAATGCAGAAAGAAGCTTTTCTTTCTGAACTACACCCTCCAGCCGTT
Organism: Hippichthys cyanospilos; assembly: GCF_059441005.1. Lineage (NCBI taxonomy): Eukaryota > Metazoa > Chordata > Actinopteri > Syngnathiformes > Syngnathidae > Hippichthys > Hippichthys cyanospilos. The sequence continues at coordinate 3,742,826 of NC_142371.1, read as the reverse complement.
CACTGGGAGTTGGATGGGGACGGGGTCATGCCAGCCCCCTCGTCACTTCCATCAGAGCCAGGCCCGCAGAATCAAGAAAGCGCACCTTCCGTTGTCATATCCCTTCCAAAAGCGGGTCCCTCTGGAGTTGGCGGGATGGACAAACAAGCGCACCCTGCGACATCTGCTTCTTTGCGTCACGAATCTCGCGGGACTTCCTTCGTGGATGGCGCGGCTTTATGGAGTGTCCAACCTCCTCTGCTGAGTTCTTCAAACAAGGCGGGTCAAGAGCTCCAGTCGCCAAGGTGGCCGGGTGCCCCTGTGCCAAAACAGGAGACGTTGATGCTTCCTGTGAGTGCGGACAGTAAAGTGTGGGATCATCAAGCAATAACGTTGACTGTGAACCAACCTGAGCAGAGGACATCAGGTGGAGCAGGTGCACAATCCTCAACTCAGATAGACCAAAGCGTCCCCGTTTCAGTGTCCACAGCTGTCGCCCATGGGAGCACTTTGTGGGGCATCCAAGCGCCGCTTGGGGCTTCAAACAAAATGGGCTCCTCTCCGAAACTTGTCAACAATCGAGACTTCCAGCTACAGAAGAAGGTTGCGGCAGGTTGGACCAATGTACAGAATCAGACTGCAACGCAGAAACTTCCCATCCCTATCAACCCCTTTGCTCAAACCATTGGCACGGCACTCTGGGGCTTCCAAAATAATCCCGTGGGTCCTCAGCTGCTTCTCACCGGGCAGCTCAAACCGGGGAGAGTACAGGACTTGCAGCAGCAACCGGTCGTCACAGCCAATCAGATCATCCTAAATCAGCCTCCTCCATTTTTCTCCCCGGCGCTCACCACGCTCCCGACCCTAGCGTTGCCGGGTACTCACTCTCTTCAGACCGTCTCAGTTGGTCCGCTTTCAAGACCGCCGCTCCCGAATATTTTCTTCACCCCGCAGGCTGTCCTGACCGAGAGGCCTCCCATGCCACAAACCCCGGTCCTACCTCAGCTCGCCACGCAGACTGAAGCTCAAAAACTGGGACCCCGGTTGCCTTTTGCCCCGGAACGGCATTTGCAGTGCATGATATGCGGCTGCTCTTTCCCCCGGGAGCTGGATCTTCAGTTGCATTACTTGCAACATGCACAAGGAGAAGCTTGACTCTGTAACTGTAGCAGCAAAGCTTGACTTAGAAATTTGTTACTTTTTCTATTCTGTTTCACCTTCATTTCTCTGACGCTCATTTGTGCATTTTGACCAGCTGACATGGAGGAGCATTAGAAGCCAAAAAAAAAAACAAAAAACATTGAGTTAGGCTACACACTTTTTAAACTGTACTATTTCACTCTAAATAAGACTGGATACTGTTGTTGTGGTTAGAAACGGTAGTTGTTTCACTCTTAAAATGCTTTTAATATTTGGGTTGAACGACCTCTCCAGTGTGCGGACCAACTGATATTTCATTTACTGCCAATAACATCTGGTTTTTAAACCATTTTAATTTTTTTGTTCTGGTCTGAAATCATTTGAAAGGTTTATTTCATGTACAGTATACTGTGTGCCTTTGAGTACCGTCTGCATGTCTGCTACGCCAGTATTGTAGACTAGGTTGTTAGCAAAGTAGAGGGAAACGGTGACCTCACTCCTTGATGAGTGCACTGCAATGTCCTCCATATGCACTAAATAGTGTTTATCGAAATACTGGCGTGCTGCGGATACAAAAAGTCTACACACCCCCGTTCAAATATCAGGTTTTTGAGATGTACAACACTAGTCAAAATTTTGCAACACCTTCAAATTCACATGGTCTCAAACTCATCAAGTGGTAAAAAATGAGTTCAAGTCATGAAGCCACATCCACATCATAAAGCTGCAAAAATCCTAAAGGGTGCAAACCTGTTTTTGTTTCTTAAAAAAATCATTAACTTTTTTTTTGCTAACAAAATAATTCTATCAATATTTCTTCCAAATAACTTAAGTATTAATTTATGATATGGGATTTAACAAACACTGATTTAGATGTTGGATGTTTCCAAACTTGACTAATAGTGTAAACAAGATAAGACAAGTATTAAAAGTATTTGTAACATTAATATGATGTGTAAACCTGAACTGCAAAAAAAATTATCCAAAGAATAGGTAAAAAAAAAAAAAAAAAAATACTGTGGATGCAAAACTGTGCACACCTTTCTATTGCCGGGAATGTGGCTCTCTTCAGAAATTACAATTCACAATTAAGTTCAATGGTAAATTTGGATGAGTGCACACCTGTCACTATGCTTCTTATTTTAGCCCAATGAAATGAACAGTGTTGTGTTTGTAGCGAACGCTCTTTCGAAGTATGACAAAACATTCAACCCTCAGTTTTATTGGCTTGTAATACAGTATGTTGTACCACATGTGTTTTGGAATTTCAGCAATGTTTTTGCAAAATGTAACTGGGCTTGAATGTTTTTCTTTGTAAGATAACCCTCTCTACCGCTTCTCTTGCGTTCAACTATTTTTGAGGTACAGTATGTTCAATGGGATCTCACAATTTGTGTGAAAGATCTTTGTGCTGTAAGGTATGACCACAAAAATGTTAAAAAATGGCTACTAGAACATCTCAAATGTATTTGAGGTTTATCCAAGGCACTTTAAATGGTTGCAGGAATACGTTGACCATATAACATGAGTTTTGATGTGGCTTGTCAATGAAACACTCATTTGTTTGTTCCCCTCACAAAATCTGTTTGGTTGTACAGCTTTACAGGCCACATTAATTATCAAACATTTTGGGATGATTGGTCTCAGTGTCATTTTAGAGATATCAAAATCCAGGGGTGTGTAGACTTTATATCCACTGTACTTGTATGAAGCTACTTTCATTTTACAGATAAAGTTCTCATCAGATAAAGACTTTAGATGTACAGTATAAATGTCGATCATAATCAGAACTTTTCAATTATTTTGGTGATTCATTGGTGCCAACGAGTCTTCGTATACCAGCCGATGAAGCTGTCAATGCAAACACAATTTTCTCTTAAGTCTTCTGTGCAAGGGGAAATATTCCTCCTTGCTGTTAAATGTAACAAAAATAAAATACCAAATATATGCTGACCTTTGTTTACAAAATCATGATTAAATAGAAAAACACATGCCCTTCTATCCTCTTTCTCAGAAGTGACTTCTGGTGAGGTCATAATGGTTTAATCTGAACCGTCCGTCTTAATTGCACACTAGCATTGATCTCTGTTTAATGTGTGATAATATATACTATATACTATACTATATAGTATTTATTGTGTGATAGTATATAGTACCAATTATTTCAAATTTGTGGGCTGGGTGGGTACCAGGGCTAGGCGGTTACCAATCCAAAGCGACTTTCGTGGGGTTTAATGAGTTCAAATCTAATCCTTGCAAATGGTTTTACACATAAAATCCGTTTGCAAAGATTTAACAGCATTTCATGCCAGACAGCATCAATAATGCAAGTCTTAACATTTTCGTATACTGTTAATCAACTGGAAATTTCCGATCGCTTTTAAAAGTATTTTTTTTTAGTTTTGAAACAATAAATTCCTTGCTATTGAAAGCGGAGGTCAAACAATCCCGAACGTCTTTGCGGTCAACAAAATCGACGAAGAAGAATTAACTTCCGGAGAAGAATCGAACCTCAATCTACTGCATAAGTCAATTAGCCTTGACTTTAATGCATTTTTTAAAAACCATGCTAGGTTACCTCGTCCCTGACATTCTGAGTGTGTTTATGCAATGACTATTAGAAACACGCGAAATCTTTTCATCCACTCTATCCGGTGCCTATACCGCTGCATAAGGATTTCTGCTCTCGCCTTTCGGCTAAGGAGAGTCGTCAAAGTAAGCTAACGCTAACGAAACCGCCGCGGCGAGGATGGACCACGTTCCGGCCGTTGTGGTGAAAGACCTTCAGGCGGAGGAACAGTCCGCCGTTATGGATGACTCTCAGTCCGCCGTTATGGATGACTCTCAGTCCGCCGTTATGGATGACTCTCAGTCCACCGTTATGGATGACTCTCAGTCCACCGTTATGGATGACTCTCAGACCACCGTTATGGATGTTTCACCGTCCACTACCATGGATCTCACATCGACAAACAGTGATGCGCCGCCGCCGGACGAGGAGACCGCGGGCAGCGAGCGTCCAGCCTCAAGTCAAGGTAGAAACGTAATTATCGGTCAAAACTCTCTGTTCATTTTGAAATGTATTGCGGTGTGCGAACATAATTAGGGTAAGCCTATGTGAATACACGCCGATTATTTTATACAAATTCAACTTGGCAGGTATTGTCGTAAGATTGTCATTATGTCACCGACGATGCTTCTTGGAGTAACATTTTCTTGTAAAAATATTAAGAAAGTGACGTCCAATGCGTCTTACTGCAAAGTCAATTGCGGGGGAGTTTGTGTGTGTGCGCGCGTTTGTGTGTGTGTGGTGGGGGGAATTAGAATTCGAGCTTCAAACAGTTAACTTTGCCTGTATTTATCCTGTTTTTGAAAGACTCCTAACCCTAATTGCCATTTTCACAAAAACAGAAAACGGCTGCAAGTAAGAATGACTTGGATAATAGATTGTTTTTCTCTTTTTTTGTTGTTGTATAATTGATTAATCTTTTTTTTTTTAACATCACATTTTCAAGGAAAATCCACTACTACTTTTCCAAGAATGTTGTACGTTTCCCTGCCAGTCTAAACACCGCATTTGAGTCATTTGTGATGTGTGAATTAAACAACAAAATTAACTCGTGTTTGTCCATTGAGGGGAGGTAATTTTGACTTTCTGTGGACTGAAAATGACATCATAGTTGGCATAATAGTTCTGGGACAAGCTCAAGTCACAATCACTTCAATGAGCAGTCTGTAATGGTTACTTTAGTTTCCTCTTGCTAATGTTATATCTAAGATTAATTCTAAGACAGTTTCTGTGTGATAATGAAACAATAAAATAGATGGTAATGTCATTTGCAGCATTGCAGCGATGTGGTTGTGTTAAATAAGCCTACTTTAAAATGTAATAATGGTGTTTTCAATTTTAGTTTTGTCATGTCAATCATATTCATCCAAAATGTAAATTTTCAATATTTTTTTATATTGTAAACATGTTTCATCAAAGTCTGTCTGATTGTGCATGAAAGACCAAATCCCAGTCAAAACAAATTTCTGTTTACTAGTTCTGCTACTAGATATTAGTAGTAACTCTGTTTTTATATATTTTGATAATACAGCATAGAAGGGTAAATAATTTGCTACTTTGATAACAATACTAGCATGATTCAAGAAATCTACTATAGTGTCATAAATTTAGTCAATTAAACATCATGACGTGTCTGGGAAGACATGCATTAGAAGGAAAACATAATTATGTATTTATTCAATGCCAAAACATTGGACACAGCCAGCTAATCTTGTAAATGTACAGTTTAACAGTTAAAGTGCTTGAACATCGATAACACAACACTACACAAACTGTACAGCAGAACATATTAAAGCAAGGGTGTCCAAATTTTAGCTCAGGGTCCATATGTAGCAAAATCTATTCCCAAGTGAACCAGACTGGTAAAATCAGGGTATATTTTTTATGAACTAGTAGTGTCAATTACACTTCCATTTTTGCTATGCACGGCAGCCAATCCCCGTCAAGTAGTGGGGGGTCAACTCCGAATATGTTGCTTGAAATAGATTAAAAAAATAAAGGTGAATAAATTAAAATAACTTCTGTTTTGCTCTTTGCAATATAGCATGTTTTTCTTAAATTGCTCATGAATAACAGGGGTTAACTGTAAATGTATTGTTGAAATAAATAAAAAAATTAAAGGTGAATAAATTAAAATAACTTCTGTTTTGGTCCTTTGCAATTTAGCATGTTTTTCTTAATTTGCTCATGAATAACAGGGGTTAACTGTAAATGTATTGTTGAAATAAATAAATTAACTTCCATTTTGTTCCCATCCATCCATCCATCCATCCATTCATTCATTCATTCATTCATTATAACCACTTAATATCAAGGATCGCAGTTATGCTGGAACGTATTCCAGATGTCTTCGTGCAGTAGGCTAGTCACAGCCTGTACTGTTTGCCAGCCAGTTGCAGGCCACATAAAGACTAACTACTATACAATAACATCTAAAGGCAATTTTGAGTGTCCAATATACCTGGCATGCATGTTTCTATAATATGAGAGGAAATTGCTATACCTGGAGAAAACCTACATGGGCAGAGGGAGAACGTGCTAACTCCACACAAAAAGACCGGAGTTAGGAATCAAACCCGCGATCTCCGTACTGTGAGGCAAATGTGCTAACCAGACTTCCACCGTTCTGTCCAGAATAATTACATAATTATAATTCCACATTTCCACAACATTTCTATTAATAAAACATTTATTGAAATTGTTTCCATCCATCCATTTTCTAGACTTCCTCTGTATCCCAATATAGCATTTTTTCCTTTAATTTCATGAAATGAATGTAACATTTCTTTCATTATTTTTCCGTTTGTTCATAAAATACATATTGTGAGCAGAACACAACCTTGCGAGCCGGATAAAACCCGCTCGAGGGCTGGATCCAGCTCGCCGGGCCGTATGGTTAACACCTCTGGTCTAGCCAGTCAATCTTCTCCAAGCTGTTGGACTGCCTCCTGCACTTGCGAAAATGCGGGACAGAAGCAATATAGTCATTATAAAACACAGCTGTCTTGTAATTAATTGAAATTTCGAGTGTAAACTCTGCTTCCCTGTTTTCGAGCGATGAGTGCAGAAGTTGTAATCCACTGCCCGCCCAGGAGTTGCAATCCATTCTTCATTGGTTGATGGTTGCGTTGTTAACCATTCATGTGTCTTGTATGGATCTATGCACACTCTTAATATAAAGTGTTCTTTTCTTCCATCTCTTTTTACAGAGCTTGGGATGTACAGCTGCCAAGATTGTGGAGAAGCGTTTGGTGAGGAGGCAGCTTACTTAGATCATCGCCAGCAGCACCCTGATGGAAAGTGCACAATGTATTTAGAGCCAATGGATGATTCCGATATAGCTGACGAAGATGGGGAAAGTACAAACGGCTGTCAGTTATGCACATTGTCATTCGATGATCTGAACGAATTCCGATCCCACATGGAAACCCACCATGCTCAAGGTTCTGATGCCCAGAAGGATTCGGGACCCACAAATAAAAGCATCTTTCAATGCACTGAATGTGGGAAAAGTTATTCCATTTTAGGACATTATCTCAATCACCAGCGTACGCACATACAGGCTTCCAAATCTATTTTTGAGGACTTGGACCAGCTCAAAAAAAAGTCTTTTCAGTGTGAGACTTGTGGGCGGAATTATTCCCGTGCATCTGCCCTTGACGCTCACAGACGTGGCCACGAAGAAAAGTTATTCAAACGGCAAAACAGGAAATCAAGACACAAGACTGATGCCGTTGAGTCAGCAGCAAACATTAAAAAGACGACTAATGCTAATTCGGAGAAGCTTTTCAAATGTTCCTGTGGGAAATCCTTCGCTGGTTTAATGAATTTGAAGACACACCAGCGATTCAGCCAAAGTTGCAATACACTTTCAACAGTAAGGGCAGGAAAGCTGAAGAAACATCTCTTTACCTGTAAGAAATGCAGGAAAACCTTCCATGGCCATCTTGCCTGGTTCAACCACGAGAAATGGCATGAAAACCACTCTGAAGATTCTCCACACCGGTTTCCTTGTGAGGCCTGTGGGAAGGTATTCATGACTCAAACGTTCTACTATAGACATCAGCGCATGGTGCATAGTGAGACGCCGGCAAAGTCATTCCTCTATCAAGTTTATCAGCTGCAGAAGAAGGCATTTGAATGTACAGACTGTGGCCTCAGGTTCTCCAGACTGTCAGCGCTCCAGTCTCATCAACTTCAACACACCGGTGCGTTTACAGAGGCTGAAAAATGTGTCCAGGTACAGTCGCCTCTAGAGACTATAGAAGAAGAACAACAGAAAGCGACTCACAGTTTGGGACGTAACATCCCGCCAGAGAATGTTCCTCTTTACGTTGAATCTGAAGAGCACCTTGATGATAATGAGCCCGAAGAAGAAGGGATGGAAAGTTATGAACCTGGGGACTTTAATGTCTTGGTGATAAGTGCGAGTGAGTCAGAGGACGAGGCCGTCCAAGACTTGAACCCTGACCTCAATACAGGATCCGTATCTGAGCGGGAGGGCCAAGACAATGTTTCAGTCATGAATCTGGTTTCAAAACCAGAGCTTGACTTGAAAATTGTTCAGGTTGACTTTGGCCCTCCTAAGGAACAGAGCCTCCCAGCAACGGCAGCAGCTGAAAACACAGAAACCAAAGAACCGTTCGCTTGTCCAGATTGTTACCGGTGCTTTGGTAGCGAGGCATCGCTGCGGGCTCACTTAGTGTGGCACAACATTCGCGAGAGGAGACGTCAGACTCAAGGTCAGTCAGTGGAAGTTTACACATGTGACAATGAAGCCCGTACCTTTGCTGCAGGTCATACTCCAGAATTTGAGAATGAAACTAACCAGGCCAATATATTAGGGCGGAAAATTGTTACATGTGACATATGCGGTACAAATCTGACACATCTTTCCAATCAGTATGATAAACAGCAACTGTGCCGAGATTGTGAGGTGTCTAAATTGGTAAATGACATGCGCAGTCGTACCACACATAAAAGAGAGGGCGTGTCCGGTGCCGCAAAAGTGTACAATCCAAAGAAAACGCTTCTAGGCCCCAAGATTTACCACTGCGAGCAGTGCGGGAAAGGTTTTTGGTCCTTAGGCGCTTACTCGCATCACAAGCAGAATCCAAGTCAATGTGTTGATGTGAGACTTAGAACCGGTGTTACGCAGCCATTGCATCGTGGCCGTTCTCGCTCCGGCTTGAAGGTCGCGTGCCCCGTGTGTGGTAGAAAGTTCAGACACAGGGGAATTATGACGTTACACATGCGTACACATGAGAACGGAAATCACAAGTGTGAAGTCTGCAACAGATCATTTCGTCTTTTTTCCAGTCTTCTCAGACACCAGGTTGTGCATAGTGAGCTCCTCCCACCTCCCAGTAAGTCTTTTCAGCATCAGGTCGAGCAGCTGCAAAAAAATACATACAGCTGTCCCGACTGTGGGAAGCTGTTTTCCCGAGCCAAAGCGCTTCAGTTTCATATGAAGTATCATCAAAATGACAGGGGCCGTTCGCCTTCGCCGTCGGGGTCTTGCGTTAAGCAGGAGGACCTCCAGTGTGCCGCATGTCTCAAACAATTTAGCAACAAGGCCTCCTTGCGGGCACACAGAAAACTGTGTAGCCAAAAAGAATATGTTAATAAGAATGAATCCGTCAACTTGTCTGATTTGAACTCGCAAGGAAGCGCAGGAAAATTCCCGCGTAACTTAAAGAATGAAACTGAGGACGTGCACGTGCAAAGTCCAAATGCTGTAAGTGGCTTAGAAAATAGTGATTTACAATACAAGTGTAACAAGTGTGATAAAAGCTTCTCAGTTGTTGGGGCTTTGAATTTGCATAAAAGAATTCACTCCAAGGGTTACAAAAAAGTAGCAAAAGCAACCTTGTCCTTCGTGACTAGCGAGGAGGAGTTAAGGAAAGATTATCCGTTTTCCTGCTCCGAATGCGGGAAGCGATTTTTGTCAAACTCTGCCCTGGGCTCCCATAAACGTTGGCACACAAACGATAAACTTTCTTCTCTTAGAGAA